>NW_024340849.1:39880561-40261144 GCF_902729225.1 Pteropus medius | reverse complement strand
CAGCACTTATATTTTTGAGTCTCATGGGACTGTAACAAATGCAGAGACAGTTCTTGGTTGGCTACCCCAAGGCATAGCACACAGCAGACTGAAACAAACCCCTAGTCTTTCTGTGAAAGAGGCCTATTTGATTGTCCTGGAGCTTCAGCAAGAGGGACAGACTTCAAGTTTGGACACATCTAGGGGACTACTCAGGCCAGTGGACACCATCTTTGCACTCTTCCTCTGCCTCACTCCAGGTCATTGGCGTCTCCCAGAAAGGTGCTTGACACTCATTTGGTGCCCTGATCTTTGTAACGACTGCTTGGGAGACACTTCTGGGTTGGCCAGCTCTGGTGGCCAGTGGAACAGACTCTTGTGGTCCCATAGCATTGTATATATTCACATATTTTAAAAGCTGCTGCCTGAAGATGTGGCTTCCAATCAGCCTAAATCCAGGTGTTGACTGGGATCCTCCCCTTCAGGACACTGACAAGTCTTGGAACACCCTCAACTACTGGGAGCCACTAAATACAAAATAGGCTGCTTGGACAATCACAAGAGCTAAGGCATGGTTGAATGATAAGGTTCATCTCCGAAACAACGCTGCTCCCTCAAGACTGGGAGAGGTGGCTCTTTCATCTAATGCATAGAAACCAACACAGAGAATCAAAGAAAATGAAGGATATGTGTTTCAAACGAGAAGGACAAGATAAAACCACAAAAAGCCCTTAATGAAATGGAGATAAATAATTTTCTTGACAAAAAGTTCAAAATAGCAGTCATAAAGATGCACACCAAACTTGGGAGAAGAATAGATGAACAATGAGAGAACTTCAACAAAGAAACAGAAAATATAAGAAAGTACCAAATAGGAGTCACAGAGCTAAAGAATACAATAACTGCACTGAAATATATACTAGTGGGATTCAACAGTATACTAGATGAAGCAGAAAAGGATCCATGAGCTCACAAAGAGGACAGCAGAACTCACCTAATCAATCAGCAAAAAGAAAAAAAAGTTTTTAAAAAGTGAAAATAGCTTAACGGACTTATGAAATATCAAGTGGGAGTAACATCAGAAACATGGTGGAGTGAGAGACATCCCCAGTTCTCTCCCCTTGAAACAACAATAAGCTGATCATCTAAAACGCAAAAAACACCCATCCTGCACACAAGCATGTCTGAGTAGGGGATCTGCGAATAAGCACTACCTTGGGTCAGAACCCCAGGAGTTGGGCGGTAGACTGGGAGAAACACAGAAGCTGCCTCTCGCAGCTGCAGCTGCAGGAGGAGGGGGAGGGAAAAAGGTGCAGCAGTTTCCCTGAACAGCCCTGCCTGAGAGAGCCAAGAGCTCCACTCAGCAGCAGTTCCGAGGAATCAGGACAGGAAGCAGATAAGTGGGGACGGCAGAGAAGCAACAGCTGATTATCACTAGCCATGGTTGCAAAACACAAGGCTGAGCTGCAGTCCCCATCCCCCAACCCAGAGGGCCTCTCTCCCCTGTCCTCCAAGACGAACACTGCATAGCCCCAGGAAAATCTCAGCAAATGCTATCAAAACTGCCACTAACACTGACAGGGACTGAGACTGAGGATAGCAAGTGTGGTTGAATATTTATAAGAAAAAAAGGCATTATGAAGACTTTATATAAAGCAGAGATCCAAGAGGCTTAGACGCCACCTACTAGAAACCAAAAGTAAATTGCCTTCTTAGTGACAGGCTAAAGACAGACATTTATATAATAAATCTTCCTGGAAAAAAGGCAGAAGACACTTCTTTTAATGTTCAGGTGGAGAAATAGGCCACTAAACACCATGAACAACCAAGGTGACAAGGCAGCTCTGAAAAAAAGAGAAAAATCTCCAGAAAATAAGTGTAAAGACATAGAAATATGCAACTTAAATGACAGAGAATTCAGGATAGTACTTCTGAAAAAACTCAATGAGATCCGAAACGAATCATATCAACAATTTCAGAAATTGAAAAAACACCTAGACCAGCAGAATGAATTTTTTAGCAAGGAAACTAAAAACTTAAAAAGAACCAAATAGAACTTCTGGAGATGAAGAACACACTGAAAGAGATGAAGAATGAAAAAGCAAGCTTGGGAAATAGAGTCGACCAAATGGAGAAAAGGATAAGTGATATCAAAGACAAAAATAAGTGATATAAAAGACAAAAATCTAGAAATATATCAGAAGAAAAAAGAAAAACTGAAGAATGAAAAATAATGAAAGAGAAATACAAGAACTAGCTGATACCATCAGGAAAGGAAACAAGAATAATGGGCATTCTTGAAGGAGAAGAAAAGCAGCAGGGATTAGAAAGCATTTTCAGACAAATAGTTGACGAGAATTTCCCAAATCTAAAGAATGAACTGGAAGTTGGAATTCAAGAAGTCAACAGAACACCCAATTATCTCAACCCAAAAAGGACTTCTCCAAGACATATTATATTAAAATTATCAAAAATCAATGACAGTATTCTCAGAGCAGCCAGGGAAAAGAAGACGGTGATTTATAAAGAAAAACCCATTAGATTATCGTCGGAATTCTCAGCACAAACCTTACAAGCCATAAAGGAGTGGAATCAAATATTCACACTATTAAATGAAAGGAACTACCAGCCAAGAGTAATGTATCCAGCAAAGCTCTCCTTTAGATCTGAAGGAGAAATAAAGACCTTTCCAGACATACGAAAGTTGAGGGAATTCTCCACTATGAGGCCTGCATTACAGGAAATACTGTAAGGGTTCAGCTCACCTAAAACAAAATGAAAAAATATATACATAACTATGTGTAAGGTGACAAGCAGGCAGACAGAAGCAGAGGAGTGCAACCCTCATTAAGAACAGGGCATTATCACCTGCAAAAGAATGAAACTAGACTGCTGTCTATCACCACACACAAAAATTAAGGACATGAATATAAGACCTGAAACAATAAAATGCATAGAAGAAAACATAGGAACTGAACTCAAGGACCTTGGACTTAAAGAGAATTTTATGAATTTGACCTCAAAGGCAAGGGGAGTAAAACAAAAATAAATGAATGGGACTACATCAAACTCAAAAGCTTCTACTCAGCAAAAGAAATTGTCAACAAGGTAAAGAGACAACCATCTGGGAAAATATATTTGCAAGCAATGCCTCCGGTAAGGGCCTAATATCTCAAATATACAAAGAACTCATACAACTCGATGACAACAACAACAACAAAAAAAATCATCCAATCAAAAAACAGGCAGAGGACCTTAACAGATACTTCTCCCTAGAGGACATACAAATGGCCAACAAATATATGAAAAGATGTTGAACATCGCTCGCTATTAGGGAAATGCAAATCAAAACCACAATGAGATACCATCTCACACCTGTTAGAATGGCTATAATCAACAGGACAAGTAATAACAAATGTTGGAGAGGATGTGGAGAAATAGGAACCCTCATACGCTGCTGGTGGGACTGCAAATTGGTACAGCCACTATGGAAACAGTATGGAGGTTCCTCAAAAAACTAAGAATTGATCTACCGTATGATCCAGCAATCTCTCTACTGGGTATTTACCCCCAAATACTTGAAAACCCATATCTGAAAAGATATTTACATACCTATGTTCATAGCAGCATTATTCACAGTGGCCAGGACATGGAAGCAATCAAAGTGTCCTACAGTAGATGACTGGATTAAGAAGCTGTGGTACAGATATACAATGGAATATTACTCAGTCATAAGAAAAGATGAAATACTGCCATTTGCGACAACATGGATGGACCTCGAGATAATCTTGCTAAGCGAAATAAGCCAGACAGAAAAAGTTGGAAACCACATGATATCACTTATATGTGGGATATAAACCTAAAAGCAACAAACAAACAGTACAAACAAATAGAGACTTATGGACATGGACAATAGACTAGTGGTTACCTAGGGGAGGGCGAGAGGGGATGGGACAGGGGGAAAGTAGACAGGGTAAAGGGGGTCAAATATGTGGTGACAGAAAGAAATCTAACTATGGGAGGTGAACACACAGTGTAAACATATATACCAAGAAGGCAAAAGACCTGTACACTGATGAAAAATTGAAGAAAATACAAATAAACTGCAAGATATTCCATGTTAATAGATTGGAAGAATTAATATTATTAAAATGCCCATACAAACCAGAGCAATCTATAGATTCAGTGCAATTCTTATCAAAATTCTAATGGCATTTTTCACAGAAATACTACAAACAATCCTAAAATTTGTATAAAACCACAAAGACCTCAAGTAGCTAAAGCAATCTTGTGAAAAAACAAAGCTGGAGCCACCACGCTTCCTGATTCCAGACTATATTATGAAGCTATAGTAATCAAAACAGTATAGTGTTGGCATAAAAACAGACAATAGGCCAATGAAACAGAATAGAGTACCCAGAAATAAACCCATGCATATATGGCCAATTAATTTATGACAGAGGAGCCAAGAATATACAATGGGGAAAGATCTTTCAATAGGTGGTACTGGGAAAACTGAACAGCCATATGCAAAACAATGAAATTGGACCACTATCTTACACCACAGACAAAAATTAACTCAAAGTGGATTAAAGACTTGAATGTAAGGCCTGAAACCATAAAACTCCTACAGGAAAACAGGCAGTAAACTCCGTGACATCAGTCTTGGCAATGATATTCTGGATTTTACACCAAAAAAAATAAAAATAAAAATAAGCAACAAAAGCAAAAATAAACAAATAGAACTACATCAAACCAAAAAGCTTCTGCATAGCAAAGGAAACCATCAACAAAATGGAAAGGCAGCCTACTGAATGGGAGAAAACTTTGCATATAGATCTGACTGGGGACTAATATCCAAAATACATAAAAAACTCATACTACTAGCAAAAAAATCTGATTTTAAAATGGGCAAGTGATCTAAAAAATCACTTTTCCAAAGACATACAGATTGCCAACAAGTACATTAAAAGATGTTGAACATCAGTAATTGTCAGGGAAATGCAAATCAAGACCACAATGGGACATCACCTCACACCTGTTAGAACGGTCATTATAAAAAGAAAAGAAATAACAAGTGTTGAAGATGTGGAGAAAAAGGAACTCTTGTGTACTTCTGGGGAAATGTAAATTGATTCAGCCACTATAGAGAAAAGTATGCAGATTACTCAAGAAATTAAAGATAGAACTTTAACCACATGATCCAACAATTCCATTTCCAGGTATTTATCTAAAGAAAATGAAAACACTAACTCAAAAAGATATATGCGCCCCCATTATTTACAATAGCCAAGACATGAAAACAATGGAAGTATCCATCGATAGATGAATGGATAAAGAAAATATGTGTATACAAACACACACAAAGGAATATTATTCAGCCATAAAAAGAAGGAAATCTTACATTTGTGACATGAATGGACCTTGAAGTCATTATGCCAAGTAAAAAAAGTCACACAGAAAAAAGACAAATATGGTATGATCTCGTATGCAAAACCTAAAAAAAAAAATTGAAACTCATAGATACAGAGAACAGATAGGTGATTGCCAGAGGTGGGGAGTGGTGGGGTGAGCAAAATGGGTGAAGTGAGTCAAAAGATACAAACTTCTAGTTATGAAATAAATAAGTCCATAGGGATGTAAAGTACAGTATGGTGCTGATAGTTGATAATACTATATTGTATATTTGATAATTGCTAAAAGAGTAAATCTTAGAAGTTCTCATCACAAGAAAAAGTTTTTTTTTTAACTATGTGTAGTAATGGACATTAACTAAACTTATCGTGGTGATCATTTTGCAATACAGATGACCCTTGAACAACACTGTTTTGAACTGCATGGGTCCACTTATACGCAGATATTTTTCAATAAATATATAATCAGCTCTCTGTATCCCTAGGCTTCACAGTCGCAGTTTCAGCTAACCACAGATTGAAAACTGTATTTGTATGGAAAATAGTGTTTTCAGTCTGTAGTTGGGAATCTGCAAATGCATTGTTCTATGCCATTTTATATTAGGAACCTGAGCCTCTGTAGATTTTGGTATCTACAGGGGGTCCTGGAACCAATTCCCTGCAGATACAAAGGGACAACTGAAGTTTTGGGAGAGTCAAAAGTTATATGTAGATTTCTGATACGTGAAGGTTCAGCACCTCTAACCCCCACATTAGTCAACTGTATATACAAATATCAAATCATGTTTTTTACATCTGAAAGTAATATAATATTACATGTCAATTATATCTCAATATTTATTAAAGTTGGTGGTGAATAGAAACTTCAAATATATTTTGCCAAATTTATTTTGGGTAGTAACTGGGGGTACAAATTTTCCATATATCCACTGAATACATATATTGAATACCTTTGGTGTGTCAGGCATTGGTCTAAGTGCTAGGTGTCTCAAAAAGCATAAAGAACTTCCAGCGTGGTCGGTTGCAGGGGAGAAACACAAATATCTAACGAGATTACAGTAGAAGGTAACAGGTTACCCAGATTTGTCATTTGCTTACCTTGTTCAGCCATTTGAGATTTGAGTTGGGACCAAGTTTCTCCAGAATAGGCTCCTTCAAAATGAAACCTATCTTTTACTTAATCTGAGTAAGAACTTCTAGACATTTCTTTGAAAAAGATTAATATTATTGAGTGATGTATTTTGGAATCTTTCCTATAAAAAAAATGCTTCTTTTTTGAATTGTACATTAACATTTAAAAAAAAATTAACACCCATCCTTTTTCCTCTCTTTTAGTATTATCATCTGCATTATAATGGACTGTGATGTAATAACAAGCAAATTTTCAGATGGTTCTCAAAGGCAAAGGATACTTCTGACTGCATCACTTTTTCACCAGATTGAAAAAAAGCACTGAAAACCAATTACTGAGATAATTGAAAGCTAATGATCTTTACCATCTGTCACTACTCAAGGACTTTGGAACTAAAATGTTCCCCCAGTATAAGAGATTGATTTTCAGTATGCGAGTGGACTGAATCACATAGATTTTTTTCAGCCAGTAACTGTACAGTTATACAAATCATATCTTCCACAGTATGCAATGCTCCGATCATAAAAAGATTATCTTTGGTTGTTGAGCTTCAGGAAGAACTTAAACATATACTGTGTAAACAGTACTTTACATTTCTAAAATCCCAAATGTAGGAAAAATATGCAGACATAGAGAATATATAGGCCAACTCTTAATTATATGAAATATACTTAAAGAGCTTTTAAAACTGTATTTTTGTATAAAATATTTGCCTTTTTACATTTTTTTTTGTTGTTATTTTACCAATATAATACATGGAGCCAAAGAAAACGATAATGGTACTAATAAAAACTCATAGGGTTTCTTGTCAGATTTAATTCTACCTAATGGCAAAAAATTTTATTCAGTTCTGGTTAAAAAAAATAATTAAATATATGTGTGTACATATATATTTTTAATGTATCATTTCCTCAGAGGAGTCAATCACTTGAAATGTCTAGAAACACCCTTGCAGATATTGCCAGTGTAGGTCAAGCTTGAGCATATACATAGCTCAGTCAAGTGGGCTCTACACTAAGCTCAACACCAACCAATACCCCTGCTGTGTTCCTGGCCAGTCCCAGAGGAAGTGGTTATCTCAGGATGTGCATCTCCTTCTTTTTGGTGGATTCAGGGGCGGTGGAGAGGCATCTGTTGGGAAAGGGAGAGGACCCGAATCTGGCTATCTAGAAGGCCCTGTTTTATGGCTGAGGTATGAATATACTGGGTATCAGAACCATACTAGAGCTGACATTGACTGTCATGAAAGTATGGCGTCACATCAGCCAAAGGCAGAAATGCTAGAAAGATGGAAACAGCTATGTGCTACCAGGAAAGTTTGTGTTAAGTCAGGTTCTAAAAAACATAATTCCAAGGCACATGCATGATGAAATACAAGAATAAACTTTTAGCCATTATGCTGAACTCATGCAAAGAACGTTTCCTCTTAGCCCATCTTTCTTCTACTCCTTGATTTGCCATTGGAAAGTCTAACATGAAATGTGCTGCAAATAAGCACTAGATATAACTGAAGCTCAAAAGTAAGATTTCCATCCAACAGATTCCCTCTCCTCCCTTCCTAAGTTCCCCAGGCAGTGCTGCTACCCATCCCAAATACAATGGTAAAAAAATAAAGACAGGGTTTTACTTTCATACCTGCAGCTGTGTGGATTGTGTTTTGCCCTTGGTCACCATTCATGCCATCTCTGCAGTGCTGGAACAACCCTCTCAGCACCTTTATGCCCTGCCATCCTGTCCATGTGGTCAGGCTGGCAGGACTAACCAACATCTGGAACCTGCAACACAAAGCAGGCACTGGACTCTGGTAGCACTTCAGACTCAAGACCTTTTATAGACTAAGCTCAATCCTCTTTTTCATCCTGTTCCTGGTTCTTAAGTGTCAGTTAAGATTCATGTTCAGAAGCAACTTGAAATTAAATGTCTGATGCCATCATCAGAAGAGAATAGTGCTAGCTCTGCAGCTGGGGTGGTGCCTCTCCCAGCCCTAATAATAACTTATCAAGTGCTCATCATTGGTCAAGTACTGTATGAAGGGCCTTAATCAGATGATCTCAGGTCATCCAGCAGCCCTATGATATCGGCCTTAATATGCTCCCCATTTTATCAGTAAGGAGGGGCTCAGGGAGGTGACATGATTTGCCAGGTCACACCATCACCAAAGAGTGCTGCATGATTCAGACTCGAGCTTTTTTTTTTTAAGAATCAGGGTTCTTAATATCACACTGAATAAAATCAGATGAATATCACATAAGATGCCTCATCTACTCCTTCGTATATTTAGCTGTTTACATACCAGGTTTCTATTTACCTACTCACAGCTGATGCTCCTCTGGGAGGAGAGTTTTGGTAAGTATGATGAGGTCTTCAGGCACCTGACTTGCTACATGCTATGAGAAGGTAGAAAATGTTTTTCTTTTTCAATGGCTCTTCAAAGAATGAATACACAACCAAGGTGGGGGGAAAAACTTTTTTTTCCTCTTTGATAATCAATGTTCATCAACTCTCCCCCATCCTTCCAATTTGTAGCAGTCGAAGCTAAAGCTGACAACAAATATTAATAGCTGCTCTCATTTAAAAAAAGTTTAAGCGAAAAGCTATAGAAACCAGTAACAATACCAAGCACGTATATTTTGCCTCAGATTACAAAGTGAGCATATTAACTCATTTATGAATCAAATCACACAATTTTAATAGTTTAAATATATTTAGCACGTTCACATATATTGTTTTCTAATCTTGGTGCAAAACCTATCGTCCCTACTCTAGAAATGAGGGAATGGAGGCTAATAGTGAGACTTGCCTATTGCCCACATTGCTGTCACAGTCTCAAAAATGCAAATCCAATCAGGTTCCTTGTTCTTACATCCACAAATCCAAGTCCATCTTACTCCCTACCCCCAGTTTACAATCTTCCAAAGGATCTGAGTTACCAGCAGGACATACATGCAGGGGCCATTAGGCCCTTGGTGACCAGGTTCCAAGCCACACACCTCCAGCCTTTCCCTGAGCTGCAACCCTACCTGTCCTCACCACTCACCAGAACAGCTTACAAGCCACCTGCACTTTCCTCCATGCTCTTTTTAGCCTCATACTCTACCTGGATTTCCTTCCCTATGTTTTTTACCTGGAAAGTACCTCCTTGCAGACTGAGCTCAAGCACCACTTCTTGTCTGAACCCTTTCCTAATGAACACACCCTGAAGGTAGAGCTGATTCCTCCTTCCAGGCCAAATGCTACGCACAAGTGCTCTGGGTAGTACACAAGAAAACTCTTCACTGCATTAGATGATCTACAGAATAGTTGAGAGGCCTAAAATTTGCTGAATTAAGAAGAGAGAAAGGTCTATGTGGCCAGTCAGATATGAAATCTTGAAAGAACTGAAGAATGAAAAAAAGCAGAAGTATAAAGGAATTCATGTTGATAGTAACTGATTATTATACACACCATACGCTGGATAGATGTATCATATACATATTATTCCACCAAAATGAAAGGTAGATTGAGTGAAAAGGATCAGATGGTAAAACAGATTCATTCTATTTACCAAAATATAGACTTGAGTCCGGAAAAGCTTTAGAAACTTTTCTAAATGGCAGTGGAATGGAGTATCTCTTTTCTCACAGTTATACACAACAGTGTTAAGTACAAACTTTGCAATCTTTTTAAGATGTTTTTACAATAGTTACATTTTCCTGAGAAGAATCCCTCAATGGCATAGCATCCTATCTATGTTATAAATCACAAAGCAGATGTTGAAAAGATTTTGCTCTACCTGTTTATCCTTTTCCTCTCCCATCCTTGTTCAAATAAGTACATAGCATGCCTGGGTTCCACCACATAACCGAAAGTCCAGAGAAAACGAGTTGAAGAAAACCAATGTTAATTCTCCAGAGGCAGAGCCCTTGGTTTTCAAATTTTTCAATGAATCGAGTCTATGAATGAACTATCTCAGTCCAGCCCTGTCTGCCATAGCCAGGATTGTATCCCAGTTTCCAGCTTTCCTCTAAGGATTTATTAGCCCTGAGTTTGTAAAGCAGGGATAACCAGTACAACTTGGGCAGGAGTCAGCTGCCAGGGCAGAGATTCCTGCCAACAGCTCATCCAGACAGGTCATTAAGTGGGCTTAACCAAAGGGTCTCCATTAGTCCTCTTGGCCAAGGATGGAGAATTGTCCCTTGGCCATTATTCCAGCCTTTGGTGCCAGAGTTTGCTGTATTCTTTAATAACCTTTCATTGTGACGGCCCATGAAATCGTGCCTGAAAGCGGCAGGGAATTAAAAGATTCTTAAAATCAATTCCTGCTGGGCCTTGGAGCAAAGGAGCTCAGAGCAGGCCCAATGTAAACAATCACAAAGTGCTGGCTCTGTAGTAGCTATGAGAGCACCTACTGTGGGTTAGAAACTTGACATATACTATCTCCAACCCCTATGTAAAGAAACTAAAGATCAGACAAGTTATGTAATTTTCCCAAGACCTGTGATTTGATTCCATTGCCTCCTAGCTCCCACCTCGCCATGTTGTCTCCTACGCTCCAACAGTGACCTTTTTGAGAGCCCGAGATTTTTGCATTGTATTTTGCTCTGCCCCAAGAAATCAGTCAAGCCACCAAGATTAACTCTGTCTTTCTAACAGAACCAGAGAGATAATGGAAGAATCCCGATTGGCATACTTCAGATAAAAGTACTAGACCAATCCCTTCATTGTCAATGAGCAGAGGCCAAGTCGACTTGGTGTCCACTGCCATGGAGGTCTAAAGAGGTCTAGTTTGTAGAAACCACCCTAGATTCTAGAGTAGCTGGACCTCTCACAGAGTTCTCTGATATAATTAGTCAAAAGAGAGGAGATTGGCTTTGGAGCCAAACAGGCCCAGGTTTGAATCCTGCTCAGTTCTTCTTAGTTGTGAGACATGTTCAAATAAAGTGGTAAAAAACTCTCTCCCTTCATGTCTCTTCTCTTCCCACCAGGCCCTCTGCTCTGGCATTGTTTGTCGTGATATTAGGGAGACTTTGCATTGATAATTAGCTCACTGATAATGCTTCCTTTAAAAAACTGGATGGGAGTGACATGGCAAAAAACTAAAATTGGGATAGCTCTTGTCCCTTAGACTAATAAATAATGAAAAAAAAAATTAATTTGTACCCCTTTGTGTCATCACTTCTATTAGGTATCAGAATAGAGGTTCCTATCAATTTATATTAATTACAGGTTTGGCTGCTGAAATAAAGACCCCAAATAATGGCAGCAAATAAGATGGAGATTTCTTTTCCTTGCACCTACTGTGTGCATAAGCAGCTCTATTGTCTCCTTGCCCTGCCATCCCGAAGCTATCACCCTCATTAGCAAGAAGACTCAGCACCACACTCACAGGCTAGCAAGCAAGCATGAGAGAGAGGTAAAGAAAAAAAATTAATCCCTTTAAGAGCAGAAATTGCATACATCATTTCCATTCACATCTCTTTAGCCAGAACTTAGACAAATAGCCTCACTTAATTGCAAGGGAGGCTGGGAAATAGTCTTTAGCTGGGAAATAAAGTCACATGCCAAACAAATAGTTCTATTATAATAAAGGAGAAACTGGATATGGGTGGGAGGGAGTGCAAATAGTAATTGCACCCAGAGCCACCCACACTAACTCCCCTGCTATACAACATATTTTACACCTTGCTCTCTGGTGGAATCTTTGATGAATTGAAACACCAGGGATGGGTTATATCTCTCTAGCAAAGGCCACATCTCCTATTAGGTGGTCTAGCTCTCTCTTTCTGGTTCCAAGGGCGGAAATTTCCCGTTGCCCCTAGTAATGGCTATCAGCTGTCACTAGCCCCAAGATTCTGCATTATCCCTTATTATTTTCCCTAAATCCTGCTCACATCTTTGTCAATTGCCCTTTTATTTTCTCTTCAATTAGCCAGCATAAGGGTGCCATCTTTTTCTGGCTGGATCCTGCCTGCCTCCGATCTCCACCTCCAGGGCCTTTGCTCGTCCTATCTCTGGCCTCTACCCTGCCACAATGTGTGTCCTCCTCCTCTTCATGTGTCCATACGTGAATCTCCTTTCAAGGCACACCTCTTTTCAAGACACTTCCTCAAAAGTCTCCAGCCCCCAGTGAGCTCTCCCTTCCCTTAATTATCCCAAGATCACATCATCAATACTTTATTTCATACCAATGCACAACAGTCTGTATACTGTGTTCTGGGGAGCCCAGGGACCCTGTGAAGGTGCCACAGTGGTTGGGAAGACAGCAGGGGAACTCCAGATGGCTACATATTTATCTCATATATGAGATTTCACTTGAGGTTCACTGTTTTTCGAAAACTTTGATGCAGTAAACTAGTCTTAAATTTTTATGCATATAACTGTTATCCACCAAAAATGAACAAAATGAATTTAAATATGTACAAAATCAAGAAACTTGTATTCTCCCTTTATTATAGGGGCATTTGAAAGATGGACAGATGGTAGGATGACCATATGGCTAGACGGATGGACAGATGCATGGATAGATGCATGGATGGATGCATAGAAAGGTGGGTGGGTGGATGGGTAGATGGATGGATGGATGGATGGATGGATGGATGGATGGATGGATGGATGGAAGGACGGATGGATGAACAGGCTCCGGCCCATCATAAACGGTCTCTTCACAGGTTCTGCTCTTCATGAACTATAAGAAACCATCTTTTTACTCCTACACAAATCCCACTGGAAGCATCTCTCCTAGAACTTCAACCAAACTCCAAAAGTCCAACTAAAGGGGAACTGAAGGCCAGAAGGGAGGTGGGAGAAGCTGTCTGGACTTAGCCATGCTAGGCAGCTCCAGGTCTGACTTACTGAGACCTGAGAAGAAAGTGACACTAGAAGAAGGGCACAGAAACCTCAAGCTGCGGGAGATGCTGCTCAAATCCACAAAAAGTGAGAAAGGGTCCCCAGTGAACTTGCAAACATGTTTTTAAAAATCTATAATCCTACCCCCCAAAAAAGATTTCCTAGCTCCAACCTTCTATCATGATGTTAATATAGTAAAATGAATAAAATAATCATTTTCTCCTGCTTAATCAGCACATACATGGTTATACGTGCTGTAGCACACACACTACCTTGTTTTTGATAGTAATAATAACTTGTTTCTAAATAACTATTTGCTATGCCTTCATATGATACTGTGTGAAAAGAAGCTGTTTTTTCTCCAAAGGTATAGTTTGGGGCCCATTTTATAAAGTAGTCTGGATTTGAGGTCCTCTAAGATGTCACTTACTTGACGCTTTGTAAAAAGATAATCATCTTATATCAGAACTTCACCTATTTAAACCTTATACCTACAACTTCACTGAGTAAAGTGTACCAAGGAAAAATGACCAGCACCTTCATATAGACCCTGGCTCTTCTCAAAATGGAGGGGGTAGGGAGCCTAGAAAAATTGATAGATGGATGAATGTATATAAAGAAAGGAAGGAAAGGTGAAGGGGAGAAGGGAAGGAGGGAGGGAGGAAGACATAGATAGGTACACAGATACATAGAATGGAAGAGAGAGATTGAAGATCACCTAGAAGAAAGTTTTTTTGTTTTTGTTTTGTTTTGTTTTGTTTTGTTTTGTTTTTTTAACCCAGAGTCCATTTGAAGGAGTTCTTTCCATGGAAAAAGCACTACTCTTAAAGTCCACTGAAGTCCTCCACCTGCCCCTGACATTCACTTTTCAACTCCAGCTATAGTTTAGAAATTATAGAGCCCCAGAAATTACATTTTCCTGTTTTCATTTTCCATCTCAGGCAACAGGATAACATGCTTTGATTGCATTTTCCACAGTCTGTAGTAATAATTGGCACTTTGGTCAACTGGCCCTGGCTTTTAGGGTTGCTGCTTTCTTCCTCCTGTGGGGACAATTTGTCTCTGTAATTCAGCTCACTGACATGCACCTTGGAACAACGGGCATCTAGTGAGACCAGGGCAGGGGGAGCCAGGAATCCAGCATGTTATCCAGATACAGGTTGGTAATGAACCTCCCCAGAAGCAGATCTGCCAGGGGCAGGCTGGTCCCGGCAACCTGAAACCTCCACAGAAAGGCACCTGACACCAGTGAAAAGCAGGCGAGGCTGATCTTCTGTTGGAACATTTGAATGAACTCTGGAGTCTTGGGCTTTCTGCTCCAGTTCTCTTGTTATTTCTGAGATATAATCTCATACTTCATGTTAGAGATTATGTAAAAAAAAAAAAAATACCACTTCTCATAAGAAAATGAATCAATCCTCAAGATTAGCACATGAAGGAAAATGATGTGTCCCCTAAGTCTCACATTCTCTTGGGGCTCCCTCTGATCCTCGCTGTTGTCACGGCGGGTAGGGGAACACTACTCCTTCAACACACCCAGGTATGGCCTAGATCCTTTACTTTCATTCCCTAGGTTAGAAGGTCTTTTGCACAACAAAAGGCAAATAGTCAGAAAGAATCCAATTGCTAGACAACCTAAGCTCACTGTCCATGGAAGATTTCAGGAAAAAGAGGTCTCACCTCAACTCCCTTCCTAGCTTCAGGTTGCCACCAGATACCACTGTTAAAACCTTCCATCCAGGAGCACCTCTTGGCATCCAGCCCCCGAAGTGCCCCTTTCCTACCTATGCAGGTACATGGGTCCACCCTTAGAGGTACCTGTCTCAGGTCACAAACTCAAAGATAGACCTCAGCCTTCAGGCAAGATTCTAGCCTCTCCCTACAAGAGTCTGCACCACAATAACCAAATCTCAATAAAACCACAAGCCATAATACAAGAGACCAAGGAAGGGAGGGAGAGGCAAAGCTTGGTAAAAAAGGCTGGGAAGGTGATACTTCACCTAAAGAAGCATGTCTCCAAAGGTGAATTCAGTTATTATGGGGAGAAATTTGAGGATAGGAAGTGAAAAGGGGCATGACATTTATATATGGATCATGATATTTTCCTTATTTTTATTGATGTTACTTTTTTTAGAGCAGTTTTAGATTTACAGAAAAATTGATCAGAAAGTATACAGCGAGTTCCCACATATCCCCTCTCACTCCCCACCCAACATACTCAATTTCTCATTATTTACATCCTGAATTGATGTGATACCTTTGGTTATAACTGATGAAACAACATGGATACATTATTACTAAGTAAGGCCCATAGTTTACTTTAGGGTTCACTCTTTTGTACACCCTATGGATTTTGACAAATACATCATGACGTGCCCATCATTATCGGATCATACAGAATTGTCTCACTGTCCTAAAAATTCCCTGTGCTCCACCTATAAGTAGACTATGTCTGATGAACAAAATACCAGAATACGAGATCTGACAAAAAGTCTATTGCTAAAATTTGTGACTATACATTGAAAAAAAAAAGCTTAAAAAGATCTCATCCTCCCACCCCACCCCACCCAAAAATCACCCAGGTAAATTGTGAGAGAAGAGGCCCCAAAGCAGTGCTGAGACAGACGCCGCCAGCCTCAAATTTCTCTCCGCCCATTATTTCTCTCCCTAAGCCAGGCAGGCCTCCAAAATCTTACCAGTAGAAACAAAAAAAAGAGTATAGTCAATAATATTGTGATAAATTTGCACAGTGACAAATGATTACTAGAATGGAGTAATCATATTGTAAAGCATAAAAATGTCAAATTTCTATATTGTATACCTGAAAATAATATAACTAATATAACATTGTATACTAACTATACCAAAATAAAAATAAATAAATAAAATTAAAATTAAAAATCCATTACAATAAAAAAATTAAAAAAACAAAACAATAACCTGGGAGATGTTACTGCCTAATTAAATCTCAAACAAGCCATTAGCTTTAAAGAGATACCAAACTGTGATTAAAAGCGACCCCCACTGTCTGATGAAGTTCACAACCATGTTAATTTGACCTCAAAATGTATGAGCATGGAATTGGAATTCTCCAGAGCCAAGTCAATAGTGGAGCTATTATTTTGTCCTCCCTATCTAAGACAAATAACCCTTGGTTTTTCGCACTTTGGCAGGACAAACAAGGAAGTAAAGTGGCTCAAGGACTCTGCAATGGCTTTGCCAAACTTTTCCTAGAGCTGCACTCAGTCTCAGAAGCTTCCATGCAACCCTACTTCTTTCCACAGGAGGTTAGACACACTTTGCAGCCTGATGATTCTCTCAGCCTCACTGGGCTCTCTTTCCATTTTCTGACAGGCTTTTCGCTAATAAATTTCTTGCATGTTTTTTAAAAAAAGAAAAAGAAACAAAAAAAATATTTTCTTATTATGTATTATCATGTGGTGGCTTTCTTTGAAGATCTGCCTTTAGAAATAAAAAGTTGAATATGAAGCTGGTGGAAATAAACAGAACAGACTAGAAGGAAGGACTGTGGCTGGGACCTAGGGGAGGGAAGAGATATTAAATACCTCCTCTTTTTTTGCATTTGAGCTAGGGATTTGGAGTCCTAGTATAATACTTTTCAGAGCTTTGGATTAATTGCTTATATCTGTGTAACACCACACAAATTTCTTAAATAAGCCATCTTCAGGTTACATACTATTGTGTTAATAAATACACAATCCACACACATGTACTCATACACAAAGCCAGGCTGGGTGGGTCCAATGCATATCCACAGTGTCTAAGCTTGCCGGCACACAAATCGCCATTCAGCAATCATTCCACCCTTGTTTTCACTCCCTATGGTATTCCCTGCATTGGCTGGGAAAAATTTCTCCTGCATGTCTCAAGGCTTCAGTTTTTCCCTGTATTAGATCGCAAGGGCTGCCATAACAATGTACCATGCAACGGGTGGCTTAAACAGCAGAAATCAAATTTCTCTCAATTCTGAAGGCTACATGTCTAAGATTGAGGTGTTGGCCAGTATGGCTTCCCTGAAACCCTCTCTCCTCAGCTTGTAGATGGCCATCTTCTTGCTGTGACCTCACAAAATCTTCCCTCTGTGTATCTGTGTCCTGATTTCCTCTTTTTATGAGGATACCAGTCCCACTGAATTAGAGTCCACATAATAACCTCATTTGAACTGAATTACCTCTTTGAAGATCCTATCTTCAAATACAATCACATTCTGAAGTCCTGGAGATTAGGACTTAAACATATAAATTCGGGAATGGGGGGACAATTCAGCCCATAACACTCCCCATGTCTCCTTCACTCTTAGTAAACAACTGTTTCTCTCACTTTATCAAAATATATATTGAGGCCAATCAAAGTGCACTCTTCAAACTTCCTCCAACCCATTTTAATATCTTTCTGTGCCTTCACCTATTCATTTTTTCTCTGTCTAAGAAGAAATCCCTTCTCACTGGGGCTTCAGCCCTTCCACCCCTGTGCCCTCTGATCCCACCCACATCTGTCCCCAGAACCAACTCACTGCACTACTGGGAGGCACCGTCACATTGCCTCTCCAAGAATATGCCACTTCAAGGAACCCTTCTCTTGCATCTTCGGCCTCTCCCCTGCTACTTGTTCTTTCATCTCCCCTCAGTTTATTTCATATCAGAAAAAAATAATAATAATAAAAGAAAAAACATAAAAAAAAGAACTTTGTGCCTCTCCCTTAAGCTGCTACTGAAAGAGATACTTCTTTCTCACTCCCTCACCCCTTGCAGACCTGGCTCCCACTGTCCTATGGAAAAAGTGCTCTCTAAGGTCATCAGTGACCGCTTCAGTTTTTGTAGGGATTAAGTTAGAAAATACAGGTAAGGCCTTTAGAACCCAGAATCTGGCCCATGCAAGTGCTCCTAGCTGTTCTTACTTGTCCACCACCCTGCCCGGATCTTGCTTTTCTCCTGCCACACTGACCATGCCTTGGTGCCTCCACCTGTGGCAAGACTCCCAGGGACAAGGCCACCTCCACTTGCACAAAAAGCCCAAAATCCAGGCCTGAGCATCTCAGGATTCGATGTATGTGCCACATGGCCTTTCCATACGAGCCCGCTGATTGATGAAACAGTTGCTAGGCCAAAACGTAAAAGTGCAGAGCTGTGAATACAGCTTTGCTTTGTTCCCTCAGATCCACTCTCTCCTGACACACGTCTGCAGCGCACATCCCCTCTTCTTTCTAACTTTGATTGTCCCTTTTTTATGGTCTACTGAAGCATCAAGAGGTCCTTATTCACCTACGTTGACTTGTCACTTCTTTCCTCTGCACGCAAAATCTGTTCGGCCCCCTCTGTCCTTCTAGGATCTATTTCTTATTCTTTTTTCAATGCTTTCCCAGGAAAGTATTTTTGGTCTATGTTCATATTCCAGGTGGCTGAGAACTTAATACAATAACTGACCCCTCAGGCAGCCATGGGGAAAAAAAGCAAAGGAACAAAGTGGCATCTGCTTCTAATACCATGTGGTCTGGAGTCCATAGAGGGGCAAAACATCCAGAATTTTGATATCCTTGGCTGGCTTCCCCAGGTGAAATACTTTTTAGCCATACCTGCACCCAATGAAAATGAGCCCTCCTTACAAATTCTGCCTCAAATGCTACATCCTCTGAGAAGACCCTAACCAGAAATAATTTTTTAACTCTCTTATGCTCCTTTCTTCCTCTCTTAAGGCACTGACCTTCCACTTGGTAGTAGAGTTACCTGAGTATTTGTCTACCCCCAATAAGGCAACTGGAGCTGGGACTTTCCCATTTCACATTTCTATTGCCACCTACCACAGTGCCTTATACTAGAAGGCATTCAATGCACAGGAGTCTAATTGAATTGAGGTATGAACATGGGAGGAGGGGGAAGTGGGAAGTTATTAATCAAAGAACATAAAGTTTCAGTTAGGCAAGATGAGTAAGTTCTAGAGATCTGCTGTATAACATTGGGCCGACAATCAACAATGCTGCATCATGCACTTAAATAATGTTAAGATGTGGTGATGGATGTTAACTAAACTTATTGTGGTAATCATTTTGCAGTATATACATATATCACCATTATTTTATACAACTAAAACAAATGCAATGTTATTTTTCAATTATATCTCAATAAAAAAAAATGTCAAGAGGGTAGATTTCATGTTGTGTTCTTCCCACAATACATTTTTTAATAAAAAGTTAAAAGAAACAAAAATGAACAGAATTTTAAAGTGATCTCTAGTTAATCTGAACCTAACCTTTTCATGTTTGTTTCTAGAAGAAATTAAACAAACAGCAAAGGGTTCGCCACAACAGTGGAAGCCAGCCTTCCCCCACCAGCGTCCTCTCCCCGCCAGGCGCATGCCATTCTCTCCCTCCCAGGCCTGTGTCCACTCCTTACATAGGATGACACCATAAAGCCAATTGAAACTGCACAGGTGGCGTGAAGCACATCGATGAGACCCTTGAGAGGACAGATCTCTGTGAAGCTTTCTGCCTTGGAAATTTGGCTGTCACAGGCATTTAGGAGGCAGTTCCAGAAAAAAAGAAAAGGAAAAAGAAAAATATCTGTCCTCCTAGACAAAGGCAGTGGCCAGCCCTCCCAGAGTAAGACAACAGACTCTGCATGCTAGCATACAGCCAGGGAGGGTTTGCAAACTGACACCACTTATTTAGAAAGTTTGCAAAAAGTAAAGTAAAAACAAACAAAAAAAATTCCTTCATGGATGACAATTGTTAGCCTGTCTTCAGAGCGTACAGTAGCCCTTTCATCCATGGCTCTTCTCTTTTGTGGGTACTTTTCACTATGGGAATTGGGGGCACCCTCACTCAATCCCTTTTATTCACTTATTTCAACACCTTCTTTTTCCTATTTTCTTCAAATTGGTACCTTCCTCTACCCAAATATCTTAAGTAATGTCAAGTAATATATCTCCTTGCTGACGTTCTAGTTTTTAGAACTAGATACTGGACACCCAGAATAAAATGCTTTAAGGACGCACTACTCCTCAGGGAGCTCTTCCAATCAGCAATACCACAGTGGTGCACGTGATCTCAGGATGAGGACTTCTGAGCCTCCGTCTTGTGCTAGTGGACAAAGGCTAGCATGGAGCAGAGCACAGCCCTATCAGAGGTACCTGTAGGCCCCTCATTTGAAAACTTTTGTCTTCATTCTTATCTTTCTGGGCCCCGTTGCAGCATTTGAAATTGCTAAAACGCCTTTCCACATCCCAGTTTTGAAGTCAGGCAGACTGGCTGTCAACCTAGCTAGAAGTCTTGAGTCCTCCACTATCTCCAGTGTGGTATTGAGTCAGCTGGTAGACCTCTCAGGGCCTCAGCTTCCTCATAAATGAGGATGCTTGGAGATGCTATCCACAGTTTCTCCTCCTGATTCCTGGAGCCCTTTCCCTTGCCTTTGTCATTTAGACAAAGAAATAGAATCTTGAACTGATCTATAGTAAATCTGATCTTAAGCTTTTCATAATGTTTATTTCGAAGGGGAAAAAAAATGAACAAACAAAATGAAAGCAGTTCTCCATACATACTGTTCTTAGGGGGATGGCAAATATGCTGATATCAAATAAATAATTGCAAACCTGTGAGTTCTGAATTAGACTTTTTAGAGCCTAGGGGAGAAATCATATATTGAAAATAAATCTTTTTTGCTGTAGCATGCATGAGGGATTGAAAGAGAAAAATGTTTGAGAGAAAATCTTAAATTCCTAAGATACTCAGATCCTGGAGCGTTCTGCAGAGTTTATACTGTGAGCTTAATTAATTAATTAATTTATTTATTTATTTATTTATTTTAAAAAACAGGAAAAAATAGGATGATACAAAAACATTTTTCTCTGCTTAAAAAAAAAAAATGAATTCAATGATTGTGGGAAGACGGGCCAGCAAAGCTATAGCCAATGTTTAGGTCCCTAAGAAGTGCCCTACACAATGGCCCCCTCCATGGATCAAAAACCTTGGACAGAAAGAGAGAGAGAAACTCCAGAAACACAGTCTCAGAGGGACAGCCTAACAATGGCTGAAGGAATTTACTAGTCAGGTGAACCTCAGGGCAGCCTCATACAACCATAAGGAAAAGGTTCCTGTGAGTTCCTGAATGAACAGGAAAGTGACTGGGCATGAACCACAGTCCTGAAGGAGCCAGAGTTTAAGATAAGGAGGAGGAGGAGTGTATGATCCTCACAGACATGACAAGAAATCATGAGCACTGTGAGGACTAGAAAAGACAAACTTCTTCTCAGGAGGATGCAGTAAGGACAGAGGCCAGCGTTGACCTCTTCCTCCAGGTCGGTATATAAGTCAACATCCCAGAAACTTAGCTCACCCCCAGGGACAAGGGGTGAAGGAGAGGAGCAGAAGGAAATTTGCATTGAGTTTAAAACTATACTAACTACATTTAAGTCCACCAGATATGACAGTATATATAGTCAGTGAAAAAGGGTTGCTGGCATGACTGTTTATAGCAGCTTTACTCATAATGCCAAAAACTGATAGCAACTAAGATGTCCTTTAGTAAGCGAATGATTAAACAAACTGTGGTATATCCATGGATGGAATATTATTCAGCAACAAAAAGAAATGAGCTATCAAGCCACGATAAGGCATAGAGGAAATTTAAATACATATTGATAAGTAAAAGTCTACATACTATATGATTCTACTTATATGACATTCTGGAGAAGGCAAAATTATAGAGATAGTAAAAAGATCAGTGGTTGCCAGGAAGGAGTGGAGAGAGGAGAGATAGATGAATAGGTGGAACGCAAGATTTGTAGGACAGAGAAACTGAAACTGTAATGATAGATACATGGCATTATAAATTTATCAGAACTCACAGAACCTTACAGCACAAAGAGTGAAACTTAATGTGTGCAAAATTTTAAAAAATCATTGAGGAGGTTGGGGGACCCCAGAAAGGAATATAAACTATAACATGAGAATCTATATTACGAATATATGAAATGACCTCACTGAAGAGGGAAGGGGGAAAGGTGCTGATCTAAGTAGCTTTAGAAATAAGTGGAGTCTGTAAGACTAAAGGCAAAAGGAGCTGGACATAAGCTCGTCACTCTGTGCAGGGGTCCCCAATCCCCAGGCCATGGATGGGTATCAGTCATGGCCTGTTAGGAACTGGGCTGCACAGCAGGAAGTGAGTGGCAGGCCAGTGAGTGAAGCTTCATCTCTATTTGCAGCCGCTCCCCAGCACTAGCATCACCACCTCAGCTCCATCTCAGATCAAACAGACATTAGATTCTCAAAGGAGCACTGGTCCCTGATGCCAGAAAGGTTGGGGACCACTGCTCTAGTGGATAACATGGTTCCCACTGGGGCATGGATTAACAGTTCTGATACTGCTGTATATATATATATCCTGGAACTAAGCAATTAAGTAAGTAGATGGTGGCTGGTGGGAGTCAGGCTTCTCACTCTTGAAGTGAGAATTTATAGGTAAGCAAGGGCAAGAAGCTAGAATAACCCATGTGGTTAGAGTTGGAGATATCAGTAAAAACTCATGTTTAGCTTAATATAGATACAGATGGTTACATGTAGAACTATTCATAGACATGTGTACCCACACAGAGGCTAATATATATGTACATATTTCCATGCTGTCAGCTGAGAGGGCCTAAGAGTAACAACACTCAGTTAGCAACAAGTACACCAAGGACCCAGTATCCGTGTGTCCATATTAGTATGATATAAATAAATGATTGAATAAGTGGGAGAGAAGAGACAAATCTCCCATGAAGAATTCCAAATAACTTATGTAGATCCTCTATCCTCAAGGAGGGGGAAAAAACTCCTTAGGAATGGACTGCACATGGTGACTTCCTTCCAAAGAGGACAGAGTGAAAGGGGGAAGGAAAAAGTAAGTCTGCAGTGGAGAAATCTGGCAAATGCTACCTCAGGTGATCAAGGCCAATATTAATAGGCATAAGTCATTGTGACAGTATGTCTACTTGATGTGATAAAATGAAAATGGCACTTCACCTCTGTGGTCTTTCTCCCAAAAGCCCATAAATCCAGTCTAATCATGTAGAAAACATCAGACACACTCCCGTAGAGGGACATTCTACAAAATATCTGATCAGTACTCCTCAAAACTGTCAGAGTCATCAAAAACAAAGACTGAGAAACTGCCAAAGCCAAGAGGAGCTTATGCAGACCAGACAATTACAGGTAATGTGGTATTATCCTGGATGGGATCCAAGGACAGAAAAAGGACATTAGGTCAAAACTAAGGGAATCGGAGTAAAGTATGGACTTTGGTTAACACTAATGTATCAATATTGATTCACTAACAAATGTACCACACTAATGTAAGATGTTAAAAATAAGGGAAACTAGGTGTAGGCTATACGGGAACCCTCTGTACTATCTTCTCTGCAAGTTTAAAACTATTCTAAAAAGTAAAGTATTAAAAAAATTAAAGTTGCCAAATTAGATACAAAACTACACTGCAGAGCAATAGGGACATAAACTTTGGAGCTATCTCTTCAGCCAGACAGAAATCATCTGCCCCTTTGCTGGACAAAAATCACTGGCAGCTTATCATTTACCTTTATTAACATCTAACTTGAGAAGAGTCGGAGCCATAATCAATATAAGTTGTCAAATTTTTATTCCCTTAGAGGTTCTGATGGCCCTTCGATGGGCTTGTTGGCTTCAATGCAACAGGATGACGTTTGCATAGATATACAGCATTCCTTTTATCTGATTTCCAAGTTTTAGATACTTTTAACAAATATGACTCATGACTTACATTGTTTTCTTCACAGAAATCATCACTACTGGCTAGAGCCATGGTTCTTAACTGGTAGGTCACATATAGGATGGTAGCACTCATGAAAACATCACTAACATGGCACTGAATATTGAGCAAGATACAAATTTCATTTTTGGCACAACTAGAATACTTATGTTAGAGAGATGTTCAAAAGATGAAACACAGAGGTGAGAAAAGCAATACAGAGCTAGCTATGTGCAACTTACTGTAAGAAGGTAAAATGTATATTTTTATCAGGCTAATATCAAGGCAAATTTTATGCTAATTTAAACATGTGAATGAAAGACCAGGGCAGTAAAAGATCTCCTCGAACAACAACGTGGGCCTGAAAAGCTGTTGTGTAAATGAGGCAATAGCCGTGTATGTTTTCATAGACACCACAAGAAAGTGTTAAACCCTAGCAGTGATCACATGATAATTTATTGCTTACTTTTTTAACTGTTTTGGGTATTTATAATTTCTTCAAGTATGCCACCAAAATTCTAGCATACAATGATGGACTAGAGTTGAGAGTCATTGAGAGTCACTGAGCCAGACTATCTATCAAAATGTCAAAACTAAGAGAAAGCAAAAAAAATGGAACAAAACAAGAGTGAAAGACTGACAGATTTCTGACCCTGACTGCAAAGCCGCTGCTTTTGCAATTAGGCACTAGGCAAAAACACTTCCGGGCCCATCCCAGCCCATGATTACATTTCAAAAAGAAAACTCTTAAGTTGGAGAATTTATCCCCCACCAGCTGATCCACAGAGAGAGAAATGAAGGGGTAGAGGGAAAGTCATTTTTCATCTAGCTGAGCCTTAAACCACTGTCAACGCTGTAATTATATTACGCTTGCTGTTTATTTTGGTAATTTATCAGGGTAAGGTACATGGGATAATTTAAAAACTAAATTCATTCGGTCACTTACAAAAACATTCAACTGGCTTATGTATGGAGCAATAAAGTGTGAAAGTCACACGGCATCCAAATTGTAGCCATGTGTGACTTGGCTTTTTTATTTGGGGGAAAGAAAATGGTTAAGCCTTAAGGGATTATATTTCTCTCTGTCGCTCTGACTCTGAGGGAATAATGAGTTCCTGCTGGTGACACAGTGGCTTGGGGAGGCAAGCACGAGGTGGTTTGGTGCATTTCCAAAGTTGTGTGTGAGCCTTCACCACAAGACCCTGGTTCTATGGGAGGGACAGCTAGTGAACATTGCTGAAACGGGCTGGGAGTGCCACGTGTTAACACACAGACTTTCCCCTGAGATCCCTAAGCCCTTCTCAAACATGAATTAACTTGAGCACCTTTACTCAGAGCACAAGCACAGCTCTTCATTCATATATCCATCAAAGATTCATACAGTCAACCACATAGGGCCTCCCTACTATGTTCCAGATCCTGAGCCAGGTACTAAAGATTTTTCTTGAGTTTCTTGGAAAGAAGATCCCAAGATAAAGGCTTCATTGCCCTCCTCCACCACCCATTCTAGATTTCATTCACTCTCGTCTGGTACTCCAGACAGCTGAGGCTGCCTGACCCAGAACCTCAACCCAGAGTCCTTAGCTGCCTTGGCCTCATCAAGCCATAGCTGTTGAAATTGCCCATGCATCATTATCCCTGGCATAAAGGCTCCAAGAGATGCCCAAGTAAACCCTCTGAGTTCCAGCCAACTCCTCCATGCTTTCATTATGTAGATCACCCCTACTCCTCATGGTAATTATGGTGAATTTTGCCCACCAACGTAGTTAATTCTTTTCTTTGCCAGTTCTTCCACTGACATGAGGGACCTAAAATGACCTGGCAGTAGTAACAGCTTCAAGTTCAATGACTGCCTGGTGTTTCCCTGTGGGAACCAGGACCTGTAATATAGCAGAGTCTAAAGTTGCAAGCTTGAGAAGCAGCAATTATGAGAGGATCCACACCAACTTCTACCCCTTGGTTCCTGATCCTATACCTATGTACTTGGGAACATAGCCACCTAGCTACTAATTCAGTGTATATACTGCACACTGGAGGAGAGCATCCTAAGACAACAGGTTTTTGCCCCAAGCCTCACATCCTACCTGAGTCCTCAGGAGTCTTTCCCCTGTCCCATTAAACTAGCTACTTCTGGTTGATCAGCAGTCTGGTAAGACCAGAGTCTCTCATCATCACATGCCCATTGCCACAGGGTTGTACAGGATGACATTTCAATCCATCAGGAATTCTGTGAGTCCGTGGATGGTGGTACTAACAGAAACATGTGTGCAAGGTGTATATCAATGCTGGTAAGGACAAACTGAAGTTAAAATAACTCTGCCACCAAGTGGGTGGTCTGGTATCCTCAAGGCTCATTATTAGTTGTCCACATCCATAAGATGAGACATCTTATCTACCTCACTGTTGAGTGCTACCTCTGAAGTGGGAGTTCTCAGGTGGGCAATAATGTAAGATGCACAGATACACAAACTTTATGCCTACAACAATAGGTTCATCATCACTCCTCTTCCCCAGGTTAACTTACCATGCCTTCCAATCTGCTTCCTTCTGGGCCCTGCCCAAGCAGCCAAGCCATTCACCCTTGTCCCAGAGTTCATATCGATCTGTATCTCAGGCCACTTTATAAAGTGAGCTACCAAGTATGCGGCTTGCATCTCTGCCCACTGGAAGAATTATCCTCACCACTTTCTGTTGAGGCCACCCTGACAGGGACTATAACATGGCAGCAGTCCCTTTCTAGCCAGCGCCAAAATCCCGCGATCTTTCTCTTCCACTGTGCTGATATGGATAGTAGGTGGCTCGTTAACTTCCCTGCTGTGGTTAAGTTCAGGGCAGAGATGTGATATGAGTGAGGCTCTTTGGCATTTAAGACTGTGCTTTTCCTTGGCAGGCCATCCTGCCAAACCAGAGGGTAGTGCTGGGCTGTGGAATGCCCAGTTTCTCCCGTAAGTTCTTTGCCCAGTGGTGGTGGGGGGAGGGTCACTACTATTCTAGCAACCAGCCAGAACATGACACCCTCTACAGAGCAAGTCAGAAAAATATCTGTGTGCCAGACCCCACTCTGCCCACTCTTTTCGGGCTATTATTACCAGTTCAAATGCTATTGCTATAGAAAAATGAAAAACCACAATTTGGTTAGAGCCAATCCTGGCTCACAAATTGTGTTCAAGCCCACTGAGAGATTGGCATTCCTAGGAGAATAGAAAAGTTAAATCTGCAAGAGGTCTGCCTCTTGTTGATTTTTTCAGGGATTTAGAAGTTGCTGGATGCTTCAAAGTATTGAGTGACTAATTTCCCTTCCTTTTTTCTAAAAGCTCACATGGTAAGCATTTATTTCCTGAAAACATGCCAAAAGGGTAATTTTTTCAGAGTTGGAATATTATTTTAAAATGTAAAATGAAATCCTGATAGCAAATATTATCAATGTAGAAGATTGATTCTACATACAGTAACTTAAGTATTGCCTTCTTTTGGTTTCAGCGTTTGGGAGTTAAAAAGACAGAAAGAATTTCCAAATGTTTCTGAAGTGCTTATTTTTCTCTGAGATTCAGGTTTGCTTACTAGATGAGAACGGTCAGTCCAGGACAGCTGGCAACTCCAGGTAAAAATGTGCCTACGATTTGTTTTTAGTTGTGTTATTGTATTTTTCAAGCCAAGGTTGTAGATTGGCAGTAGTACCCTGGAGAAGGGAGAGAACTGGATACCACCCACACCTCCCCTTTAGGGAGGCCTCCAGACAGAGCCTGGAGCAGCGCCACCCTACTACTGACCCAAAGTAGGCCTCCCTGTGTTACCCTGAGTCAGAGAAACACCCTCAGAGCCAATCTTCACTTGAGCCCACTCTGGATAGGCCTATTAGAGGTGCATAGAGATTTGTTACATGGGTATTTGTGTCCTAAAAAGTATCTCTGTCAAATCCATAATTTAGGTTAGAGAATGGTGATAAAACAGTATGGGAAACATGACTTGTTTTTGCCATTTAGTGAAGGTGTAGGCCTTTCATTCCAGATAAGTTCTGATTGAAAGTAAGGTATTCTGTCTCAAGAAGCAGATGTGTAGTTAATCTGAAATTTAAAAAATATTTTTCCAGAAGTAACAATAAACTGTTTTAAAAGAAACTGTTAAGGGCCTTGTGTATTATGAAATTCCTTTGATTAGTAAGTCTCATTATTTATGGACAGCTGGAAGACTAAACTCTCATTGTACAAGTTGCCAATGATCATTTGGGAAAAGAACCAAAGGGTCAGGAAGAGCTCTTTACCACGCTAATGCAAAAAGACACACAAAGCATGACCCAGATATAAAAAGGGGCCAGCATTTTAACAGATGCCATTCATGACTGAGCCAAGAAGGTTGCTGCCTGGGAGCCCTGATAACAAAGAAAATGGAGGAGAGGAGGGGGAAAACACTGCTCAAGGGAAACACAATATTAAGACATGGAGGATCTGAGAGGGCTCTGGTTTCAGCAAAAAAAAAAAAAGTAAAAGGATTCCATTTTTCTAGCTTCTTCCCCCACCCTCTTCTTCCTAAAAATTTGAATCCAACTAGACAACATAATGGATTGCAAAAATCTACCCTTTTGATGTGTTCCATCATGGTTATAGTTAACAGTATATTAATTTGGATAACACTAGCTGCTATAACAAACAACCCCTCAAAAAAGTATATAATGTCTCAAAGACCATAGAAGTTTATCTCTTCCCCATAATTTAGTGGAAAGGAGATATTCCTAGGTGTTCTCTTCCACATAGTGATTCAGAAACCTGCCTCCATCTGTTTTATGGTGTCACTTTCTAGAGCCTTGTCATCTTCTGCATTGAAACACTGCCTCTTAAAAACCCTGGCTCAAAAGTGACATGCAAAATTCTACTCACAAATCACTGGCTAGAACTTAGTTATGGTCTATGCCTACCTATAAGGGTGCAAGAAAGGTAATCTACCTGTGTGCAGGTAAAAAAAAAATGCTATTTTTGTGTATGGCTAGCCATCTGGTTAAGCAGATAAATGCTTTATTCATTTTTGTATGAGTGTCTCCTGATGTGCATTGCAAGGTTCGTGGTAAGTAAACATTAGTGATACAAATGAATGCTTGAATGACTACTGCGATCATAGTAATAATGGTAATCATCGTCATCATCATCATCATCATCATCATCACTTGAGAGCTTATTATGTACATCTTTCCAAGTTATTTACACATAATATCTTATTTAATCCTCAATGTATTGTGTACTTTCATGGATGAGGAAACTGAGGCACAGACACTAAGTAACTGAAAATCAAATAGCTGTTAGTGTCAAAGCTCGATTCTGAATCCAGATTCCTCATTCTTACTCACTATTATTTTTTTTTAAGTTTATTGGGGTAACACTGGTTAATACAATTATATAATTTTAGGGGTATATATTATAATTTGACATCTATATATTCTATTGTGTGATTATCACCCAGAGTCCAGTTTCCTTCAGCTACCATATATTTGATCCCCTTTACCCACTTCACTCTCCCCCAAACTCTCTATATTTGACCCCCTTACCCTGTCTACCTCTTCCCTCTTCCCCCATCCCCTACCCTCTGGTAACCACTAGTCCATTGTCCATGTCCCCCATCTGTCCTATTCATTTGTTGCTTTTAGGTTTATATCCCACATATAAGTGATATCGTGTGATTTTCAACTTTTTCAGTCTGGCTTATTTCGCTTAGCATGATTATTCAGAGTGTAACTTTTAATTACAATTTTTATTCTGCAATCAAGAAACCAGCTTTTAGAATTTTACAACCCAAAGTTTAGCATGACATAGTGTAGTGTATCTCAAATTGGATTCCTGGGTGGGTCTATGGAGTTCACCATGACAATTTTAAAGTTTTGAGTTTCCATTTTAATGATAACCTTTTAAAAAAATACCATGGAGGGTATGAATCTCAGTCTGCAAATTTATGTATGGAAAAAATATTACTTTATCCTCTGTAATTAAACTTAATTTCTAACTCTATATGCCACCAACAGGACAGACAACTTAACCTCAGATCTCCTTGCTCCCTCATCCCACATCTCCGGGGTTCTTTCACAACTCCATGACCTTACACAGGCTTAAACACCAAACCATGGCACCTCTGTGGGAGAAAGGACATCTATCCAAACAAAAAGCCATGGAGATGTGGCCTTCCAATCTCATGCCAGTAACTCCCACTAGCCAAATCCAAGCAGAAGCCAAAAGACATGAGGCCCAGTGATGCAATGCATAATATCAGCCTCTGAGGGCATATATCAAGATTGAGAGAATGAAGGGTGGATTTGGAGATATAAATAGAGGATAAGCAGAACACTGAAGAAGAGTGTAGTCAGAAATGGCTTTCATCTAGAGGCTTAGGGAATCCAAACCAAGAAAGCTTGCAATCGATCTCTGCTTTTCTGACCAATAAGATCTCTCCGATAAGGTCATAAGTCTAGAGCCCAAGTATCTGCTTGAATGGTCTGGGTAGGAAGAAAGGGAAGGGCTGGAGAGACAACATAGGGAGGAATCAATAAATAATTATCTGGAAATACTATCTCAAAAATATAAGCACATTTTTAATCATCTGGATAACCACCTTACAATCTGTTACTGCTACAAGATTTCAGGGCCTACATTTACATTTACAAATGTATTAACTGCAATTATTTCTTTGTTTATTAACTCTTACATTCCATAAACATTTATTGAGCACCTACTATGTGCCAGGCAGTGTTCTAGTCGCCAAGAATGCAACAATGAAAAAGGCACACAAACGAGTGGACATTCCAGTAATATAGTTCTTTTTTAGTTGTCATGGGTTAATGAAAGAGGTACAGAGGTGGCTTTCATAATGAAATAATCATTTGGGCCAGGCCAAGGCTAAATTGTATCATATGTACTGTAAAAAACTAGGATTTAACAGTAGTTCAAAGAGAAAACAATAATGTGAAAATGAAAAAATCACATAGCAGACAGAAATACCAAACTGAAAAGAATCTCCATCATGAGAATTAATATTGTATTTATATTGCAAAGCTCAAATTTATTTCAACAAAACCAAACTAATTGTCTATTATTGTTATTTGAAGTTTTATGTCCATTTAATTTGTATATTTGCTTTTATTTCTATAGTTATATTAATATCAGAAGCATGCTTATGTCATAAGGATAAAACATCTGGTTTCATGCTTGTTCTCTTAAGAAACATTAAAATAATTTTAGTCAACATAAGGGGTCTGCAAAAATGATTTCCTTTTAAAAAAAAGGGGGCGGGTGGTTATTCTTCATTCAAATTTGGGAGACCCTGGGGTAGTGGAATAAAACTTGATGCTTTTCAAATCTCAACTTCCCCATTTACCAGCCCGTTATTCATTTCTGCCTCTATGAAATGGGAATACTAACACATCATATGGCCTATGGAAATTAAATGAGATAATGCATGTGAAAGAGCTGTCTGGCACTTCGCGGATCCTCTGTAAATGATAATTCCCTTTCCTTTCTCGTAACGTTTTCAAGATGATGAAAAGAAAATACTTGAAGTGGGAAACTAATATGGTCATATCTTTAAAGAACTCCTTCCTCTCAAGAAAATAGAACCATAATTTAGCCTGGAAATTTCCAGTCTCATTAACTAGAAAACTGTTCAACATGCAAATAAAAAGAAAAAAAGAGGAAGAAGCCATAGCTAAATAAGAAAGGCAATGCTCATGCTATAAATGTAAGAGTCTAGCTCCCAATTTTTGAGAAATGAAAAGGAATGTTGAAGATATAATCCCTCAAAATTTCTGTTCCCATATAGCATGCTTAAACAGCAATAAGCTACCTTAAGAATTTCAAGAAAGGAGTGTTGCTTCTCTGGATTTATCCATTCTGAGGACCCAAATCGTCCCTATAGCAGTGTGTGTGGGAGTTATTGCTCCTTACTTTGAAGGCCCTTTTGGTCTCTACGTTTGCAAAGACCCAAAATTCATTTCAAGTCTCGCCTTTAATTTGATTTGTTAACCCAGGCGATGGATTTTCTGCTCCCTTGGCCCTGCAACTCCCTCTAACTTGGGAGCTCTGGCTTAAAACTTTAGTTACTGCTTCAATCAGTGCTCTCTCTTAGTGACTTATCCTAGGGTTAAAGGAGATGCACTTATTTCATTCCCTTTGGAAGGAAGAATCACTTCCTTGTTGAGGTTCAAGCTAACAATAGATTTCCACACTGCATAGAGCATAGTTCTTCCAGTGTAGCATCAGCAATTGTCTCCCCAATTTTCTGCTGCATTCCCACACAAACATTCCAAGAAAAATTACTCAGGATTTGACTCTGTAACTCAGCAGGGCAACAACACAGTTGAACAGATCAGGGAGTTGAACATAGCAGTTGATGACTAAGTTAAGTCTTAAACACAAAGAGGATCTGACCAGTTAGAGCAGGGGAGAAAGATATTTTAGAAGAAGCAAAAGTATATGCAAAAGTTATGACATAAAAGGAACTGAGAGTAGCTCAGTATGACTGCAGAGTGCATGGTTGCAACAAGCAAGATGAGAGAAGTGTAATATATAGCTACGACTTTGGAGTCAAATACACTAAAGTTCAAAGCCTAGTTGTGTGACCTTGGTTTTTAAGTTCTGAATCTTGGTTTTCTCATTTGCATATAATATCTCAAAAACCAAAGAATAAATGAAATCATGTATATAAAGTATGAAAGACTGATGACAAAAATGTGTGCTTTGCATATAGTAATTGATTTTAATAAGAATATGTTAATATACAAGGCTGACTGGTTAGGCAGGGCCACATTATGAATAGTTTTAAACGTGGAGCTATTTCAATTTGGTCTTAAAAGCTACTTGGAGCCACTGAAGGATTTTTAGCTGAGAATGGATTGATCAGTTTTCTATTTTCATTAAGGCAGACATTCAAGTACAAAGTAATGTGCTAAGCACTGTGGCGAAGGTGTTTGAATAAAAATGCTATCTTGGACTCCCAGTCTAAGGTTCATTGCCATCAACACTGACAATTTAGTGTAGGTCTGTTGCTGACTTCAAAACAGGAAACTCTTCACTACTTTCCATTTACAAAGTGGGTGGAAGGAAGCTGGAGTTGGGTAAAGAAACGCTGTAGTGGAAAGTTTAACCAGAACCAAGTGGCAGAGCCCTCTTCTAGCCCTGAGGGTAAACTGTTTCATTTTCCTCTAAGAGGTATTAAAAATAATACATGCTAGGGTGAGGGTCACAAAACCTCATGAAATAACTTATTATCCACTTATGTATCACTTATTTTTTAAACTGACATAAATAGCCATTAGAGGAACTCTTTGAAAGAAAAACACCATCAAAGACAAGCCTTCTTCCCTTGCAGCATGGAGCTGCTGTTACTCAGAACTAATAAAGTATTCTAACACAGCACTATACATACCATTTTGTGCAATAACTTACTTAAAATTTGCATTGACTAAAGCAGTTGAAGTTATCAGACTCCAAATCAGATAGGAATACATCCAAATACAGAAAGTTCACTTTTTGTCTTAGTTTTTCCACTATGCTACTTTAGAAGAAATATTTCCATGCAAATGCTGACCTCTTGCGGTAAGAACCAGTTACCTCAAAAAAGGTACCATTCCAATGGATTTTAAGGTAATTGTGTTAGTATACATAGAAAAGAGGCAAAGTATGTTAAAAGGTCACATTTTAATGGAAAAAACCTTAATCCACAAAATGCTTTTTTCTTGACAAACCCCAGAACTTTCTTCCACCAGATTTCTCATTTTTACTATTACATTGCTTTTGAAAATTATAAATCATGATCACTCCAACCACTGAAATTTATTCAAAGGTACTTAAACAAGTACATCTATCTAGTTCCTTAATTTTCACTGTCTTACATACACATCAATTGAAATTTTAAGATTTTATTCACCAATTAATTGACACTAGACATTTCCAATTCTGCAGCATTACCAATGGTACTGAAATAAACATTCTTGTGCACATCTCTCTATATATGTGTGTAAGAAATTCTCTTGTGTTTATAGAGTAGAATTGTTGGATTGAAGAGTATTATATCTTCAACCTTACTAGAATGCCAAATTCTTTTCCCAAATGGTTGCACCAGATTACATTTCCATCAGCTGAGTATAGAAACCCCACCTCCTCGTTAACTTCCATCAGGCTTTCTAACTCATGACAATCTGATAAATGAGAAAACAATATCTCAGTATTGTTTTATGCATTGCCTTGATTACTTGTGAGATGAGGCATCTTTTTGTGTTTCCTCTTCTGCATGAATTTCCTGTTTATGTATTTTGCCATTAACTTGAGTTTTCTGCCATTTTTTATTGATTTGTAAATATACTGATTTTTAATATATTTGACATTAATCACTGTTATGAGTTGCTCTAAGTCCTGTCTTTCCATTTTCATTATCATGTCTTTTGATGAGCTAAAGTTAATTTTAACGTAGCCAAAATTATCAATCTTTTCCTCTGTGTGTTCTGTTTGAGAAGTTCCTCCCTACTCCAAGGTAATTAAGAGATATTCGAAGTAATTTAGTTTGCATTTAATACTATTTAATCCACCTGGAATTTTTGATATGGTATGAGGGATCCATTTTTATTTTTTTCACATGTGGATAACCAATTGTCCCAGGATGATTGATCATACAATCTCCCATTTTCCTATTGACTGTTAGTCATAATGTCTTATAATATGACACAACAGAATATAAAGTTTTACAAATGTGTGGGTTTGTCTGGGGGCTCCTTATTCTCTTTCATTAGTCTATTTATCTTTCCCTTAACCATAATTATAATATCGTAATTGTCATTGTTATAAGTTTATATCTAGTAGGGTAAGTTTACATTTTTTCCAGTTTTATGTAAACGGAAGTTAAAAAGAAAAACTGGGGTAGCAATATTTATATCCATCAAAATAGACTTTAAAACAAAGGCTACAACAGAGACACGGAATACCCAGTAATTCCATTTTCTTTATCCAAAGAAACCCAAAACACTCATTCAAAAAGACATACACATCCCTATGTTCATTGCAGCACTATGTTCATTTGTCCAGCAATGGACAAATGGATAAAGAAGATATGGTACATACATACAACGAAATATTGCTCAGCAACAAGATTGAAGTCTTGCCATCTGCAACAACACAGATGGACCTAGAGTGTATTACGCTAAGGGAAATGTCAAAGACAAATACGTGATTTCACTTATATGTGGAATCTAAAAGACAAAATAAACGAACAAACAGAAACAAACTCATAGGTACAGAGAACATTTTGATAGTTGCCAGATGAGAGGGGAGTTGGGAAAATGAGTGAAAAAGGGGAAAGGATTTAGATGTGCATATTGGTAGTTACAAAACAGTCATGGGAATTTAAAGAACGGCATAGGGAATATAGTCAATCATATTGTAATAACTATTCATGGTTTCAGATGGGTACAAGACTTACCGGGGTGATCACTTCATAAGTTATATAAATGTCTAATCACTATTTTGTGCACCTGAAACTAATATTGTATGTCAACTGTAATTTAAAAATAATTGAAAAATCATTTTTAAAATAACAAGAAGTTTTAAGACTTGCTTTATGCTTGAACTATGGTCTACTCTGGTAAATGATCCTTGTGTACTTGAAAATTCCTTCTCATTTCTTGGGTGCAGTGTTTTATAAATTATCAATTATGTCAAGTTGAATAAGTGTTCAAATATTCGTTTTTTTCTTCATGTTCTATCAGTTACTGAAACATATTAAAGTTTCCAACTATGATTATGAATTTTACCATTTATCTGTTTATTTCTGCCAATTTCTACTTCATGTATTATGAGGTTTTGTTTTTAAGTGTACACACATTTAGGATTGTTGTTTTCTTAATGAGATTATCACTTAATTATTATGAAGTGAGCTTCTTTATCGTAATACTGTGTAGGGGGCTGTTTTTTTACAATATTAACATATTAATTCTGTTTTTCCCATCATTAGTGTTTCACTTTAAGTTTATCTGATCTTATTTTTAAAGTATATTCTTATAAATAACATATGAGTTGTTTTTTAATCTAGACAGACACTGTAAGATTTTTATTTTGGAATAACTTTAGATTCACAGAAAAGTTGCAAAGATACTGAGAGGTCCTGAATACCTCTCCACTCGTTTCCACTAATGTTAATATCTTACATAAGTATGACATCTATCAAAACTAAAAGACCAACATTGGCACATTAATATTACCTAAACTCCAGACCTTAATTGCATGTCACCAGTTTTTCCATTAATGTCCTTTTTCTGTTCCAGAATCCAATCCAGGATTCTATATTTGCACATTCTTAAAATTCTACCTATTTTATTACTATTCCACCATTCAATTTTAATGCAATTAATGATATGAATGGTTTTTAGTCTGTCAGCATGCTATTTGTTTCCTATTTGCCCATCTTTGTTCCTCTTTTCCTGACATCTTTTGGTTAACGAAGTATTTTTGGTACTCCCTTTTATCTAGAGAAGTACCAGTGCTACTGTGTCTTCTTGGCCCTCATTGACAACATCCCCCGGTATACCCCATTAAGCAGCCAGGACCCGCCAACCCCGCCAAAAAAAAAAAAGATATTTTTAAAAGATGTTGCTCTGCTCCCTACACAAAGTTCAACACTTAAGCTTCATGGCTACCTCTCCCCATCAAGGACTGGCTTACTGGGGGTAAAGGGGGTCAGGGGTACCTATGGCAAAGAGGACAAGGCTGGCTGGGGTAGCTCTGGCTAGCTGAGTTCTCAGAGCAAGAAACATCACCTGAGCAAGGAACTGCTGAGGAAGTCACAGATGTGACTTAAATAGTTGTGAAGCTGGAAAAAAAAAATAGCTTTTCTAAAATATCAATAAAAACAAATATCCACTATGCTAAGTAAAAAGCTAAATTATCTTTGTTTTAATAAAAATATCACATAATCACTGTCATATGATGAGGTGATCAAAGAATATGCAGTCAAAAATGTAGTAGAAAAGTATTATAGAGGGATATCAGGCAGTTAATGTTATTCTGAATTTTATGATGTTTGTGAAATCTGTAATGTATTGTCATTTATTTTCTCATTCCAAATAAAAATTCACTTTCATATCTAATTTCGTATTTGTAATTTTGTATTATTATTCTTAAAGATTACCCCTCCCAAACTGTATAAACTTCCGACTAGATACACCCCTGCTTTGATACATGTGTTTTTGTTTTTACCACTGTAATATTTACTTTAACATATACACATATTTGTTTATGTATTTATTTATACATTATGCCCCCTGCCTCTCTCCACCCAAAGAATGAGAGACAGAGAGCAGCAGAGAGCGATGGCAAGGGGGTGGGGAGTGGAGGTTGGCAGGGAGAGGTGGGGAGAGAGAGAAAGAGAGAGATTTTGCCATTTCCTTTGTTTTCTGAACTGTATGTTATATGAACTGTATGTTTTCTTATTTTCTCCAGTGGTCTTGGGAGTGTACGTATTATTTGATTCTATAAATGTAAATAGATTCCTTTATATTTTTAAATCTATATACTTGAATCTATTTTTTAAATTAGCTAAGACACAACTACAGAGTTTATTTTGTTCCCCCTTATATAAGATTAAGAATTTGGCATATTTTCCCCTTATATCGGACCTCTCTCGGCCCTGCCTCACATCCTTCGGATCCACTTTTACTCTAACCACTGTTATGACAGCCAGGTCCACAGAGGTGAAACCGAGAGCACTTCACTTCAGCTATATCATACGCCTTTTTTTGTTTTCTGCCCCAGGGCTTCTCTAATATTGTACTATTACACAGAACCCCCATGGGAGCCCTCATGTATTCACGCATGCACAACTGCAACATCCCATGAGTCAGCCTTTGATGAATGGGGATTAGAAGTCAAAGGATAAATGCTTTCTCTCCTTTCTTTGGACAAGCAATTCTGAGGCACATTATATACAGCTCCTCAAAAGATTCCAGCAAAACTGAGTTCTAGTCAACCCACAGCAGTGACCAATACTATAATGTACTGCAATAGCTTTTCCTCCTGTTTCATTCTCCCTGGTTCCACCACTTCCTTAGATTGCTGTTCAAATAAATTACCTGGACACAATAGTCTTTGACTATTTGGGGGGCTAACTCAGACTAAAACACTCCTCTTCCATCCTTCTCTAAAACTTCCCAAGCTTTATTGACATAATTTGAGGTCTTAAGAGTCATCATCACTCCAGAAAAGAAATTTCACTTACCAGATCGCTTCTGGTCATATAATGATAGGCTGATATTTATGTCTACAGCCACTCAAGGCACCCCCTCACCTTAAAGGAGGCATGCCTGCTACTTTCCTGTGCATCCAGAAAAAGACCTACCACCACTCAGAGGTAAAATCCAACTATAGACTGGCTCATAGGAGGTAACAGAGTTGTGTGCAACAGCTAGAGTACAATCTTCACAAGGGTTCATTTGAAAGTCAATCCACCTCATTCGGAACTTCAAAAGGGGAGCCCAGCCTCCTCTTTTTGCCACTGAGAAATGAAAACAACAAAAAAAATTAAACTAAACAATTATTCACACAATTGTAGATGAAACCTACCTCAGCTCCTACATTAATTGAGACTCTATAATGGCAAATGAAGTCTAACTCCAAATAGCATTAAACTATTGTAAAAGGGATTTAATAGTTCATGTAACTTAGATGAAAATGGAGCTGTCATCTGACATGAAAAAGCCCAGAGCTCAAAATAATTTGCAATTAATCTCTCTATCACTTTCCCACTCTCTTTCTCTCCCCCTACATCTCTCCTCCCCCATCTAACATCTTTCTCTTCCTCTCTTTCCTTTTCCTATAGCCCACCTTTCAGCTCTATTTCTCTTTCTCCAAGTCATAGGGAAGCCCCATTTTCTCTTTCTCCAAGTCATAGGGAAGATGGCAACATTAGCTCAATATTGATCATAGCCCCTGAGGTAACAGATAATTGTACATATCAACCAACTGATATTATCCTATTGGCTGCTCAGCATCAAATATCCTTTCCTGTGGGAGGAAAATCCCAAAATAGGGCTCTGCTGCTTACTACAGAAGCTGAAAGCGAGGAAGGACAGGCATAACTTCTCCTGTTCTCTGAAAGCTAGAGAACAAGCACAAGATCTGAGTGTAACTAATCAGATACTCCCAGCTATGACCTTGAATCTAGAGGGGAAAGTGCAAAGGTTTGAAAGCTGGAGATGATGCAAGATAGCTGCAGCAGCATGGTGTGATGGTGAGCATTCAGTGATATGGTGGCATATGTCCAGAGGCCACAGAATCTAGGAGAAGAGCCAAACCATTAGAAATGGTGTTAGCAGGAACATCTTAAAACTGAAACTATGCCTTGCTTCCACTGAGCCCAAGCTTTATCTACAGCCTTCCATTTGGTTGTATGAGCTTCCTGATATCCTCCCAATAGCTTACTTCTCAAAACACTAACCAAAGCAGGTTTCTATTGTTTATAAAAATAAAATAAAATAAAAAAGAATTCTGACAAGTACAGCAGCCATATTATCCAGCTGCAGAAAAAAATTTCAAAGACTTATTGTTGGCCAGGACTGGTCATATGCCCACAACTGTATTGTCTATTATAAGAATAGGGTGAAAGGGGGTAGGAATGGCAAGTGAGGAATGGGAAATGTGCTGAGCAACCCCTGAAATAGCTATTAGGATGAACAATCTTAACCTTAATTTATAAACATGAACACATAATGAAAAATCACCAGTCATATGAAGGAAATAAGATGTGCCATAGAGTGGAAGCAAGGTGACCAATGAAAGCAAATGACTCTCCTCTGAAACAGTTTATACAAAAAATAGAGAACTTTTAAAAATAAACTTTGTGTTCAGTGAGATTCCAGAAGACTATAGTGTGCAGGAGAAGAAAATAAAAACTCCAGAGAGGTGCAAGGTCATGAAGAATCTGGCCCTGTCCATTTCTCCAACCTCATTTTCCACTGCTCTCCATCTTGTCACTATGGCCTTTTGGTTCTCAAATGTGCTAACCTTTTCCCTAATACAAGCCACTGTACATGCTGTTCCTTCTACCCAGAATGTTCTTTCTTGCCTTCCCTGACAAATCCCACCCTTGCAAATATACAACTTAAATATTACCTCCTCAGACCTGAGATAGGTCTTGCCTGACAACTCTATTTAAATACTGCCTAAGCATTCTCTGCCTCAGTCTCTCATTCCTTTGATTTTGAGTGACCCTGATGCTAAGTTACTTAAGCACTTTTCACCTCAGGTTCTTCTCCTAAAAACTGGGAATAAAGTGTACCTACCTCGTAAGATTGCTGAGATTAAATGAGTTCATACATGTAAAGTGGTTAGAATTCAAGCACACGATAATACTCAACAGATAATAGCTATTATTTTCCTCATAGCATTTACTATGGTAAAATTCTTTTATGTTTTTATTTATTTTTTAATATAAGATCTGCTCTCCCACAAAATAAAAACTCCATGAGGGTAGTAACACTCTGTTTTGCTCACGGAGCTACGTTCATATACAATTATTGAGAATAAACAAATGGAAAAAATATTTCCTGAAAATGAAGGAATAAAATATTGTTATATCAATCCCATAGGACAGTGGGGTGGCCATGAAAATGCTCCACTTGGATCTTTTGCTGTGGGGAGAACAATGGACTGACAGTCTCAGCTACTGCCTTCTGGATCAACTACATTTCACAGAAGCCAGGCTTTCTAGGCTGCATTTAGTTAACCACTGAGCAAGACAGACAGCAGACCCATTCTGGCAAACTGCCAAACTCTTCCAACAAGGAAGTTTAACCTGAGGACTCTCCACTGATGAAAGTCAAACCTCCCTTGGAGCTGCGCTTCACTCAAACTGCCTACCTAAACCTCCCTCCTTCCAGAGGTGTCAGCCTACATAGTGGTCTGCCTGCCTGCTCCTGCTCCCTCCACAACAAACCTCTTGCACATCTAATCCTGTGTTGGTGTCTGCTTCTTGGTAGACTCAAACTAACACAATCAGGATCCCCAGAAGCAAACCCTGATGTGAGAATTTGTGAGCAAATGATTTATTAAGGTGCTCTCAGGAGAAACCAGTAAGGAGAAGAGAGAAACAGGACAGGAAAGGGGAACAAGCCAAGCAATGATACAATTTCAGGCCAAATCTCTGCCTAACCCTATAAGAAAGCTGGGCTTACCAGACAAGAAGTCATTCACTATTCTATTTCAGATCTTAAATTATGCTCATCTATGTGGTCCAACTAAGCTCACCAAAGAGGATTTTAGCATGTATACCTGATAATGATATACACAGTGCTTATAATTTAATAAAATAATAATGCTTCATATATAATGCAATATTGTACCTGTGACGGACAGATTATAAGTAATCAATATAAATGTGTTAAATAAACAAAATAATATAAAATGTTCAAAAATTGCTACCACTCAATAAAAATACAGCACTCAGTTTTCATGTAATTCTTTTTTCCACACACACACACAAAAAAATTTCACAAAGTGCCATCCCTCTTCCATTATTGTTCTGCCCAGTCCCATTCCTTTCCCAATGGAGTCTCATTCTTTTTGCTCAGCTTTGCCTCTCAAGCATCAGTTCCCTGTCAATATAATTCTCTCAATTCATTCAAATTACAGAGAGGAGAGAAAGGGAAAGATGGCTAAGGCCCAGAACCTGAACCAGCAAAAGCTGCAATCCAATATCATAATGGTGTTGACTGGTGAGCATGGAGCAAAGTTTCCTTTTGCCTGAGCTAGAAGATAAAGACTAGAATGAAAGCAGACTAAGCTGCCCCCTTTTCTACTAGATCTCATCACTCCAATGGCAACCTGAATCCAACTAAGATCACACTAAAGAAAAGAAGAGGAATAAAAATGTGAATGCTTAGAACTGATCTAAACCACCTAGCCTAGAACTTCCCGTGGAGGGTATTTCATAACAGAGAGGCAGTTCCTGGTCCATCTTATCTCATTAGCATAAAGGGAAAAACAAGTGGGCAATAAATCTAAGTGAAGAGGTTACATGTTGTTGGATATCTGCCCTTTGTTATTACCTACTTAAAAAAAAAACTCATAATGTGTTACTGATGACAATATGATCCTTATTCTTATGCAACTGAAGGAAATAATTTATGAAACATTAACTAGGCCCATGGGTTAGTAAAGATTCAAGAGTTAAGACCTGAGAAAAATACAGGCTTTGGGATTAAAGCCAGGCTCAAATCTCAAACTAGCTTGCTCTAGTCATGTGACCTAGGACGGATGAGCCTATTTCTTCACTGATATATAACTATGTACAATGTTGGTGTAAGGAGTAGAAATAATATAAGAAAAGTGTCTGGCTCATAGAAAGTGCTCAATAAAATAACATTATTTGCAACATAACACTGTAAAAAGCACAAAATTTGGAATCAAAATCCCTGGGTAGTCTCATTTTGCCAATTATCTCTATCAAGAATGCCGTCTCTTTGAGTTTGCTTCCTCGTGTGTAAAATGGGCATAACAGTTGCATTTACCTACCTCAAAATATCCTTTAGAGGATCAAATGAGGTACTATGTTAAGTGCATTGGGAGTTATAAAGCATTTATTAAAGTGATCTAAATGCTAAAATATTTTTTACAGTAGTGATTTTTAATAGATATCCTTTTTAAAATGCAATACCTACTACTTCCTGACGTTTTTTGAACAGAATCTTATCTTGAGGTCTCAAATCATACTGATATCTGTGATATCTTTGACCTTTTTAAGCTATCTAGGTCAGACTGCTGCTTTTTAAGTTTTTTTTTTTACTACAGTAAAATATACATAAAATTTAGCATTTTACCCTTTTTAAACCATTTTTAAGTGTACATCTCAGGAGTATTAAGTATATTCACATTGGTGTGCAACCATCACTACTATCCATTTCCAGAACTTTTCCATCATCCCAAGCCCAAATCTGTACCCATTAAAGGATAACTTCATTATCCTGTGAAGAGTACTACTTTTTTTCCTATTGTGTCTTTATCTGGTGTTTCTTCACTTAGCAGCAAAATAGTTCATTTCTCTCCAAATATACTGCCAGCTATATAACTTGGTAGAAACTGTAAAAGCCATTTTTAAACCCATAACATTCTTTGGCCTCAGACATTAATACAGTGTGGTTTCAGATTAACTGTTCAGACCTATTTCTGTTCAGAACCCAATGTTAAAGAAAACAGCTATCTTTCACTATACTTTCTCTCTTCCATACCTCTGCTCATACCATTCTCTCCATTGGGAATATCTTTCCTATTCACCCCTTCCCACTCCTACCTATGTCTATTAGCATCCTCCTGGGGCCAGCTCATATTCTATCTTTTCAATGAAGGCTCCTTGACCACCTCATGTGGTAGGGATTTCTCTCTCCTGATCTCTTACAGCAGCTATTACCTAAATTACTTAGGAAATTGTATACATACTGTAAATGTTTGTTCCTTTTATGTCAACCACACTAAGAGCTCTTCAAAATAGGAATTAAGCTTTATTACTTTGTTCATTTGTTCATATATTATTCTTTCAACAAATACCGTCCATTGTGTACAATGTATCCAACAAATGTTTGCTGAATAAACAAACAGAATTCTAAGTCACTGGGCTTTGATGGATGAGTCAATAAACTCCAGTTCTTCTTATGTTTGGATTTTTGCAAAAAATTGTATTTCTTTCTCTGGTCTTAGTTGCGCTCTAGTTAATAATCATCTGTAATATAATAATCCTATTACATCGGTTACCTATTAAATCAGTTAATAAGTTTATTTTGCCAATTTTGAGATTTGTTATACAATCAAACCTGAATGAGTCTGTTGATTCTAAAAAAGACTGCAATGCTCCAGGTAGCCATCATTGTTCACAATTCCCACTCACGGGCAACACTATAAACATATTTTTTTGTTGTTAGCTTCCTGTCTTCTCGTTGGATGTCAACGATGGGAACAAAGTAAAGCGCACCTAACTTTCTTCATTTAGGTACACGTGGAAGAGCTGGCAGGAAGTTCCTTCCGTTTGAGTCAATGCATAATTTCTCTCCCCACAGCATAATTCCAACTAAGAAAGTTACTGCTGCTTGACTTCTCATTTGGTCAAGCCTCTCCAGTAAGAGGAGACATGGAAGGAAATTGCTGAGAAGACATGGTTTTGAAAGGGGTGCCTCTACCCTAGGCGCAGGGCTATCCATTTTCCTATCAGCGCCGAATATTGCATTCCTCCTCGGTCCCTCTCTTTCTGTAGAGATCTATATAGGCCCGCAAGTTAATTGATTCCAAGATATTAATAATAATCATTATATTGCTATGCAAGTCACATTTGCATTATTTCATTCGCGCTTTTCAAGAGCCCTGTGACACAGGCATTATTTCTATTTCACAGAAGAATGAACTGCTGATGAGCTACAGGGCCCATGAACTACAGGGCTGATACGCAAATCCGGGGCTGAGACTATTCTTTTGGGAAGGACTGAGGTCCGGGTGCCCACGGCCACTGTCGACACTTGCCCATCTTGCTTTCCCAGATAACCCACTTGCCTTCGATTCTGGGGCAGCGGTTAGCTTCCCGTGCAGCCCCGTGAGCCGTACCTCGCTCGGCTTCTCCAAACCAGGAAAAGCACCGCGGTAATTGTCCCAGCCTGTTCCCCGCAGTTTACAGGGGCGCAGCTACCCATACGCCGTCGCCACAAAGGTTACCCACGAACCCGGACCAGGTAGTGTGTGGCGAACTAAGGCTTCCAATGCCCACCTGAATTCGGTCACCACAGAAGCTCCCAACTATCAGCCGGCCCTCCCCTTTGCTCACACGCCGCTCTAGCCGCGTACAAAGCGGGTAATCTCGCTGCTCGCGGCTTGACGTCATCGGCCTGCGCCGCAGCGCGGTGGCGGGCACGCGCAGCCGAGAAGATGTCTCCGACGCCGCCGCTCTTCAGTTTACCCGAAGCGCGGACGCGGTTTACCGTGAGTGTAAAGCGGGAGGGAGCGGCCTTGACCCAGCGCTACTCTTTACCCTCCTCTCGATGAAAGTACTGGAATTTTACCTTATGGTAAAGCGAAGACAGAGGTGTATACGCCGCAGCGTTGGCTCCCGGCCCCGTCTGGGGCTGGGAGGTGGGAAAAGCGCATTACCTGCCTTTTCCGCGCGTCCTTTGCTGTCCGTTTCCGCCATCCTGCCGGCTGGAGCCGGATCTCCGCGTTCTGGGCGCCCTGCATGAAGGGCTCATCCGTAGACGATCTCCCGTCTGGTTTAGCAACTCTGCAGCTCGCTTAGGGGGCAGGTGTCTCCAGAACTGGAAGGGAGTGGTTTTAGCCCAGAGAACCGGCTCCTGCTCCACCTCCTAACTGCCCGGTGATTGTTCCGGCTGCCTGTTCACCACACCTTTCACTCTCCATATCTCCTAAGAAATCGATTAAGAAATCCTAAGTGGGAAAAGGCAAACAGATCAGCTTGGGAAGAGTTGCCAGATATCATTTTATTCTTACACATTGGAGAACAGTAGTTTTAGCATCTGAGAACTAAACACCTTACAGAGCGTTTTCATGTTAGCTGTTTTATTATCCTTCGTAGATGACATGTACGAACTAAACACCTTACAGAGCGTTTTCATGTTAGCTGTTTTATTATCCTTCGTAGATGACATGAAACTGAGACACACACACACACACACACACACACACACACACACACACAAAGTTAAGTGATTTACTAAACTTTTTTCTGATTTTAAACCTCAGCATGAAGAATCTTGTTCTAAGTTGTTTGACTGTATTTGTCTTTAGCTTTTGCGCCAATATCTCGAGTCATGATTCAGCTACTAGGATGGTTAACTATGCATACTAAATGTTTAACTAGTTATAGTGGTGCCAGAATGAAAATTCTGTGAAAGAAAATTGATTCTTTGTAGTAAGTAGTTTTTTATGTACGCGGGGTTTTTTGTTTTTTTTCCAATACAGTGTGGGGTTTGTCTTTTATCGGATTATATCTTGTTTATGTTATCAGAATGATTTTCTTTCTCTGCATTTTGCTGTAATCTCTGGTGCTTTGAAATTCTGCTAAGAGTAATTGTTAGGAATATCTAAGATCATGTTAGTCCTGGAAGAGGCCATTTAATTAGAGATTATCGAGTACAGTGTTTCTCCAGCTTCTCTGTGTTGTGGGATCACCCGGGATCTTGTTAAACGTATATTCTCATTCAATAGCCTTACACTGGGGATCTAACAAGTTGCCAGGCAGTGCTGCTGCTGCTGGTAGTAAGGGTCTACAACAACCCCTTTGTTTAACTGGTGAGGAAAAGGTAGCATTAAGGGATTTGCCCAAGATGATAGGGCAGAGTCAGGAATGGACATTTCCATTATAAATCTAACTCCTGTGAGGTAATAAGATGACTTTCCAAGTGTACGTGAATTTTCACAGAATAAATGACTTTGCAATATTTTTGTCTTTCAATTGCGACTACTTTAAGATAACCGGCAGGTGGTATTTACTATGTGTGAGGGACTGTACTGAGCAAGCTACCTAGAGGAGGTAGTACTTGAGATGGGCCCTGAAAAATGGATAGAATTTGCATGAGCAGGTGGGAAGAACAACATGATTGTGTAAATACACTAGAATGAGCTTGATAGAAAATTATGAAAAATGGGTAAACCTTAGTGGAGAGTATGTGTTAGGGGGTAGTGGGAAATAAGATTGAATAGATTACGTGGAATAACCTTATCTAGACCTTGGGAAGAAGCTATGAAACTTTAAAACCAAAGCCTGTAAATAAGGAGCCATTTGGAGACTTTTTTAAAGAAAAAGCAGAATACTCTCATGAATGTAATATTTATAATAGGAGAGAAAACCTGGAATGAGAAAGCTTAGCTAGGAAGCTCTTGGCCAGGTTTAAAGTGATGAGTATGTATCAATAAGTGGCATTTGAATAAGAACTGCTGATAGAATGACTGATAGGTGATTTTTCCCGGTTATAAATATTTTTAAGTAAGAAATACTTATGAGTGATGTTTTTCAATAAATAATAAGCAAAAATTTTCTACTTATTTGCTATTTTTATTTTTCTAGAAGTCTACCAGAGAGGCCCTGAACAGCAAAAATATCAAGCCATTGTTGAATACCTTCAACCAGTTACCTGGCAGGTAAGACATTGATATCCGTGAATATGCTTGCTTGAATCTTTATACTTACCCTGAGCTGTTTGAAAAATGTAGCTGTCTTTTGTTTTTAATAGTGAAAATGAAAAAAAATGTACCCTTGACCAAGCTTTCAGAGGTGTTCTAGAAGAAGAAATTGTAAGTATGTTTTTTTTAATTTATCGTTATTGGCAAATTAATAAGTTCTGTTATTTTTTAAATTGCTTTTATTTGAATGAATATTTAAATATGATTATTTTTCCTAGAATGAGCTTGCTACTTTTCAAAAGCTGACTTGATCATATTATAGGATTTATGTAATAATTAAGGATTTTTGACAGCACAGGTACAAAATCCTTTGAAGAGTTTGGTTTACTAAATGAAGAGAACTCTCTCCAAGTGAATAGTATAAGAAAAGTTCATTTTAAGTCTTCCTGAGCAAGAACTAGAATTTGTAGTTGAGCCCTCTTGCTTTGTTGTATAGACAGGGGCACATCCTATAGTGGCACAAAAGATCAAGTAGGGACATTCAGCATGGGAAATTGGGATTCCATGCTCTCATTTTCTCATGGCATTCTTCTCATCAGCATCTAAAAAAAAATAACTAGAGCTTGTCTAACTTCAGTAGAGAAATTTAATCAAATGTGAAAAATCTGAATTTATTTACCATTAGTGGGGCACCTGAATGAAAGGAAAAGTTTCATCAGTTTATTCTTGTTTAGTAAAGGTTGCGTGCTGAGAAGCTAGAACTTTTTCTCATGGCCCTAATACAGTGTCCCTTTCTTTTGGACAATTCTGCATTAAAACTTATTTTTTCTTCTTCTTCAGACCTAGTCACTTACTTATTGTGAGGAATTAGACAAGTTATTTTATTCTTCTGAGCCTCACTTTTGTTTGCAAGAAGGGAAATAACCATTCTTTCAAAATTGTTCTGTAGAGTGATGGTTAACGAACACTCAATAAATGCTGGTTTTTATGATGTTATTGAACCTAGACACTACCGCCCTTCTATTAAAACCCTCTCGTACATATTGATGCACCAGTACAATTCATTCCCCTGGCCCTGCCTTCGCCCTGTGCCATTGATTGATTTATGGCCTCAGCTCTTTTGTACATGATTAGCTTACGGCCTTAATCATGCTAATATAACCGTTTTACTTGGTATACTTCTACAATTAGTGACTATTACTTGGTATACTTCTACAATTAGTGACTATTACTATTTATTTTTTGTATTTTCATCTTTAAAGCAATTTTATCTTCTGTGAGAAATCATCTTTATCCCATATTTGTGATAATTAATTTAATGTCTGAGGGTATATTTTTATTGTTATCAGATTAGTTGGAACTCTGGCCCCTAAATTAAATTGTTTTCTCCTCTGTTGGTAGATAAATCATTCATCATGTGAAAACGTTTTAGCTATTATTTCTCTTGCTATTGGGGGAGTAACTGAAGGTACGTATGGTTTTGTTTTGCTTTCAAGTAATCTTGAACATGACATCCTTTATTTAAAACATTCTCCCCATAATTCTCCACTGATCTGATTTTGTTCATTTTTCAAATTCTGCCTTTTCCAAGAAGTCCCAATTAAATTAGCTCACATTTATTTCTCATTCCTAGTATGCAGCGCACATTTTAGCACTTTCTTTGTTTTCAAGTTGTTTTGTTCATCCTGTAAATATTTATTGAGCATCTACTATGTGCCTGGTACAAAGCTAGGACTTGACGATTCAGTGGTAAATAAAACATTTTCTGCTCATAAGGAGTTTAGTGGCTAATGGGGGAAACAGACTTGTAACTGTTTCACTGTGGTTTAATTACTGTGGTTGAAGTGACTGTAAACTTCAGAGTCTAAAGGAATCAGGAAGGTCTTAGGAAGCTGCAGTGAGCTGAGATATGAGGGATGATGAATTTGTCAAGCAGAAATAGACGGGAATAGCTACGTATAGGCCACCTTTAGCATGGGTAAAGAACTACGTGGAGCAGAGGAGTAAAAGGATGATGAAAATGGTGAGGAAAGAAGCAGGAGGGATAGGTTAGTGTCATTTGTAAAGGGCTTTGAATGCCATATTAAAGAGGAGCTATGGAAATAGAATTGGATTAAGGGAGACTGCTGGCAGGAAAACTAGGTAGGGGACTATTAAAATGGAACAGTGGCAGTGGGAGATAGTTCCAAGAGATTTTTAAAAAGACATAAGTACACAATGCCTACTTAACACATAGTAGAAGCTCATTAAATATTTGCAGAAAGAAGCAATGAAAATGTTCATTATAACTCTTCTTTAACCAATTTGGTTAAAATACTCATTTGATTAATTCAGATAATTTATGCAAAAGGTGCCTTTTAATCTGTAAAGCATTATTCACATATTATTTTGATACTTATTCCTACAAAAACTAGAACATAAAAGATAAAAGTGGTCTTCCAGTGTAGCAGCAAGCTATTTTGTGAACTTAAGCATAATTCAGAAATTCTGACTTCTCATGTTAAACTTTTATATAAGATGTTTATTCTTTCATTCATTAAGCATACTTAAATGAGTTGTGCAATGGACTGTTCCTTGCCAAACAGTATGCAGTGTCTGCTTACTTCATTGATTACCTTGATATGTTACTCCTATACACTGGTAATGTTTTTAACACTTGAAGTTGTACAAAGTCAATGTTTAGAACTTTATTTGAAAAAGGTGAGGGCTTATGAACTTAGTTAAATTGTAAGTAAACACTTTAATTTGATGGGGAAAATTCCTTCTTGAGAGAGATTATAGTATTGTTTATGTGACACGTTTTCAAATCGTCCATAACTATATTTTATTAAATTCAACTTAGCAGATATTTATTGAGCTTCTATTCAGTGTCAGACACTTTACTGGTTAAAATATACAAAAAATGCCTGCCCTTAGAAAGCTGATAGTTTACATAACAAAGAAACAGGATATGATAAGTGCTATAATATATGTACAGTGTGCTTCAGAAGCATAGAAGCGGTGGCCTGCTCAAAGATATCAGGAGGTTTTTAGATGCACTGTGTGCTCTGTGCTTTAAAAGATTAAGTTAGGAACTTACCACGTGATAGGAGGAGGACTATTTAGGCAGAAAAAGCATCGTGAACAACCATGCAAATAGGAACATTGCAAGGTATTTAGTAACTTGGTATTTAGGAGAGAGTATATGTGGCTGAGGTTAAGGTGAAGCAAAGAGGATCATGTAGAGGTTGAGACACAGATTGTGAAAGTTGTGGGGGATCATGCTATAAACCAGCTCATTAGAATCACCAGTGAATCTCTATTTTTAAATGAAATCGCCAGGCTTTAGCTTAGTTTTAATCAGAATCTTTGAGAGTAGAATATAGATAATTTTCTTAAGTTCTGTAATTATCAAATGTGAGTTAGCTTAGGCCAGACTGTAGTGCAACTAATGGCAGGGAGTATGTCCTTCAAATCTCTTAGATGTCCAGGGCGTATAGTATCACAGAATCTGAGTCTTAAGGGACTTTAGAGGTCACCTGGTTCAGTCTCATCTCTGGCCTATCGTACCTTCCCTCTGTAACGTCCCTAGCAAGTGGTCATCCAGCCTATACACCCATTAATGGAGCTCACTATCTGATTTCTGTTAGATAGTTTTGATTATCAGATTGCCCTTGTATTGAGTTAAAATCTGCTGCCTTTTGCCACCCACTGGTTCTAGGCATTATCCCTCACATCACATTCCAGATATGATCTTAACAGTGCAGAGTAGAGCTGGCAACATTACTACCTTTTTTTGAATATACTGTATTAATGCAGTGTTTTGGGCTTACAATGCCCCCTAGATTTTTTTTTTTAACGTACCATGCCTAACTTTACTTAAACTAGTCTTAGTATCACCTTAAAGTAGAAGGAAGAACAAGCAGAGAGATAAAAGTATTTTTAACTAGTCTAAATGTCTTTTTCTTAAAATCTTTAATTTATTGCTTTATATTAATAACATTGAATTTAGGAATAAACAGCTTTTTATTATTCTTTCCCCTGAAACAGTACTGTTATTTTAAATGTTTAATAATAGTTGAAATCAGTATCAAACCTTTTCGTTATATTTTCAGAGATCATCTTTTCAAGTCACAGACACAATTCAGCAACACTAGAGAACATTTGGAAAAGAGAAAAAAGGAAACAATACTAGTCATAATTCCTCTACTTTAAAAAACTACCATTTATTTTAGTATATGGTTTTAGTTTCTCTAGTCTTTTAAAAAAAATTTATTGTTGTTACTAATATACATACAGTTTTGAATCCTGCCTCTTTCACTTAACTTTATATAATAAACATTTTCCAAGTTATTATAGTCATAATCATCGTTTTTAATTGGCTGCATTATATTCTTTTGAATAGCTTAGTGGTGAAGAAAACAGACTGTGGAGCCAGACTACCTGGGTTCGTATCCCAGCTCTGCCACTTACTGGCTCTATGATCATGGACGTTATTTAACTTCTCTGTGTCTCAGTTTTCCCATTCTTTAAACTGAAGATAGTATTATCTACCTCATAGGGTTATAAGGATTAAATGTATTAGCATATGTAAAACACTTAGGGTGCCTGACATATAGTAAATGCTCTAGAAGTGTTATCAAAAGTGATTATCATTATCATTATTACTGAGTGCGCATACCAAAACTTAAAAGTATGTCCTGTTTGGGGACTTTTAGGTTGCTACCATTTCTTGTCTTTTAAAGTCTTGTTAGGATTGACGAAGTGTACCTTTACAGTATTCTTCAGAATGATTTTGCATGGGCAATTTTACTGAACAGTATTTTAAACTTTTAAATTGGCTTGTGTTTCACCTGAAGGTATTTGTACTGCATCTACACCTTTTGTATTGTTGGGAGATGTTTTGGATTGTCTTCCTTTGGATCAGTGTGACACAATATTCACTTTTGTGGAAAAAAATGTTGCTACTTGGAAATCAGTAAGTTCTTCAGTTTCTTTTTCTACTAACATTATCTTTTTATTGATCTAAAATTGCAAGGGTAGGTTTTTGGCTTAAATTTCTGATATTGCTAATTGCCAAAACATTTGTTCTTGTGAACGAGTTACATATTCTGCTGTGGGCGGCAGGGCGGCGGGGGTTGGCAGTGGTAAGTAAGAATCATGTATGGAGAAAAAGTTGAAGTACAAATTTTGACTTAGTAACATTTTACTTGAAAATGCACACTTTCACATGTTTAAAACAGTGTAGTATCATGTTTTGTTATTTTACATATCAGAAAACTTTTATATTATTAAAAATATTATTTGCTTGAAAAAAGCGAAAGTGGCCTAGTAGACTCCCAGTGCATGTTACTATTCTTTAATATTTTACTTCCTGTGACTTATTATTGAAGGATGTACAACAACTTCTGAACTATAGTAATAATTTCTGTCTTAATTTCAGAATACATTCTATTCTGCTGGGAAAAATTATTTACTACGTATGTGCAATGGTAAGTAATTCATTGGTAAATGATTTTTTTTTTTTAAATATAAATATGGCCAGAAAAACAAGTGGTCGAATTAAATACAAGTAATAAAATTTTCTAAATAGATTTGTATCTTCATTTTTAAATAATAGTCTGATTTATTAAAACTGATCATTCACTTTAAACTGTTCCTGTTCTGGATGGAAACTTATCAAAAACCAGAAACAATTGGTAAAGCTTATCTTGCTTTTGCTAAACTTGTTTTATTCCTAATTTTGTAGGGGTTTTTCGTGGCATTAGTTTCTACCTCCATTTTAAGAACTACTGCTTTAGGAAGATACTCTTGGCAAACTGGTTAAGAAACTTGGGTATGGTTGTGATAAACAGAAAGATCTCCCTTCTGTGTAACCTTCATTTCCATATTATTAGATCTCCTTAGAAGATTATCCAAATCCCAGAATACAGTCTTCTGTGGACGAATTCAACTCTTTTTGGCCAGGCTTTTTCCTTTATCTGAGAAATCAGGTAAGCTTTTATACATTAAACAAATGCTTTACAGGAAAATCTTTTCCAGTTTTTAATGGCTTTGAATCTGTCATGATGACAACAAGAAAATGGTTATGAAGTTGAAAGATAGCATAGAAAATTGTCACTTTATTTTGTTTTACTAGTAAACAGTGATACTGGTCCTAGTGTATAACACAGGTAACCCTTAAATAAAGTTATGGTTCTTTCTTTAAGTTCAAAGCTTATTAATAATAATGTGCAGTTGAATCACACTAAAATATGTAGATTTGAACCATCATGTTTTTATTTCATTTCATAATGTATGCCTATTTTTCTGCTTCCATTTTCTCCCTCAGTCACTACTGTTTAGTCACATTTACTTCCCTTTATTTCTTTTACCATTTTTTAATTGTGAAATAATAACCCTCATATAGAAAAGTGCTTAAAATAAATGTATAGAATAATTATGAAGCAAACACTTGTGTAACCACTGTCCAGATCCAGAAATGTAACATTGCCAGTTCTCCAGGTCCCTCCACAATCTGTTCTAAATGCCAGGTTTTAATATCTCTTTGCCTCAGTCTTCTCTTCTTTAATATAAGGCTAATATACCACCTACTTCATATGTTGTAAAGGTTAAATGAATTAAAATATGTAAAGAGCTTACAACAGCCTACATGTGGGAAAGTCCTACAGTACATGTTAGCAGTGGTTTTTATGTGCTTTCTTTTTGTCATGCTAGATCTATTGTTTTTTTTTCTTATTTAATGTGGTCAGGATTAACCTAGTTTAACTAATATATTTACTACTTCTATTTCTGACCTAACTGTAATCATTTTTTCCTTTAGACTTTTCTTTAATGCAGATCTGTGTTTTGTCTGAAAATCTCTCCTTATTCTTGAGTGGTTTCAGTAGATATAAGATCCTAGGTTGGCACTAAATACAGGATTTCATTTTGTGGAAGATAATCATTACTTGGCTTTCTATCTTGCATTATTCTATAGACAAGTCAAATGTCAGTCTAACTCCTTTGAAAATAATCTAGATTTTTTTTCTCTATTTGCTCTTAAGATTTTTTTTCTTTCTTTCTTTTCTTTTTTTTTTCAGTTTTACTACGATGTACTCAGCCTGGATTTCTTTTTCTTTATCATGCTTTAGATTTGTGGATATCTTGAATCTGTGGATTGGGGTCCTTAATCCAGTTTGTAAAAGTTTTAGCCATTATCTCTTGAAATATTATATGCCTCTTTTTCTGGAACTCCAAGAAACATCCTTGTATCTTCTTACTTTGCTTCTTACACTTCCTATATTTTTCCTCTGTTTATCACATTCTGAATAATTTCTTCAGAACTGTTTCCCAATTCACTACTTCTCTCTTCAGCTATGAATAATCTGTTGCTAATCAAGTTCTTGATTTCAGTTGATGTATTTTTCATTTCTAGAAGGTCTTTTTAAAATCTGCTGTCACTTTTTAATTTCTTATTCTCTGCTCAAACTTATATTTTAGTTTTTATCCAGCATTGTTATTTTTACTTTTACTTTCTGTTTCTGATTATTTCAGTACTTTAGTCTTTGTGTATCTGTCTCTAGTGTCTCTTTCTACTGCTTCTCACTCAAGTTGTCTTATCTCTGTGTGTGTTGTTAGTGTTGGCTGTTATATTTAAGAAGATATTTAAAGAAATAATTTTGAGGTTTAGAATAGATATTTTTTTCCAGATAGAATTTTCATTACTTCTGCCACACACTTTTAGAAGGGGGCTACTACTCTTTAATCCAGCCCAGCTCAAGGCCTATGATTTCTTAGATCATCAAGAACACTTAGCACTGAACTGTGGTTTGGTTCATCCCTACCTGAGGATGTAGTCCTACAAGTTCTCAGCCTTTAAGATGATTGGGATAGAATTTATTAGATTCCCCACCTTCCTTGGGCCCAGAGATTTACTTTTATATCCTAGCTTCAGGAAGCTACTAACTTAGTTTTGCAACTGATTCTTCTTGTTTGGCAGATGTCCTCAAGACAAAAGTGGCTTTGAGTGCTAAATGATACATTGCTTATCTTCCTTTCCTTTTGGATTTTTGCCTGATATTCCTGACTATCTTGTCAACTTTGTTTTAAAGAAAACCATTTTTTTTAATTGCCCAGAACAGTGCTATGAATAAGGTTTTTGATCTGTAAATACTTATAGAATTAATGTAATTTATCCAAGTTTTTAGTTGTCTTTAGTGGGAAGGTTAATCTGAATTAATTGGCCTTCCATTACTGGAAACTTGCCCTTTTTTATTACTTTTTTTTAACAGCTTTATTGAGATGTGACTTCACATACCATACAATTCACCATTTAAAGTGTACAATTCATTGTTTTATAGTCTATTCATAGGGTTATGCCCATCACTACGGTCTAATTATAGAATATTTTCCTTCTAAAAGGAACCTGTATCCATTAACTGCCAGTCCCACTTACCTTCATACTTACCTTTCCCAAGCCCTAAGCAACCATTAATCTACTTATTAGTCTCTAGATTTTCCTATTCTGGACATTTGAAAAATGGAATAATACAATATGTGATCTTTGTGACTGGCTTTTTAAACAGCATAATATTTTCAAGGTTCATCTGCATTGTAGCATACATCACTCACTAATCCATTTCTTCTTATGGCCAAATAATATGCCCTGTATAGCTATACCACCTTTTGTTTATCCATTCATCAGTTGTTAGACATTTTGATGGTTTCCAATTTTTGGCTATTATGAATATTGCCCCTGTGAACATTTGTATACAGATTTTTGTATGGACGTATGTTTTCATTTCTCTTGGGCAAATACCTAGAGTGGAATTGCTGGGTCATATTTATATTCTTGAGGAACTACCAAACTGTTTTACCAAAGAGATTGTGCCATTTTACAATTCTTTCATCAATACACATGCGTTTCAGTTTCTCTGCATCTTTACTAACACTGTTGTCTGTCTTTTTTTTATATCCAATCTAGTGGATATAAAGTGGTATCTCACTGTGGTTTTGATTTTTATTTCCTAATGATTAAAGATGTTAAGCATAGGCTTCATGTGCTTACTGGTTATTTGTATGTCTTCCTTAAAAAATGTCAGTTCATATTTTTTGCTGGTTTTTAAAATTGGGTTGTCTTTTTGTCAATTAGTTATATGAGTTCTTTTAATATCTTAGATACTAGACTCATATCGAATATATAATTTGCAGATATTTTCTCACATTCTGTGGATTACCTTTTCATTTTGTCAGTAGTATCATTTGTTGCACAAAAGTTTTACATTTTGATGAAGCTTTATATCTATTTTTTTCTTTTGTTGCTTTTGCTCGTGGAGTCGTATCTAAGAAACCATTGCCTTACCCAGAGGTCCCCAATCTTTTTGGCACCAGGGACCAGTGCTCCCATGAGAATGTAATGCCTGATGATCTCAGGTGGAGCTGAGGCAGTGAAGCTAACGCTGGGGAGTGGCTTCAAATACAGACGAAGCTTCGCTCACCCACCGCTCACCTCCTGCTCTGCAACCCAGTTCCTAACAGGCCACAGACCAGTACAGTCTGCGGCCTGGGAGTTGGAGACCCATAGCCTAACTCAAGGTCATGAAGATTTACTCCTGTGTTTTCTTCCAAGAGTTTTAGCTCTTACAGTTAGGTCTGTGATCTGTTTTGAGTTAATTTTTGTATATGTGTGAGGTAGAGGTCCAGTTCCATTCTTTTATATACGGATACCCAGTCATCCCAACACCATTTGTAGAAAAAACTATTCTTTCCCCATCGAATTGGCAGCTCACCTTCTCTATGCCTTCAGAATATCAAGATCAATTGAACTTTGGGAAGTGTTCCCTCTATAATCCTTTTGTTCATTGCTGTCCCATTACTGACTTGCTGTCATTCAATACCATTTTAAATTTCACTTCTTCAGAGAGGCTCTTTTTGAGCATCTAATCTTAACCTGACACAGCAGTCACACATTATTACCACCCGATTATAAATCTCTTCTTAGCATTTAACACCATCTATCATTTTCAGTTTATGTCCTTCACCTCTATATTCTCTGTTCCTAAACAGTGCCAGACACCTAGTCACCATTTAAATGTGTGGTGAATGAAGGCTCTATCTCTTTGTGAAATGAAGTGTGCCCCTCACAAGTGATTTCTTTTGCTGGAATTTACAGAAGACGTAAGAACAGTGTTTCATTTCTCAGAAATTCTTTTGTCCTTTCTGGTTATCTCCAGCTTCCACTCTCTTCAATTTTTTAAAAACATTTTAAATAACTTTTTTAATGTACGACATCTCTAAATTGACAAGACATCAGCCACCTTTTTTCCTTTAATTAACTAGTTGAAAGACTGACAGCATATTGCTAACGGTAGCTTTAAACTATATCTTTTAATATACTATACTTTTAAATTGATTTTTTAAGTTACAACAGTAACACAATCTTATTTCAGAAAATTGGAAAGTGAAGTAAAAAACTTCATTATTCATAATCAATCTTTCTACCCTAGGTTGGCATTTTGGAATATTTTCTTTTTCTTTTTTACTTTTTTACTTTTTCTTTTTCTTTTCTTTTTTTTTAACATGTGTAGATACTTGAGATTCACTAGGATATATCCCAAGACCTTCAAAACGCCATTTTAGCATGTAATTTACCATTAAACGTACTGAAGTATGACTGAAATTTTTAAACTTAATGAGAGTTATAGCATGTGCTATATTGAGTAATAAATAGAGAATAGACGGGTTTTTTTTTTAAGTAGTCAGTGCTGAATGGTTAGCCAGGTTTGTTTACTAACTTCTTGATCTAGCATACTAGCCTTTCCTAAAAAACCTTTTGTTTTGAAGTAACTTTAGACTTGAAGACGAGTTGCAAAGATAGTATAGAGAATACCTAAATAATCTTCACCTAATGTTAACCTCTTACATAACCATGGTACTGTTATTCATACCAAGAAATCAACATTGGTACAGCACTGTTAACTACAGAGTTTATTTGGATTTTACCAATTTTATCACTATTTTTTTTCTATTTAAGGATCTAATCCAGGATCCCATATTGCATTTAGTTGTCATGTTACTTTAGTCTCCCCAGTCAGTCAGAGTTCTTGAGTCTTTGCTTTTTTTTTTCATGACCTTGATACTTTTGAAGAGCATTGGCCAGGTAGTTTATAGAATGTTCTTCGATTTAGATTTGTCTGATGATTTTTCATAATTGGATTAAAGTTATGGATTTTGGGGAAGAAGACAGAAATGATCTGTTTTTCTTAGTGCATCATTTCAACGTGATATTGATTCGTTTTATTACTGGTGATGTTATCCTTGATCACCGTATTTCTCTGCTGCAAAGTACTGTTTTTCCCTTTGTAATTAAATATTTGGAGGGAGATACTTTGAGGCTATGCAAATACTCTTTTTCTTCTTAGACCTTTGCCCACTGATTTCAGTAGTACATGTTCATCAGTGGGTCTTGCCTACAGTGATTGTTATTAGATTGTCCTCGTGTTGATTTTCTGTTTCTTTCATTCCTTTTACATTATTAATTGATATTCTTCTATAAGAAAGAGTGTTCTCTTTATTTACTTATTAATTTGATTATTTATTTCAGTATGAACTCATGGATATTTATTTTATCTTCTGGGTTATAATCCCATAGTATCATTTACTTTGTTACTCAAGTTCTTCTAGTTTTGCCCATTGGAAATTCTTTTAGGTTTTCCTGATACAAGAAGACAGTCAGGTTCATCTTGTATTTTTCCTGCCCGGACCTGGAATCACCTATTTCTCCAAGGAGCCTGATTTCTTTTATTTAAGAATGATATTTAGAAGCCAGAATCTGCTAATATGCTAATTGCTTCTAGAGTATCACTGCTTCTGGGCCCTCTCAGTGGACAGTACTAGGAAAGATTTGTATGTATACAACTTGGGTATACATATACATATGTATTTATTTCTGTATATCTGAAAGGGGTTCTTGGACACAATTCCAACATGGTGGGGGTGGGGGCGTGAGGATGGCTTCCCCATACCAACAAGCAATTGAATTCAACTCAATTCTGATACTCTCTGTGTACCCAGAGAGAGCATCAGATCCCACAGGTAAAGATCTCAGCCCACAAGACTATCTTACACTTCAAAGCCAGTCAGTCACAAGCCCAGGTTTTTACCTATTTCTGACCAACTGGCTATGAATCAGAGTTTCCCACACACCCCTCCTTTTGGGTTCAGTTAATTTCCTAGAATAGCTCACAGAATTTAGGAAACCCTGTTTACTTACTAGATTACTGATTTATTATAGAAGGTATTAAAGGGTACAAATCAATGGCCAGATGAAAAGGACAAAGGAGCTTCTGTCTCATGATGGCACATGGAAGCCTTCTGTTTCCCCAACTTGGAAGCTCTTTGATAAAGATAGCAATGACCTGTCCCTTTGGGTTTTTATGGAGGCTTCATTACATAATAATGATTGACTAAGTCATTAGCCATTGGCGATTGATTCAATGTCAAGCCCATCTCCCCTCCCCAGAAATCAAGGGATAGGACTGAAAGTTCTAATATTCTAACCACCTGGTTGCCTATACTGTCAAACACCCCCTTCTCCTTAGGTCGGGTCCAAAAATCACCCCTTTAATGTAATAAGAGATACTATTTTTGCCTTCATCACTTAGGGGGTTGGGAGCTGTGAGCCAGGAACTGTGGATGAAGCCCAAATATATCTGAGAAATATATTTCAGTCAGCTGAATGACAAAATATATATATTTCTTATAAATTGCAATATCACTTTCTGTTTTTAAATAACCAATAGCAAAAACCATGAGATTATACTAATACTTCTGAGTTTATCTTGCACCAGTATACCTGCTTATTTAGTTTCTTTCTCTGACAGTGAGAAACCTAGCTCTTATAACTACAATGTTTTTATCATAAATATTGTTATACACTCTCACTTTTTGATTAATAGTTTTTATCTGATTCAGCAAAATTATAAATTACTACATATTACATCATATATAAAATTGTCCTTAAATATTCATGAATAACAAGGATCAACTATATTTGTTATAATGTATGTAGAATTCTGTGTACTCTAAAGGCACCTTTAAGAAATGAATCTTAGGAAGGAATTGAAAATCAAAGTGTCATTATTTCTGACTTGATCTTTTCCTTAACTATGGGTTTATTTTGTACGTTTTGGTTGTATGAGAAAGTTATATTCTTAAACAAGTTTAGGCATTTGGTGGATTTGCTTTGAAATCTTTTTTTTTTTAAATAGGTCTTAACTTGCAGAGTCAGTTTAATCTGGAAAATGTCACTGTTTTCAATACCAATGAGCAGGAAAGCACCTTGGGTCAGAAGGTGAGGCTGATAAGAACTCTAACAGAACATGTTTATAAGTTTGTTATTGAGATAACTGATATGAATGGGTCTTCTAAGTCATCAAAAATTTTTAAGCCTTTATTTCCAATTTATAGAAATAATATGTATTTTGTGATAAAAATGCAAACAAAATAGAAATATTTAAAATACAAAGTACAGCTACCCCATAATCCAAGGCTCTAAAGATAACTACTCTTAACATTCTCTGTCTGTCGTTACAGGGCTTTTTGTGTATACGTGGTTTTATTCTGAAAACGAGATCTTATAGTATATACTATTCTGAAATTCACTTTCTTTTAGGATAAAATGATTGCATTTTTGCATCAGTATGTTTAGGTCTGTTTCAGGTTTATTGCTCATGATAAATCTTTGGATATATTATAATCCCCTGTCAGTGGGCATTTAGATAATCTCTAATAGTGAAAAATTAATAACATTATAGTGAATATTATTACGTATATCATTGCTATATTGTGCAGATGTCTCCTTAGGACAAATTTTGCTATGTCAAAATATATGCATATATCCAATTTTGATAGCTATTGCCTAGTAACTTCTCAAAAAGGTTGTACCCATTACTACAACCATTGGCACATAGAGAATGCCTGCCCCTTTTACCACAGGCTCACACTAACCCTGGGGATTATCCATTTTTAAAAGTCTTTGCTTAATTGATATGTACTTGAAAATTAAGTCATCTTTGCTTTAACTTTCATTGGTTATTAAGGAAGCTGAGGACTTTAGTGTATGTTTATTAGAATTTATTTTTCTTCTGTGCTAATTTGAAGCAATGAGGAAGAGAATTGCCTGCTCCTGCCATTTGCCCAATTTACTATTGTAATGTCTTTTTCTTACTGATATATAGAAACTCATTATATAGAATATTATTAATTCATTGCCTACCATATGTTGATATATTTTTTTCAGTTTATACTTTTTCTTGTTACTTATTTAAAATTTAAATTTGGATATGATATTAACATTTGTTGGACTTTTGTTTTATTGTTTCTGGTTTTATGTCATGCTTAAGGCTTTTTCTCCACAAGATTATATCACCTCCTTTGTTTGCTTCTGGTGCATTTATGATTTTTATTTTTTCTTTTAACTTTTTAACCCAGCAGAAATATTGAGTTTGGAATAAATTTAGTTATTTTTTCCGAACAGTAAGCTAATTATCGCAGAACCATTTGTTAAATAATCTGTTATTTGCCCACTGATTTTTAAAAGGACATCTGCTATAATCGACTTTCTTTTTAAAGATTATTTATGCTATAATCAGAAAGTCCAGAGTTGGCAAAGTTCTGGACATTCAGCACCTACTCTCCATGTAGGAGCAAGTTATAAAATTTCTAAATTATTAATTAGATATAATTAATATCTCACTGTAGATTAATCAGACTATGCAATTTATTCCTTAAAGTGTAATCATTAGCAGTTTGGAAATAATGTTGACTTTGCTTAAGATTTTTCAAAATCTTGTCCTTAACCCTTATGTATCTTTTAAGTACTTCTTGGACTATTAAACGTGAACTTATTTTAAATTTTTCAATATAGAGCTGGACATTCAGCGTATCCTAATGTGTTCCAAGATAACAAGTGTTCTATGTGGGGGTCGGGGTGGGTTTCCATGGTCAAATTAAAGTTAGGAATAAAAACTAATTAAATTCACTTTAAGAGTTATTTACTATAGTTCTTAAAGTCCTTAATATGCTAATGATCTTTCTCAGTTCTCTAAAAGGTCATTGTATATATTTCAATAATATATTTTGCCATAGACCCTTTATTCCAGAAATAATCTACTGACTATGTTTGGAGAAATACATTTAAAACTTTTGACTTTGTCTTCATGACTATTTTATAGCATTGTCATACTGCTGTTGAGTCTCCCCATCATATAGAATTTTGATTGCCTTAAAGATTAACTATAGGTCCAAATGGTTACTGTGATTAGATTTCTCTGCTAAAGCTTGTCTAGCAGTGTGTGAGTGATATTATTGCAGCATTTACCTTCTGCCTGACAATTGTTTCACAACAGGCTGTACATTTTTTTTAAATTTAGCACACTGAAGACAGAGAAGAAGGGATGGATGTAGAAGAAGGTGAGATGGGAGATGATGAAGCTCCAACAACTTGGTGAGTTTTAGGAAGTTCAGAGTTTCTTGATGTACAAAGATACTACCGTAATGACTTACTGAGTCATAGAGTGAGAATGTAGACAAAGAGAAAGGGAAACATGTTTATGGATTTCTTTTATTTAAAATTTTCATGTATATTACTTAAAATTATAAATCCTAAATTACTAATGGGTTGTATCAGTTGGTTTCTAAATTGCTTGCGGACAATTCATTGTTTACACAGCCTATTTTATATATATTCATAATATTTGAAAGGCCAACCATAAGCAACCTAGGCACTCCTTCCCTTCTCTCTTCCATTTAGCTTTGTGAACTCAATGCCTGTTGGTACTGAGCTGACTATTTAATAAAGTAGGAGAGATAAGAAACTTCTCTCTTCTCCCCTCCTATCCCCTATCACTGTTTCTTATCCTCTATAACCCTGTACTTTCTTTCCTAATAATTTCTTTCTAATGCTAGTTAGAAGCAATGAGGAAGAAAAAAGTGAAAGTATGAAGGAACACTTTTGTTAGCATTCTTCCAGGTGTCTGAGGTGACAAAATTATCATCATCAGTTGCAATTGAAGGAATTCCAGAAGATCAAGAGGTTTGTATATCTGCATAGGGAGACATATTCCTGCCATCCCAGATTTCTAATTCAAACACATATCCTCAAAGAAACTTTGACAGTACTGTGGCTCCAGACTTAATTCTAATATTTCCTAGTCATATAACCTTGAGCAAACTATTTAACCTTCCTGCAACTGAGTTTCAGAGTCTTTAAAATATAGTAATGCCACCTACCTGCTTCAGTTAGTGAGAGGATTAAATAAGATGCTAATCAGAAGTGGTCTATTAAGGAACTTGATAGTTATCCTTATTAAGACTGCAGTTGTTAATACTATATAGCATGATAAATGTAAAGCACTGAGAACAGTGTCCAGTAGCTATTACCTGTAGTTTTTTTGTTTTTAGACACCTATTTGTATGCATTATGGTTAGAGTAAGCTTTCAGAGTCTGGCCTGGGTAACATAAGGGCATTGGGCCAAGGTATTAGTCTCCAACATAACAGATCACCTGAGATGTAAACAAAGCCCTAAAGACAAACTCTGACCAAGGCAGTTTATTCTAGTTAGACTGCCTAAGCCTGTGTAGACAATTCAGCTCCATTGATTATGTTCATCAACTAGTCTCTGCTGCAGGAAAATCACTTGAACAGGACTCAGTACTCAGCTACCTCTCAGTCTGTCACAATTGCTATTTTTGAATGGAAGAAGAAATTGTATGAGCAATTACTTTGTGACCAGCTATATCACCAGAGTACCTTAGGCACTGCAGTTAATAAAGAACACATTATTCATTTATCTATAATGCGAAGTCCATTTCAAATTTGGCTGAAATACACCAATAAAAATTTTCGTATTAAAAAAACTTCATTGTGTAAAATTCTATAAAATTATCAGTTTAACATTTAAAAAATACAGTAGTCCCTGCTTATCCATGGGGAATATGTTCTACTACCCCCAGTGGATGCCGGAAACTGCAGATAGTACCGAACCCTACATATACTGTTTTTACCTACACATACATAACTATGATAAAATTTAATTTATAAATTAGTACAGTAAAGTTAACAATAATAATGAAATAGAACAGTTATTACTGTACAGTAATAAAAGTTATGTAAACCTGACTCCTGTCTTTCAAAATACCTTACTGTACTATTCTCACCTTTGTGATGATGTGAAATTATACTACTCATACATGATGAGATGAAGCAAGGTGATTAACATAGGCATTGTGACGTAGCATTAGGCTACTATTAACCTTCTGACGATAAGGATTACTTGAACACAAGCACTGCTGTTCCCCAACAGTCAATCTGATAACCAAGACGACTACTACGTGACTAATGAGCGGGTAGCGGATACAGTGTAGATGCACTAGATAAGGGACGGTTCACATCCTGGGCACGTCAGCACTCAATGGCGTGAGATTTCATCACACTACTCAGAACATTTTTTAACTTATGAATTGTTTCTGGAATTTTCTATTTAATATTTTCAGTCCATTGTTGATTGCAGATAACTGAAACCCTGGAAAGCAAAACCACTTTTTCAGTCCATTGTTGATTGCAGATAACTGAAACCCTGGAAAGCAAAACCAATAAGCGGAGACTACATATGTTTTTTTATAGAGGATCTTGGTTAAAATGGTTACAGAACATTCTATTTTAGATAATAACTCTCTAATTTGTTATTGTTTGCATATATAATCAGTAGTTATGTTTGCTTTGTGTGGATAAATATAAAATCCAAAAGTATCTGTGAAATGATCACGGTGGAAGGCAAATTGCAGTGGTTGAAACATGAAAGGAAGGTAAAGAAGTGGTGAACATTGAATGCAGACAACTCTTTTGAGAAGTTTGGCCATGAAGGGAAAGAGAGAAATAGAACCATCAAGGGGGAGGATTTTTTAAAAATATATTAGTCCTCAACTATAAAAGTTTCCTAGCAGTAATGTATTTATTCTGTGAGGCACCTCAGACACATACCAGGCCAACTAAAGATAAAAAGAGAAAGATCAGAAGCTGTTACAGGTAGAAAATGATAATTAGCAACTTAGAATAGATTGTTGTTCGTATCAAACATTAAATTAGATGTGAGCTTCCTGACAATGGAGACAAAAAAGGACATACAATGGTTACGTAATTCTCATTCTTTGATTAGAGGTAACTTTCCAGTTTTCTTAAAAGAAACTTTGCTGGTACTTGAAGAGATATTCTTATATGTGATAACTAATTATGTGTGTGTGTGTGTGTGATGTTTGTGTATGCATATAAATGTATACGTATATATACATTCTCTAAAAGCAGTTTTGTTTCAAAAACATACTTTTATTAAGTGTATGGAACTATACAAATATTGGTTATTGTATTATTTCATGAGTATAAATAATTTATATGTGGCTATTTCTTTTTCCATTTTACTTTGGCATTTTGGGAAATGTTGTTTCTGCAGCTTTTTTTTCTTTAATTTGATACAGAGAAAACTCAGACCTATAATTTATTATCGTAGATCACTGAAGTTGCTTTAATTATAGAAATAGGTTAATGTTTAGATAATTGTTTTCCTGTTTTCAGGGTTGTTTGTTACTAGGGAAGAGTTTAGAAAGAGCGAAAGTTAACATGCTCATTGCTGGTTCTTAAAACTTGTGTTGGGAGCTAGATTTTTGTCAGTTAAAAGTTTCCATTCTTCATTACTGAATGCTTGAGATACTAGCAGTTACTCTAGCAAAGTTAACATTCTTTTTATCAAAATAAGCCAAGCTTGCTAAATTATTTACTTGACTTTACATATAATCTAAAGCCATTTTAATCTGGGTGAGTACATAAGCATAGTTTCAAACGTCTTTTGTAAAATAAAATGTGCGAACTTTGGAACTGCTATTTTCTTGCAGACCTAGGGCTTTTTCAGTTATATCTAAGTTCACAGCTTTGTTCCAGGCAGTTATCAGAAGTGTGAATGTAAGATAAGTGATATTTTACTATGTGTTTAGATGTGTGTATGTTTTTCTTGAGTCGATATGCCATTTGATATAAATTTAAATAAAATTATTCTTTCAGTGGATTTTTCATGATAATGACTTGTAGTCTGTCCTCTGAACCATATGAATTAAATTCCTGTGGCGAGATTGTTTATCAAATGTGCCTCCATATGTTTTACTAAAACTCTTTTCCCTTTGTTCTTAGATTAGTGATATATATTTTCAGACTTCTTGTAGAAGACTGAATTTTACACTAGAAAATCATTTTATACTTTTTTACTCTACCTTTTTAATTTTATATACAATGAAACAAAGAGATTTTTCAGTCTTTTAAATATTAGTTCTCCCTCCAAAAAAAAACAAAAATCAAAATATGTAGTAAAAATTATACTCCCTTTATTTTACTATATTCTTTTAAAAGCATTATAGTACTGTCCCTGATAATCCCTCATCATCAAAAAAGTAATTTTCAGCATGTCCATCCCAAAGATTAAGAGAAATTAACTTACTTCCTATTATTGGCAGGACTCTTAAGATAATGGTACTGCGTAGATCACTAAATCTATCTCCTGTTTCTCATATAAAATTAGTCTTACTTGGAATATCTGTATGGGTATGAAGCTAACTTTAAACTATAGGTTTGGCTTATTAAGGTTTATTTAGAAAGAACAAATATTAAGACAAAATTAATTTTATAGTGGTGATGTTGAAAATTGTGGATATTTGAGGATATGAAATATTCAATATCTCAAGCATTTTTGACATGTAGGTAGTACTAAAAGACTTCATTGGCTGTTTTGAATGATGTAGAAGAACAATCTCATGGATTAAAAAAGTCAAATGTTTTAACATTAAAAATTAAAACATTTTTTATTGATTACTTGTAAATATGAAACTTAAAAGAATTTATATTGATGCTAGATTTGTAACATAGCCAAATCAGAAGTTGAATTAGTAATACTATAATAAAGGCACTAAAGAAAGGGCTTATTTTTGTAATACTAAGTTGATATATACCTAATATGTTTGTCCCATACTAGGACTTCTTAACTTAGTGTGTCGCTTAGAATATAATGCCTATTGCTTTTAACATTGATTTGAATTAACATTATTTAAACAACATAGAAGTTGATTTCTTTCTCATCTAAAAGTCTGGAGACAGGCAATTCAGGGAAATTGTCTAGGGACCCATGTTCCTTTTAATTTTTTGTTCCACCATCTTTGGTGTTTTTTCTTTTTCCTGTAGTCCAGGATGGCTCATCATCACATCTACATTCTAGCCAGCAGAAAGGGAAACAGGAAAATGGTAAACTGTGGCCCAAATAGGTCACATGTGACTTCCATTCTCAACAGGCCAGAATTTAATCACATGACCATGCTAGCTCAAGAAGGGTTGGGAAACATAGTCTTTAATTCTGAATAATCATGTATCCAGCCAAAATTTAGGGTTTCCATCACTATAGATAAACAGGGATAGGGTCTATTTATTAATTTCCCCTTCATTATTTATTAAAGTTTATATAAATATTTATGGATATGTACTTTCGTAGGGTAAAAGGCCATAGCTTTCATCAACTTCTTAAAAGGGTTTGTGACCCAAGAAAAGTTAAAAAGCACTTAGATATTTCTAGAATAACTTAAATGATTTATTTAATATACCATTTCTTTTACTAGCTCCATTCCAATAGATTACAACCTGTATCGAAAATTCTGGTCACTTCAGGATTATTTCAGGAACCCTGTGCAATGCTATGAGAAGATTTCATGGAAAACTTTTCTCAAGGTAAATTGCCAATCTCAGACTACCAAAAGCCCGATATTTTAGAGCTAATGGCAGAGCCAAAATTTGAATCTTGTCCAGTATTCTTTTCACCATCTAATTCTACCTCTTATGTTTTTATTCCTATTTCATAATGTACAGAAGCTAAATTGTAAGTTAATATTTAAACAACTGATATTTTGAAGTACTTTATAAATGACAAGGTTTTAAAAGTTAACATAATGGTTTTTTTTTTGACATAATGAGTATTTTCAGTGTGAATTGATGAATTTTTATGGAATACATTCTATCTTTACTTTGCACAAAATTATTTTAGCTTTCCTGTTAGAACAGGAGTCTGCAAACTATGGCAATGGACCAGATCCAATAAACTTACTGTTTTTGTAAACAAAGTTGTATTGGCACACAATCACACCCATTCATTTACATATTATCTGTGGTTGTTTCTGTGCTAAAATAGCAGACTTGAATACTTAGACTGAGACCCTATGAACTATATAACCTAAAACACTTTCTGTCCCTTTACAGAAAAAAGTTTGCTAAGCCCTTTTTTATAAGACTTCTCTATATTTCTTTTTCGTGGCTAAAGATCAGTTATCCTTTCTTGTTGTAATCAAAATTGAGGTTAATAGATAGCTCTTAAAAGTAGGATAGTGTATGTTTTGTGTTATTTTTAACAGTTTTTATTTTATATGCAATATCTTTTTTTGGACACCATCCAAATCCAGATTAAGTGGTGAGTGAGAAATCATCTGGAATTGTCCCTCGACTGGATAAGATTTGACATCATTTTATTTGGTCATAGTCTTTAGCACAAGAAATGTTTAACCATTTCCAGAGCTGTCTAAACATCTATTTTCACTTGTAAATTTCTGTATAGTCACAAAGATCTCTTTTCTCTGTTTGCCCCTTACACAGACTGCATAAGAAATCATATTTCTTTGGGAGTAGAGAGTTTATTCCTATTTCTACGATACCACAAAATCTCATACAAAATAGTCGTGCCCTCATTTTGCTATCATAAATTTCTTGTTTAATGTGCCTTGCAATATGCATATATTGTTAACTGGGAATAAATTTGAGGCATTTGGATACGGAAAAGCACTAAACAAATTATTGGGCAACAATGCCAAATAAAACTAATTGATATTTTTGCTTCACAGTATTCTGAAGAAGTTCTAGCTGTTTTTAAGAGTTATAAATTAGATGATACTCAGGCCTCAAGGAAAAAGATGGAGGAATTGAAAACAGGAGGGGAGCATGTATATTTTGCAAAATTTCTAACAAGTGAAAAGGTATAAATCTTTCTTTTTCATGAATCATAATAAAAAATGGTCTTTTTTTTTGTTTAATTGATATACTTTATAAGTTAAGTCTAAAAGAAATGTTTCTTACTTTACTTTTGGTTAAAGCTGATAAATGTTAGTTTGAGGGTCCTATTTCTTCCTTGCACAAAAAAGACTGATTTGATTTTAAAGGTGAAAGAGGTTGTTCTGCATTAAGTCTGTCTTATTTTAAAGTAAATAAAGTTTAATTACTTTCAAGTATATATGTTTTGAACCTCAAGTTAGTATATAATTTGAATTTATAAAAATATTTTGTAGTTAGTTTGCCATTTAGGTACAAATAAGGGTTTTAGTAATTCCCTATCAGTTTTATTTATACAGTTAAATAAGTAAACTTTTCTAATAGAATGCCAAGAGATTTTGTAAGTTTGATCAACATGGCACATTGAGTTTATGTTTCAATTCACTCCCTTTGCTCCAAACACATAGCCATGACAGGCAAAATATAAAAAGAAAAACCAAAAAGACAAAGCTGGGTTTCCAGAAACAAGATAATGCCACAGGACCAGAAATGCCGAATAGCAAAACTGAAGCCTCAGGCCTGCTGAACTCTTATCTTAAGCAGGTGGTGGCACCTAGGAGTTTAACTACAAGCGACAGAGACCCAGATGTGTTTTGTGTAGGGCCAGGGCCAGAGGCAGATTCACTGCTTGAAGCCAGAGACTGGCGTAGAACTTTACCCACTTTTGAAAAGAAGCTAAGAAAAATATTACCAATCTTCTGCCAAGGGCTATGGTTTCATAGGAAGTTGTGGTTCTAGGAATAACAAAGACACATCTTTGTGTCCATCTGCTTGTTCTGTGACCAGTTACATGATATCCCTAATATACTCAACTCATGAAACAGCTGCTCCAAAAAAGTCATCATAAAACTTTTTCCACACTTGGTCCAGGGGCCCTGGTGGAAGCAAATGCAGAATTTCTAGATAGGAAAGATTATACACAGAGAGAAAGGAGGGGAAGTAAATATCCCAAAACAAAAGCCCCTCATTCAAAACTCTGATAAATTAGAATTCCATAATCCCTAAAGAAATCCAGTGCTATGATCATCAGTAAGATCAACTGTTGGGATATACATGTATTTATTCCAGATACACACCCTGACCAAGACTTTAAAATATATATGTTTTGGATAATCAGATAATTGATAATAGAACATCCATTGCAAATAAGAAATTGTGAAACTGAAACATTTCTGTAGAAATGAAATAGGAGAGTTGAATATGACAACTAATTGGGAGTCTCAGAAATTAAAAATATGGTCATTGGTTTACCAAAGCACAGCATACAGAATTAAACTATAGATTGGACATGATATGAATGGATGATAGTGATGAGATATTCACCCAGAACATAGCACTGACAGATTTCTTTGGTTAATGTGAAAGAGCAGTTAAGAGCCATGGAGGATAGATTGAGAAATTCCAGCATATATCTAATAGGATTGCCAAAGAATGAAATGGAATGGTGGAGAAAAACTCTTTTGAAAAGGATTGAAGGAAGTACCAAGTTCTGAGATTAAAAATGTGCTACAGCTACCAAGCAGGATAAAGAAATATAAATCCATACTTTGATTGCATCATGCTGTAACTGCAAGGATAAAGGGAAAACCTTAAAAGCCACCAAAGGGGGAAAAAGACATATACTGAGAAGGAACCATTCTTTGATTGTTAGCAGACTTCTAACAGATATCAGCAATAGATTCCAAAAGCCAGTAGGGGAGTATTTAACTGCTGAGGAAAAAAATAACTATCTAGAATTTCATACATAGCTAAATGCACTCAAGTCTATGGATGAAATAACATTTTCATTCAAAGACCAAGGAAACATAACACTCTAAGACCCTCATTTTGAAAAACTACTAAAAGACCTCTGTTTACTTTGTGAAAAGGCCATCTCACTTAAACATATGCCAGTCCAATGGTTCTTCTCAACTTTTCTTCTGGCTGTAGATTTGATAAAAAAAAAAACAAACAAATGCTTGGATTTTTCAGAGATACGGGTACCTTATTCCTTGCCGGTGAAAACTGGCTAAAGTAAAATCTAAAGCTGTATGATTATTTGGAGCATAATTCCTTAGCCTATCATTTCAGTGGTGAGGAGGTTTAGAAAAGCACTCTTGTCATTATAAGGTTAGGTCTTTCATCATTCTAACAGAGCATATAACCCCAGGAATGTTATTGCCTAGCATTGTGCTTTGCTTACATGAATGTGGTTAAACTTTTCCTTAGGAGAGTCAGGAGATGAGGCAAAGATGATACAACTTTTGTAGTTAGAGACAAGCCAATCAGATGGCAGCTACAGGTAGGCACAGGTCCTACAAATAAAATAGATGTTTTTCTAAGGTATCATACCTTCTTTCTTAAAGATGAAAGTTTCCCCTAGAAATGAAGTGGCATTGTAATTTTCAAGGGCCACTTTTTTGTGTTGCATAGGCTATGATTGCAAACACTAATTTCTAATACATTTCTCTTTTTAGATAGCAAGATAATCCAGGAATGTCAGATGCTAAACATAGTACTGAGATATCTCTGGTATTTTTTAGTCAAAGAAGTTATTAAATAATTAATGTTAAAATTGGTACATTATCAGAAATTATTAGGTAAACTAGAGATTATACAAGAGCACTTTTATTCCAAAGGGGGAAAAAATACCATTCTAAACCAGCTCAGATAAGGCAAGAAGTCTCCTTCACCAAAAGCTCAAGAGTAAAACATAGATTTACATTTGCAAAAGTGTTCTCAGCTTCTCATGTACTAAGTAGTCATTGGTGTATTTGTCTTCCAGGTAGCAGCAGTTTCCTTTTAAAGAGCTTTGCATATTAGAATATTACTCTTCCTAGTTCACTTACCATGCATAGCTGAGCTTTGTAATTCCATTAGTTTGCATTACGAATGAAGAAAAATAGACCTAAGAAGCCTAAAACATATGTGGAAAAGAACACAAGAACAGTTTCAATAATATATTAGATAACAAATGTTGAACAAGTGAAAATGTTAGGATTTGATATGTAACTGTATAGTGGGATATGTATGTTCTATTAACTATACCTTTTGAACATTTAAAAAATTTCATGATTTGAAAATTGGGTAATTTATCTCAGCTGATAATGTTATTGATGAAAAATCAGTAAGATTTTAATTAATGATGATGCTTTGTTTCCTAGCACAGGTTTTTCAAGTATTTTGGGTTAAAGTGATAGAAATGGAAGATTTCACACTTCAATTAATTTTACCAGTAATATTGTTTACATGTGCAATTTATTGACAGAAGGCATAAGGGTAACTGAAAAGAATAGCATAAGCCTTTTTAGGTTTAGAATAATATCAGGAAGGCTCAGACCTGACCAAAGATGTGCAATAAAAGCTAAGGATAATAAAAGCCCCTTTATTCAAGAAACAAAGATGACAAGTATTTGACCCATTGATGTAAATGATGTAATTTTTAAAATAACCAAAGAAAAGTAAAACTAGAGGATGTATATTACAGAAGAAACACAATTAAGTATGTCGGTTTTAGTCTCAGTTCTGTCACTAAATAGCTGTATAATCTTGCAGAGGTCACTTTATCTTCTCAGGGTGTAGTTAAGATCTTAAGGATAATGTGAAGCAGTTACCTTGAATGATCACACTACCTTCTCACCTCTGAGTCTTGTCAACTCCTGTTTTCAATCCATTGTTTCTATCGAGAAAAATTATCTTCCAAAGTAAATGTATGTGGTAAAGGGGATTTAAAGCCCCAAAAAGATGAAGAGTTACTAACAGCGCCCAGTCACCTTAGTTCATCTCTTCAGGCCAGTAGTTCCTGTCTTCACTCCAGACTGAACTACTTATGGTCTTCTAACAGACTACTTATGGTCTTCTAACAGGCTAGTCTCTTACTTGGCTCAGTCATTGTACCCCCTGTTTCTTTCTTCCCACATACTCTCCAAGTTTAGGTTTGCTCCTATAGTTTATAGTTAGTTGCTGCTTTTTTCCAGGAAGTCTTCCTAGAGTTTCTTAGGCAAATAGATGGTAGAACCTTTCACTGAATTAGCCAGCACTGAAGAACAGGCTTTGTGGGGAAAATTGGTGGATTTTATTTTGGACATGAAATCTGATTAAACATTCAAATAGAGATATGTAGTTGCTTCTTGAGTGTACAAATCTGGAGATTAGAAATGAGAGCCAAATGGAAAGTACAGATTTGGATGTTATCACCTTGTACCTGGTAATCAAAGAAAGAGTGTAGACTGGAAAGAGAAGAAAACATAAAACTGAATCCTGTAGAAAACCAGCATTTAAAGGAAAAGAGGAGTGAGGAAGAAGATTGAAGAATAGGTGGTGAGTGGAGAAAAACTAAAAAAGTATGGCCTCATGGAAGCCAGATATATTAAGTTGGATGGGAACTATGAAAAGGGTGTTCATTGAATTTGACGACAATAAGTCATTGTTGATCTTGACAAAACTACTTTCAGTGGGTTGGTGAGCCAGAAAGCAGGTTGAAGGGTGAATTAGAAACAGTGAATGTATCCAATTCTTTCACAATCTTTTCTGTTTTAGGGAGGATAAGGTAGGGCTATAAGATCTCCTTGAGAGAAGTTATTTAATGCTAATTGAAAGGAGCTTGGATGGAAAGGGTTGAAGATACAGGCACCAAGCCGTTAATTAATGGAACTCAATTAACTTCGGAAGATTGGGATGTCCAGATGGAAGGGTTACCTTTAGCAATGAAGATGTGACAGAAAATGAGGAAAACAAGTATGTGAGTGGAACTGAAACTTCTAGTTTAATGAGTTTTTCTCCTTATTGAAGGTGGAGGTTGTTATCTATTGAGCAAGAGAGAAGTAGTAAGTAGTATTTTTGGTAAATGGAAAAGTTTTGAAATAGTTACTGTAGAGAATAGGAGAGAGAATAATAGTCTTGGGGAATAAAGAAAGATTGCTGATTAGAGGTGAGAGTTTTAAGTTGGAGACAGTAATGTAGCAGTAGTACCATCTGCATAGCTGTGTGATTAGTATTTTCTTTCAAGCAGCTCCACTTGCAGCATAGATTGGAAGCCTTAGTATTGGTATAGAGAAGGGGAATAACAGTTGGTTTGATCTGAGGTTGCCATTTTGCCCAGTAGATGTGACAAGTGTGAATCAAGAGTTTCGAAGAAGTTGGTAAGAAAATGAAGAGAAACAAGGAAGTCTAGACCAGGGGTCAGCCAATTACAGCCCATAGGCCTACATAATATCCATAATATGCCTCTTGGCTCACATAGCCTAAAATATTTACTCTGGTCCACTAATAAAAAGTTTGCTGTTTGCTGATCCCTTATCTAGACTAAAATAGGATTATGGTAAAAACATGTAAGACTAGTATGCGGAAAATGGAGGGTTCAAGGTATATAGGTCTCAATAAGGTCCAAGTATTAGGTAAATTGGGACAACTGAATGAGAGACTTGGCAAAATAGGAAGTAGTAGTGAGAGGATTGTAAATTAAATATTTCAGAGCTGAGGCAGCTGTGATAAGCAGATCCAGCTTGTGGCCATGGTAGTGGGGGACCAAATTAGAGGGACTATGTCTGTCAGTGGAGTTGGGGTCAGGAACTGAGAGCCCTGGTGGAAAGTAAACTCAGGAGTTAGAGGAAAGAAGACTGGGACCATGGGATGGGATAGTTAATAATCAAATATTCAGTCTCTAAAGGTGAGGAAAACCTGACTGGAAGACCAGTCATATGTTTAAAAAGAAAAAAAAGCCATGAGGTTTGCTTAAACAAGAGCCAGCTGCGTGAAAGAAGTGGCTAGTGAATGTTAGGCTGCATTAGTAGGTAGAAGCATAGCATGTGGAACATGGCCAAAGGAACTTGGAACCTTGAACTGGAAACCAATTCCTAGGACTTTAAGTTACCTTAGTGGTTATTCATTTAGAGGAAGCCAGCTTCCCGCTGTTTCTTTAGGTCCGGAAGGCAAAAACAGCATAAATTGGTAGATATAGACTTCAGCTTTCCTTCAGCACTCTGTGGACATAATAGACTGATTGCCTTCATCACTGGAGGTCATCCTTAATGGGAAGACCAGCTAGGTGGCAGGCTGAAGAACTTCCTCATAATCTGTGTCCTTTCTAATGTCTGATAATACAATTATGATAGTTTTCTCTAAAATATAAAAAAAGTCTTCTGAGACTTTCCAGAAAAGAAAGAAAGAAAGAAAGAAAGAAAGAAAGAAAGAAAGAAAGAAAGAAAGAAAGAAAGAAAAGAAAGAAGAGAGAGAGAAAGAAAAAGAAAGAAAGAAAGTGTTTTAAAAGTCCATTTAATTCACAGATGACTCTTTACCTCTAATTTCTTCTCAGTTATTACTGATTCTCAACTGTACTACAGGAACTTTGGAGGGCTACATAAATGAGCAACACTCTTGTGTGTATCCATTTGGACCTTTCCTTTAGACATTATTTCTTTGTATGTTGGAAAGTAGCCTTTTACTTTTTTATATTTCTGCCTTCAGAACCATAGATATAACATTGCTATCCACTGACACATATCTCATGAAATAAAATGGTTAAGAAATCTAAATAAAGCTTTTGCTGCTCTCTCGAGGCTTGTACAGTAATGCCTTGCATACAGTATGCTCTTAGCAAATGTTTTTTGAATTGAAATCTTCCATTTCTGTAATAGCATAACCTGTACCTTTAGGCAGAACTTGAATTTAATGTGTTGTTTTGTTTGTGTGTTTGTTTTTTGAGTAGTTGATGGATTTACAATTGAGCGACAGTAACTTTCGTCGACACATCTTATTGCAGTACCTCATTTTATTCCAATATCTCAAGGGACAGGTCAAATTCAAAAGGTAAGTGAAATGAGTATTAAACAATTTATAAATCGCAAAGAGAAGGACTTGTTATTGATGTATTTTTCTTTTGTATTGTACTCATTCTTTGTATAAGGGTCACATCCCTGAAACATTTATTTTGCAGCAACATTAGATAAGTTGGGGCTTTCGTTAGACAAGTAGACGTTAGTATATTTGTTTTAGAGAAAAGGCGTTGACTGTGTCCATTTTCCATATGATTCTTTCCTGCTAAGCACAGAGGCTTCCTGGGAGTTTGCAGTTGTATTGGTAGATGGAGGTCTTTGCTCCAGACTTCCATTATCCTCATCTTACCTCGCTCATACTTTCTCTAAACCTGATTTGCAAACTAAGCCAATAATACTTCTTTCACGAGATATAAAGTAATCTGAAATAATAAAAGTAAATTTTGGAAGCACAGAGGAGTTCCAGTTTTTTTGAGGTTTCAGAACAACACCTAATCAGGACCTTTACTCTCTGTCTGCATACCTCCACCTGTAGCACAGATCATTTCTTCTTGTCCTGTTTGTAATTGAAATAGAGTTCACTGTTACTTAGTGGTATTTTTGTTAAGTTTGGAAAGCATTATTGTGTAACAAACATGACTTTACTACCTGCGGGTTTCAAATCCCACTTTGATCACTCACTAGCTGCAGTTCAGCTCTTTCAGAATTGTAGTTTTAAGATATCACATAGCGAGCACTCAAAAATGTTATTTCTTAGTGCTCTGTTGTAGAGGTTCGGTATAGCATAGTAGAAAGATCAAGGACTTTGGAGCCAGACCTGTGTTTGAATTCAGGCTTAATAGCCTCGGGAAAATCATTGAACCTCTATGGTTTCTGTTTAACATAAGAATTAAGTGAATAATGCATGTAAAGTACTCAGATTTTGGTACATCATAGCCTGTTAATATTTATTGGTTGGCTATAAAGCACCTAGTACATAGTGAGAGCTGAATTAATAGCAGCTATTAATAATTCGAGTCTGCCTTCAGCTTCTCTAGGGTTTTTATTCATTATATTTTGAATGGATTTTAAAGGAGTGTAGCATGCCTTGTCTAAATTTGGATCATGTTCTACTACTGTTGGCACAAGTTTTCATCATATATTAAACTTATTTTAGGAAACACTCATTGTTCTGTTCATAGTTAACCGGATTAATCGAATGTTTTATTATCCTTTGTATACTTTCATGTCTTCAATTCTTACCATCTTGAAGATGAAGTGTAAGAAGACTTTCTTAAAATCCTTTCATTTATGATTGTTCTTGTCTTTGTAATTTTTGACACTGTTTACAGTATGGTTAACTTACCTGTTATATGTCTTGTGTTTTTTCATGACAGTATATAAACCTTAAAATTGAAAATACATTGGTGTTAACTCAAGCATGCTTTTATTGCTTTGTTCCCTAGTTCAAACTATGTTTTAACTGATGAGCAATCACTCTGGATTGAAGATACTACAAAATCAGTTTATCAAGTAAGTTCAACACGCAACAAACTCATGATTGAACAAAATGGAAATTTAGAATTTTCTTTGTTTCAGCCCCAAATAGGAAAATAAGGATAAAGTTAAGCTCAGGTACAAGACCACAAACACATCTTGGTTCTCTGCCTACAAACCACTCCTATGATGCAGAAAGTTGTTGAAAGCTTAGTATATTCTTTCTAATCACAGCTACTATCTGAAAACCCACCCGATGGAGAAAGATTTTCAAAGATGGTAGAGGTATGTGTTTTATATTTACATAGTCTTCTTAGCACCAAATAGAATCTATGCAAAAATAATTTCTTTGTTTTTCCCAGCATATATTAAACACTGAAGAAAACTGGAACTCATGGAAAAATGAAGGCTGCCCAAGTTTTGTGAAAGAAAGGTAAATATATACTCGAACAATATGAGAAAGGCATTTCAAAATATAATTTGCCATGATTATATTATGTGCAGATATATGTATTTCACGTAAAAAAATGTAAGTTGAGCTCTATAAGAGTACAACCACTTTGACGTACTTCTATTTGAAATCTTTACCTCAAATTTCTTGTGATTAAGTTCCCAGAATAAATTGGTCTAGTACTAATTATTGAAAAAAATGTTGTATACCCATTTCTTGTATGTACTCTAATGTGGCATTTTTGTCTTTTATCTAATGAGTGTTCTATAATAATATGAAGCTTTCAATTTTTTTGGAAGAAAACAAAATTTACATTAAAGACTCTTCCATTTCTGCTGTCCATTTATAATTCCAGTATGCTTTGTTCACCACAGGGCATCAGATACCAAGCCAACAAGAGTAGTACGGAAGAGAACAGCACCAGAGGACTTCCTAGGAAAAGGACCCAACAAAAAGATTCTGATGGGAAAGTAGGTTAACCTGTCTCCGTATGTGGGATGTTATGATTTTTATATTTTGAAGATGTTACTATAAGAACTCTCCAGTTTTTGTGTTTTTCCAGTTATTGTGCTTGATACGTACATAGATGACTAAAGCAAAACACCCCCTGTCAATCTATAGGGTTCCTTATGTGGGTTTATGCAACTAGACAAAATTCCATTTTTGTCTCCTCCTTCCAAAACCCATGGCTCTAGGCTATGCCATTCTTTTCACATCACATCACAATTGCTGTTAGATTGATCAGCTGATTTTTAGTTTTCACAAGATACCATAATCCTTGGTTTTTTGTTAGCTTCTACTTAACTATTCATTGCTTTATACCAGGGGTCCCTAAGCTCCGGGCCCACAGACCAATATCAGTCTGTGGTCTTTTAGGAGTTGGGCCACACAGCAGGAGGTGAGCAGCGGGCAGGCAGGCAAACAAGTGAGAAAAGGTTCATATGTATTTGCAGCTGCTCCCCAGCACTAGCATCACCACCTCAGCTCCACCTCAGATCAATCAGACATTAGATTCTCGTAGAAGCACCAGTCCCTGGTACCAGAAAGTTTGGAAACTGCTGCTTTGAACTATGCTCGTTCTTAGAAAAATATGATTATTGATTATCATTCAGTATGTGCTCACATAAAAAAATTGCTAAATACCAAAATTTAATGAAGAAAATTAAAACTCCACTATTTGTTTTAACCCATTTCCCATTTGCCCCAAGAATACTTGCCAGCAGCGCTTGCAGCTGCATTTACCCCAGGGTAACACGCAGATTACATTCCTAACTTTACCCCCAAAGTTTGCCACTAAATATCTCACTTTTGCATTATTACTTTCACATCACTCTGGTATATCAAGTCTTTGGAAACAAATGACATTCTATTTATAGCATTCTGTTTTTAGTAGTGGTATTTCTATTTACAAATTATAGTAATTCTCAATCCCTGAAAACGTCAAATCCTAGAAAACATAGCATTCCTACATGTGATATTAACACTGGCAGTGGGCTACACTTTTTTTTCCTAAACGGGAAAAGGGTGTTTTTTTTTTTATAGTTTTAATGCATACGAAGATGTTGTCCATTAAAAATGTATTTGTTTATGTGCATATTTTGTAGTGAGGAGTTAACAAGGCTTTGGAATCTCTGCCCTGATAATATGGAAGCCTGTAAATCAGAAACAAGGCAAGTTTCAAATGTTTCATATGAAGTATTGCTTTTCTCAAAAGTTATAGAGTAGAATGGAGCCTTTTTTCAGCTATCAAGAGAGCTCAAAAGAAACATAATAGTTTATTGTGGTTGCCTTTGGCACAGCAGAATATGACTTTAACCACAAAACACCTATATGTGCTAATACAATAATTTTAGAAATCACAAGAAAGTAAAGTTTCACAAAAGAAGAGGGAACTAAAAACCAAGGTATGAACTAATGTAATTGCTTCTAGCTGGGGAGAAATACAAATGATTCCTACTTTTGGGAACCAAGAAACTTGTTTTAACAACCATAAAAGGACAGAGGTGAGACATTAGGCCTGCATGAATTTGTAACTGAGTTTCCCCTTGACAACGTACTACATAACGTGTGAAAGAAGAGCAGAGTGGGAGACGGAGGGACTTGCCCACTGGCACAGGAAACAAGGAAGCTTGTTCATATCTACCTGGGGTGTGGGTGAAAAGGAAAATGTATTCCCTGAGAAACTATAACCATAATCCTGCTGTCATGCAGCCTTACAGTTTAAATCTCTGCTACCAGCAGTGTAAAGGAACCTTTTAGGGAGTAAATTTAAAAGTCTCAGGCTGATGATATAAAGCTTTCCAGAGGTCACATCTTCAACCTAAGCCACACAAGGATCCTACGATAAAAATATGAAGATAAGTTCATCATCCAGACTTAACAGAACATTCAAGATGATAATCTACCATGAATAAGAATCAGAACAAGCAACAAAAGTTAGCCACTTTGAATATTAAAACCATCAGAATAAAGGCTTAAAATAAGTATATTTAAGATAAAGACATAAAAGAAGGAATTGAAAGTAAAAGAAGGGAACATGACATTCTCAAAAAGAACCAAGGAAATTTGAAAAAAAAAAAAAATACTTATAGCAATAAGAAATATAGTCATTGAAATTATAAAACTTAATAGGCAGGTTAAATAGCAGACTAGCCATGGGTGAAATAAGAATGATATAAAAATTACCCAGAAAGCAAGTATCAAAGGATCAAGAGTTAGAAAATATGTAAGTGTAAAAGTCAGAAACCACAGGATGATGAAGTCCAACAAACATATAATAGAAGGAGGAAATAGAGAATGGGAAACAGACAATAATTAAGGACATAATGACATAATTTTTCAGAACTAAGAGTAGGCATAAATTCTTAGGTTCAGGAAGTACAGGTTTTAAGTAGGATAAACATAATCCTAGTCTCTACACATTATAATAAAGTCACCAGAGAGAAAAACCAGACCACCTGCAAAAGGGCAAAATTAGACTGATAACAGACTTCAAGAACAAAAGGAACCAGGAGTAATAGCTTCAAAGTGTTGAGGGAAAGTATGAACACCAAATTCTATAATAAAGAGTAGATGTCAGTCAAAAGTGTGAAATAGTTACTTTCAAACTAAAACTGCTAGAATCTGTCATCAGCAGTCCTTTAAAAAGCTGTCAGAAATTAAACCCAGAAATAATATGTAAGTTGCGAGAAGGATTGCTATGCAAAGACATTGGTAAATATGACTAAATCTCATCAAGAATTCCTTGTGTAAAACAGTAATATTACTAATTGGGGGTTGTTTAAAAAAGTAAAACTAACATACTTGATAAAAGTGACATAATACAAGGAGTGATCAGAATTAAAGAATGTTACAGATGAAGATAGAGATAATGAATAACTAGACTTTAAGCATGCTTGCTAAGTATGTAAAAGCAATAGAATATATAACTTTCAATGAGTTGAGGAAAAGTAAATATAGAAAAGTAAAGCAATCAAATAAAAGATAAATCACAGTTTTAGAAGGATACAGCAGAATTCCATTAATAAAAAGTTTGAAAGATTCAAAACTATTTAAAATTTTTTAGAGTACATGAATGATAAATACCAAATTCTGAAGAGTAGCTACTGCTGGGGAGGAAAGAGATGAGGGAGGAGTACACTAAACTCCTTAAAAATCAACTATATTTGTAGTGTTTGTAAGTCTGAAGCAGTTATGGCAAAAGCCTGGGATGTTCATTATATTAGTCCTGATTATTCACACTATATAGTCATTTTAAAAACTAGCAACAATTCCAAACATTTATGAATGATAGTCTGATGTGAGCCTTTTTTTGTCTAGCGTTAACAGGTAGAAGAAAAGAGTGGTGGTAAACTCATCAGAAGTCTTACAGGTCTATAAAGTTCATCAGTTAGAGAGTATTATTGTAATGGAAGGTGTAAGAGTTGATGCTTGATTTTTCTTTAGAGAGCCCGTTTTTCTCCTTTTAGTCAAAGATATCTTCTGATCAGATCTTAGATCTTATTTATCAAAATTTTATTTCTAAAAACAAATTCAAGAAGATGCAATTAAAACCAATCATGCTACCATGGTAACAATCTAAAATAAGTTCAAAGTTAAACTCTTGAAATATCAGTGTGTCTGGTTGTCCGTTTTGGTTTAATTCTGGTTTATAGAAAAAATATCTATGAACGTGGACATGTAACTTTCCTGCTTGCTGGTGAAATTTAAATGCTAGTAAACCCGACTGCCCTCCGTGTGTGACCAGTAGCATCGCGAACATTACACCGCAGTGCGTTACATCACACTGTATATAGTAGATAATGTGGTGCAGTACCACACTGCCCCCTTTATATTCCCCTTTGAGAAGTTGAGTCATTTATTTACCTCTAAAAATCTGAGTTCCTAGGTTGCCTAACTGTAACTCAGGTGTTGGTAACATTATAATCTTTGCCAACATTTTATATTTATTATTAAGAACTCACGTGATCCTCACTAGTTATTTTTTAACACCCAGAGAATACATGCCAACTTTGGAGGAATTCTTTGAAGAAGCCATTGAACAAGCAGACCCTGAAAACATGGTTGAAAATGAATATAAGTAAGTAATGTTTCTCATGAGCTAATTTTTTCCAGTATTTTTTCCTTAAGAATTGTATGTATACTTGAATAATTAGTAAGGGGAGACAGTTGACAGTGTAGTACTTTTCCTCTTAGGTGAGTTTATGTACCAAGTTCACATTACACATCCTGATTTCAATGACCGTTGCTATTGACTAACAAGCACGACTTAAAATCATGCATGTCTCAAAAAATAAGAAAACCTCCCCCTTGAGCCTACATCTCCCTCCAACTATCACCTCTGTTCCCCTTCAAATCACAGTACAGGAATGCCGTTTCATTGTGCTTTGCTTTATTGCGCTTTCATAAATGTCACGTTTTTGCAAGTTGAAGGCAAAACCCTCCACCAGCAAACAGAATTACAGCTCACTTTATTGCAGCACTTTTTTTTTGACCTCTTAGCATTATTCCCCAGTTGATCTCTCCCTTCTTAGCTAACATTTTCCTCTCGACATCCGATGAACTACACTCTTCCTGCTTTTCCTTTTGTCTCATTGCTTCTCAGTCACCATTGCTGGCTCCCCAGCCCTCTACCTAATGCTCAAATTTTAGAGTAACTTCAGGACTCAGTCTCCACTGTTGCTTCTTCCTCTGAATCTTCTAGGTGATGCCACACAGCCCATGGTTTCGAATAGGCGTGATGGTGCGATTTAAGGGCAAGGGCCCTCTTCCTCTTGTCAGACTGCCTAGGTCCCAGTGCCAGAACTCTCTGCCACTTACTGGCTAGACTACTGGGGCTAATTTGACCCCGCTCTGCTGTTTCTTCATCTATTAAATAGGAATGGTACTCATGTCACAGCATTATCCTGAGGATTAAATAAGATTCACTTGAAGCATGCATGTCGTGTAGTTAGCATTCAGTGAAGAGTGCTGTGACCACTGAGTTAGAATTACTGTGACCTCTTATCTAGGGACTCTGGTCAATTTTCTATGCATCCGCCAGTGATCTTTAAATTCACAAGATCTCCTGTGTAAAATCTTCCAGTAACTATTAAGATGAAATCCAACCTTCCTGGGGTCTAAAAGACCTCCTTAATCTGGTTCACACTGGCTCTTCCAACCATGTCTCCTCTTTGCTTTTCTCTCCACTATAACCCTGTTTCTGTTCAAGTCAAAAGGTCTTCCATTTCAGGACCTTTGCACTTGCTGATATTCCTTTTGCTTAAAACTTCCCTTGTGGTATGCCCATGGCTTGCCCTCTCGCTTCACCTCTCATCTCAAATACTGGGAGTTTTCCTTGACCAAAAGCTCCTCCCCTTTCTCTCTGTAATACACTCCTATTGTATTTTTCATAGCACATATCACCATCTGAAATTCTCATTTCTCATGTTTTTCTCATCTTTATCACTGAAATTGTCTTATACTTTATCGATAATGATACTTGGCAACGGATTCCTGTGTCAGGCACTTCCTAAGCTCTTACCTTATACCTCTAATGTAGAAACTGTTCTTGTCTCCATTTTACAGTTGAGGAGTTAAGGCAAAGGGTAAATAATTTACTGAAGTTCTCATTCTCAGCTAGTTAAATGGCAGAGCCAGGAAAATCACTCTGGCTTCAGGTGTTCAAGGGTGCACCTACAATCTCCACAACTCCTGAGTGCCCAGCCCAACAAGTATTTGAATGAACGAATGATTTATTAGGTAAGACTAGTTAGATTTTTCTTTAAAGTTAAGTTCTCTTAAGATTGGTTTAGGAACTTAGATGGTATAGATCTCTGGAGAATGAGAAGTTTGTATGTATAATTGACAGGGAATTTTGAAAATGCTTAAAAGATTCAAATTAAACAGAAATGTGTCAGAAAGGCTCATAACTGTGTATGCAAATCCTTGTAGCATGGTGTTAGTTTGTAAGGGCCCTCACAGTCTAGGGATAGTTTTGTAGGTGTCATCACGTCTCAGAGGTAGTGAGGCTCATGTATGAGAGATGACTAAACCAGGCTGCTACTCTAACGACTTGGGGGATAGGGGAACTACTGACTTGTAGACTCATAAATAGAAAAAAATTGTGCTCTGGATTCTTCTGCAGCTTGCCTGTTAAAGGAACATTATGTTTAGAATTTTCCTGAGGTTTCCATTTCTTACTGAGTACCACCTATTATTGCTTTGCTTTATTAGAGAGAACAGTTCATGGATTCTGTTCTTGGCATTCTTACTGTGTTGGCTATTAGATGTTTCCCATTTAATTTTGGACTCATTTTTATTCCTAAAGGTTGGTACGGAGCAAATTAAAGTTTAGATATTACATAAATAGAAAAAAAAATCCAAATATTGATTAAATTAACATGATCAAAACTGTTGAATTTACAAAATATTCTGGAACTCAACACTTGTACATGACATTGCCAATATGGTTAAATGCACTGAACCTAGCGAACCTATTACGAATTTTTTTTCTAAATAACTAGGTAGATTTCTGTCTTGCACATACAGCATCTAACCAGTACTGGACACATAGTAATTGACTCTTAAGTAAAATGTGTATAAATCTTTAAAATGTGCTCACCACATATGAACCTGCCTCTTTAGGCTCTTGGTTTCTATTATTTATAAGTAAACTGCATACTGAAAGGTTCTTTAGGAATACAATCAGAATGAAAATAATGGTGCCTTCAGCTACTTACCTTAGAGTACAGAATTTCACATGAATTAAAGTAACTAGAAGGGAATATAGGAATAAACTATAACTTAAAAGTCTCATGTCTCTTCTTATAGAGCTGTGAATAATTCAAATTATGGTTGGAGAGCCCTGAGACTATTAGCACGGAGAAGCCCTCACTTCTTCCAGCCAACCAACCAGCAATTTAAAAGTTTGCCAGAATATCTTGAAAACATGGTAATAAAGCTAGCCAAGGAATTACCAGTAAGTACAATAGATCAATTTTTTCATATCCTTTAGTTGATGGTATTTTCATTAAAACTGCTATTGCTATTTGAGCAAAAAGCTGAATTTAAGCATTTATCATGTGAAAAAAAAAGCCACATACTCCATTTTAGAATGATGACAAAAATGCATGAGTATGCATTTTATAGGAAATAGATAAACTGATAAGTTTTTATACAGCATGTTAATTTAATGTAAGTCTGCAATACTTTGGGTAAACTGTTATGGTTTTTCCTGTTTGTCATTCGATGCATTATATTGTCTTTTATTGAAGACAGGGTAGCAGTAAGCAACTTGCCCTATCTACTCTTCCAATACAATTTTCTCATTGTATTACTCTAATATGGTACTGTGTGCATAAAACCTAATTACTCAAAAAGTTTTCAGGACATAGTTGTTTCCCCATAGTCTTTTCTTCACCATTGTTACTACTAGGCATTTGAAGGTCATTTTACCATGCTTTTTACTGACTCCCTTCTTCCCTGATCAGGAGACAAGGGGAGTCTTTCCAACTTTCAGGTCATTTCCGTCCACTCCTCCAGGTTAACACTGTCCCACTTTTGTGACACTTAACCTGACATTCACATTTAATACTCTCGGGTAAATTTCTGGGTCCTGTACTTGGACTGTCACAACCACTCTTATCTAAACAAAATGTACCCCAGTTATCTTTAGAAGTTGGCATTCTTTTAAATATTCTTCTTACTCGTTTTAGCCTCCTTCTGAAGAAATAAAAACAGGTGAGGATGAAGATGAGGAAGATAATGATGCTTTACTGAAGGAAAATGAAAGTAAGAATTGAATTTTCTTGGCTATTTTACAAAATTGGAAAAGATTGGGGTTCTTTGTTGAGAGGTACGTTGATCTACTTCTCAACTTTTACCATGTAGCTCAGCTGTTTCTGTAGTGAGGAATTTAAAACATTGCTTGATAATAATTTAAAATATTACATTTTATTTGGAAGTGACAGGAAAGAAGGTATTTACATTTGAAGGTGACTCATACCTCTGTTAATTCTTGAGGGGTTCAGAAAGGGGCAACTGATTTCAGGGGAAACTTTGATAATTATAATAGAGGCAACACCTTTAGCTTTATTGATTTCCTAATGATCATGACTGTTAACAGTATTCAACCCATGGGAAATATAAAAAGGAATTATTTTACTTCAAAATAATGCCTCAGTGGCATCATCCCAGTTGTATGCTTTGAATTGTGCATGTCCTTATACTTTGTACATAATTTACATTTCCTGTGTTTTCTAGGTCCTGATGTTCGGCGAGACAAACCTGTAACAGGGGAACAAATAGAGGTATTTGCCAACAAACTAGGCGAACAATGGAAGATTCTGGCTCCCTACTTGGAAATGAAAGACTCAGAAATTAGACAGATCGAGTGCGACAGCGAAGACATGAAGATGAGAGCTAAGCAGCTACTAGTCGCCTGGCAAGATCAAGAGGGAGTACATGCAACACCTGAGAACCTGATTAATGCACTCAATAAGTCTGGATTAAGTGACCTTGCAGAAAGTCTAACTAATGACAATGAGACAAATAGTTAGCTTTTTTTTTTTATTAAAACTGTGATAAGATTTTGTTACCAAGCAGCATTTGATAAGAGGTCCACTGGTTTTGGTAAACAATAAACATTTTTATAACAGTTGTACAGTTGGCTGGTGCTCCAAGAACAACAACACATATTGGCTCTTGATAACTGACCTAAGAGTTTGGGAGAAAGGAGGGAATGGGTTTAAATGATCAAAATAAAGTGACCTCAAGGTCACATAATATATTTTTGTTAAATGGATAATGAAGTCAATACGTGATATTCAGGGACATGGTGTTTCTATAAAATACACTATGCCCAATTAGTTTCCTGCATGCTGTTAGTAGTTACAAAATTTAACTTACTATTCTGAAAATCCCACAATATGACTTTCTGAAACTAAGTGCTCTAGTCAGGCTTATGTTTTAAAGCACAAAATCAGCAAACAATGGTCCTTTCACCACCTGGTTTTATTAAGTAAAACTTCACTGGCACACAGCCATGCTGATTTAAGTACTGTCTATGGCTTCTTTCATGCTACAACAGCCAAGTAATTGCAGCAAAGATCTTATGGCCTGCAAAGCTTAAAATATTTACTATCTGGCCCACTAAAGAAAATGTTTGCCAACCCCCAACTTTAAAAGAAATGGGGGTAAAGTCTAAAACCTAGTTCTTTTAACCTTAAAAAAATCATTTAGCCTCTCAAGTCGTTAAAATAGGGATGCATACTTCAGGGATTGTTGTGAAGTGCAAATGAGATGTATATGAAAGCACCCTATAAACAGCAAATCACTACGTAGTAACAGCTGGAGATAGTACCATGTACTTTTCCAGTTTCCACATAAGCATTACCCTTTAGAGGTCTAAGTTTAGGTTATCGTTTTGAATCCCAAAGCACAGCTACTAAATGCCTATTACACTATAAATGTTCTGGCTTGGCCTTAACTTCACTAGCCACTTGAAGCACAGCTCTAATATGGAAAGGGCTTCAGTGCTAGCGGCACAGCATATAAGGCAAGCTCAGGAGACAAGACATTTTCTTGCCTACTCTCAAAGACCTTATGTACAAGGCTGAATTCTATAACAGCCTTATTTAAAATAACACTGATAGAAGTCCAATTTCTTATACTTAAAAAATCTTTGGAATAATGCTTTTTTTTGGATCAAATAAAATGAAATCAAGTTTTTAATGGTGACAAAGAATTACAATTTTAAAATTTTAGTTCCACACAAGTCTTACCTACTTTGTTCTAAACCCACCTGACCTGATGTAGCATCCTGCAATTCAGAAAATCTAAATTTTGATTGCTAAATTTATGTCCTCTAAATTGTTCAGACCAAATAAAACAATAAACTGCAAAGTTACAAGCATCACACCAATATAAAAGAAACATTATAATTCTTAGTTTCATCCTCCAGGGTCTATTCTGCACCCTCCCCCAAAGCAAATGGACTACTGATTGCCAATAAAGTTTCACTGAAGAAGCTATTTACAAATAAGTTTCCCTGAAATGCTTATTTCATATCCTCTAGTGTTCTCAGATTATACACAATTTTCAAACTCAAGAGGAAAATGGCCATTATTCTCTAAGAATCTGAGTTACCAGTGCTGTGCTCTGCAGAGCAGTAAAACAGCATAAACAAAGATGAGATTTCATGATAACCTCCAAAACTTTATTATAAATATTTAACTCAAAATCAGAGACGAATTATGTAATACTTTATATTTTCTCTAGCAATCAAGTTCCTGAAATGAACTGACTAATTATGATGTACTAAAGAAACCTACCATATTGAAATACCTCATACTCGGTATTTCTACTATCACTTTAAAAATCACTGATACTGAATTCTGAGGGACATTAAGATTTGACAAAAGAGTGAAAAACACCAACCGAGCACTGAGCTAAGGAACAGATCTAACTTGATAATATCATTGTGTTCAGCATCCAAAGAACTCCATTACTTTTACTACTTTGTTTTTTAAATAGAATATAAATGTTAGCACACAGAAGATAACATGTTTAAATGGATGCTTAACTAACCATCTGCAGAAACTATAAGATTAAACATATCTGAACTTCAGCCAAGCTCTAACACTCAATAGACAAAAGACTTGAGGTCAAAACTATTAATCCCTCTTTTTTTTATTATTAAATATCCTCATTTTCTAAAAATAAGCAACCAGAGCTTGTCAACATTTTTTAAGGCTGATTACTACAAAACCATGACAAAGTTAAATGTACAAACCATAGTACATCAGAGACACAATAATAAATGTAAAATCAAATGTACTATTGATCACTATTTATTTTAAAGTCATGAAAAGCCAGCAACGATCAGGCTGGACAAATACTTGATTGTACCCATGTTTCCATGGGATGTGGACAGCAGCACTGAGAACACAATGAGAGCAACACTTACTTCCTTTCCATCTTCCTGGCAAAATTTGTTAGATAAGGCAAAGGATGGACAGCTAGTGAATCACTTGTGGTTTGACCATGCAAGAACAACAACAAATAACAGTAATAGGTGTGCAATAAACATCTCATCGCTGAATATTGGGCAGAAAATGGCAAGGAAGAAAATTATCACAGAAGGTAATAGTTGAAAAGCATTTCAACTCAATTTTTAAAAATTAATGTAAGAAATAAGCTCTTTAAAAATGTCTTCCTGCTACCTTTTTACAGGGCAGCACAGTCCAAAGGCAATTTTTCTCTTCTGTAATTTTTTAGGTTGATACATAGAGTGGTCTGCTTCTGCCCTCTTTTGTTCCACATGAAGAGAAACAAAAAGCCACTTATGTATCTTCCTCTAAAGCTCTGGATTATAGAAATGATCAACAAATAACATTTATTTCACACCTAAGCATAAATAGCTAAAATGGAGATTACTGTTCACTTTCCTCTTCCATTATTTCAACTCTGCGAGGCCCATAGAGTAAAACATAAGCTATATGCCAGTCTCCACCGCCAGAAAGCCGCAAGATATCCTCTGGTGTCACAATGCTGACCTTATCATCATCGAATTTAATCCATTCATCTAAAGAACGAGAGAGGAAAATGAAGTTAATATACATGATTTTTTTCAGAGCTCCATTTCAAACAAATACTAAGTAATTTTATGCAAAGCAGCATTCCATCTGCCACATCAATAGTTCTCAAAGTGTGGTCCAGGGACCACTAAGGTTCAAGACCATTTCAGAAGTTCCATGAAGGTTACAACTAATTTCGTAACACCATTAAAGCATAAACTGCCTTTTCCCTTCATTCTCTCAAGTGTGCTCTAGAATTTTCCAGAGACTACACGATGTGTGATAAAGCAACAGACAGAATGCAAACATTTAGGAGCATCTAGCTGTCTCCTATTGAGCCAAACAAAAAAGACTTATAAAAATGTGAATCAATACCATTTCTTGCTAAATTTTTTTTAAAATACTTCTATTTTGAAAATGTTATTTATGTTAATATGTAATGGGTTTATTACTGTTGGTTTTAAATGAATTAACTTCTCAGTTTTAATTTCTATTATAGCAAATAAGATATAATTCTCATAAACAAAAGCTCTTTGGAAAGGTCCTCAATAATTAACGTATAGTGGTTCCGAGACCAAAACATTTGAGAACGACTGTGCTATAAAATGTATGCTAAGACAAACTTTTAAAAGGGTAAGTAACAATTGAAAAAAAATAACAGAATCTTTACCTTGTTTCCTTTTCACCCATGATACATAATGACCTGACGAGCTAGATCGTCCCTGATGTGTTAGCACTGCTTGCAAATCATAGTATCCACAATTATTGGAGCCAATGTCTAATGAAAGATATAAATACAGTAATAATAGACAATGAATAATAACATGTACTTTCACAAGCTAGGTAATAAGCAAGAATAACTCTAAAGTTTAGCCTAGAGAAGTATTATTATTAGAATCCAGTAAGAAACTACTGTTCAAAGTTAAGGCTTCATGAAAGATGTTTTAAGAAGTATGATATCATTCATGAAAAAGTGACTTTTACTGTATGTCATATTAATGTAAATTATACTTCAAGATACATAACTTTAAAAAAAAATGATATCTTTAAAAACAGATATGTGGCAAGACAGTAATTTTACCTTAAAAGAAATCGCACACACTACACCTCAATTGAAATGAAGATTTCACTTACCATCAGCAAAAGAAAAGGGCTCATACTGAACTTCTTTCTGGGGACTACTCTTTTTGTCAGTCTAAAAAAGAAAAATACTTAATTCTAAATCATGATATTGGAAATAAAATTTGCAATCTCAAAGAATACAAGTTTCCCCACTATCTGAAAGTAGAGCATTCCTATGAAAACATCATAAGCCAAATTGGCATAAAGCAAAGAGTATCCCCTTTTTGAAAATTCATGTTAACAGTATTGCGATTTTATGAAAAGAGAAAGACCTACATTAGTATGATAATTACTTTTCACGTAAAAGCAAAAATCCTCTTCAGATTTCTTTCAGTTAGCAAAAACAGGTACGTGTTTCATAAAAGCAAGGTGGCATACGTGGGCTTTCGAAAAGCAGGGGATACCTATATTCATTTCCACAAATGTTTACTGTCTACAATGCAAAGCACCAAGGCAAAAGACAAAATATGGTCTGCCTTACAAATTACTAAAATGATATAGCTATAGAGAACATAAAACTGTAAACCCAAAAGGCCCACACTTTAACAGTACGCAATCTTGTATGTATAGTCACTGACCCTCTGACTATAGTACCAACATTAAACCACTAAAGCTAGAGCATACCAGTGAATATAATAGTATGGATAAACAGTGTTCTAGGGGTAGAATAGGAAAATCCAATTCTATAATTTTACCAAAATACTACCAAAACACACAAGTGAAAACAACAACAACAAAAAAGAGCTGCCTCAAAAAAAGAGAAGCTGAATTACTGCAACTAATATTAAATCTGTTAAGCCATGGCCACCTACCACTTCAGCCCAAATAAACTGAAATATTTAATTCAGCAAACATTTACATATATTAAAAGAGGCATGATTTACTACTTTAGATAAGGCTCTTTAGTGGAAACTCCTCGCATCAACCCATTTCAGTGTGCAATATAAAAAAATTAAACAACTTATCTAGGTATATCGGCAAAGTTCTTGAAAACTACAATGGTAACAAAGACATGCAAGCAGTTTAATGATAGCTAAAGTGACAAGTCAAAGGATCCCACAACAAAAAATGACAATTAGGTCAACCATTCCCTTTCATATACAATTGGCCCTTGAACAATGCAGGTTTGAACTGTGTGAGTCCACTTACCAGTTTTTTTCAACTGACCCACAAAGTTCAAACCCATGTTACTCAGTCAACTTGTGGTTGGGAATCCATGTATGTAGAGGACCAACATATAACATTTGGATTTTTGACTGCATGGACAGTCAGCACCCCAAAACCCAAAACCCAAAATCCCTGCACTGTTCGAGTCAACTGTATATAATGTAATAGCTATAGCAACCACCAAAAAAAGCTATACAAGGAAATATATTCAAATACAGTATAGATGAATCAAACTAGAATTCTAGAAAATGTTCAAGTAACCTACAAGAAGGCAAAAATGAGAAACAAAACAAAAAATACAATAGATTTAAACACTAACATATCAATAATTACATTAAATGTAAATGATCTAAATATACCAGTAAAAAGACAGAAGTTAACAGAGTGGATTAAAGAACATGACAAAACTATACACTGTCTATAAGAAACTCTCTTCGAATATAACAGTATGAGAAATTAAAAATAAAAGGATGAAAATATATCATGGAAACATTAACAAAAAGAAAGCAGCAGTGGCAAATTAATATCAGATAAAGTAGACTTCAGAGCAAAGAAATTTACCAAGAACAGGAATACTGAATAAAAGGGTCAGTCCGCCATGAAGACAAAGCAATCCTAAATGTGTATGCATCAAATAAAAGAGCTACAAAACATGCAAAGCAAAAGCTGACAGAACTAAACAGAAACATACAGGTACACAATTTTAGTTGAAGACTTCACTCCTCTTCAACAAAGAACTAGACAGAAAAACAGCAAGATTATAGAATAATGCAACATCATCATTAATCAACTGGATCTAATCAATATCTATAGAACATTCGACAACAGAACACACATTCTTTTCAAGTGCCCATGAAACATACACCGAGATAGATCACATCCTGAGCCATAAAGCAAACCTCAACAAATTTAAAGGAATATAACATAAGTATATTTTTTCACCACAATGGAATCAAACTAGAATCAGTAACAGAAAAAATAGAAAAACTTCCAAACATTTGGAAACTAAACAAGATACTTCTAAATAATACAAGGTCAGAGAAGCCTCAAGGGAAATTTTTTTTAAAAATACAAGGAACAGAATCAAAACGAAAACACAGTATAACAAAATTTATAGGATGGTGAAAGTACTGAGAAATTTACAGCCCTATATGCAAACACATAAAATTGATAAGCTAGATGAAATGGATCCATGAAAAAACTACCAAAATAAACCCAATGAACTACACATTTGAATAGCTCGTAAGTATAAAGTTGAATTTGTAATTTAAAAACTCCTGAAAAATAAATCTCCATGCCCTGATTGTTTCCCCAGACAATTCTATCAAGTCTGAAGAAAATTAACACCAATTCTACATAATCTCTTTCAAAAGAGAAAAGACGAAAAAAAAAAGAAACACCTAACAAACCAGTTCAGGAAAGTAAAAGATACAAGATCAATACAAAAATCAACTGCAACAAATTATCCAAAACTGAAATTAAGAAACGTCTTTTACAAAAAAAACAAAAAAGAATAAGATACTCAAGAATAAATTTAACCAAAGTACAAGACTTGTACACTGAAAACTATAAAACACTGTTGAAAAATTAAAGACCTAAATAAATAAAAAGACCTAACGAGTTCATGGATTTCAAGACTTAATACTATTAAAATGGCAATACTCCCCAAATTGACCTATAGATTGAATGCAATCCCTATCAAAATTCCAATTGTTTTTGAAAAAATGACAAATTGATCCTAAAATAAATACAGAAATACAAGGGACTCAGAAGAGCTGAAAAAAGAACAAAGTCGGAAGGCTCACACTTTGCTACTCTTCTGACTACTAAACGACACTAATCAAGACTGTGGTACTGGCTAAGGATAAATATTGATCAATGGAATAAAAATAGAGTCCAGAAATATAAGTCTATGATCAACTAACTGTCTACAAGAGTACCAAGACCATTCAACAGGCAAAGAATAGTGCTAGGACAACTAGATATTCGTATGTAATAGAATGAATTTAGACCTGTACACCTCATTCCATATACAAGCGTTAACTCAGAATGGATCAAAGACCTGAATGGAAGAAATAAAACTATAAAATTTGTAGGAAAAAACGTAGGCATAAATCTTCACAGGCTTTGACTAGGCAATGGTTTCTTAAGATAGGACACCAAAGGCAATCAAAAAGGGGAAAAACGGCCAAATTACATCAAAATTAAAAACTTTCCCTCTGAAAAATACCCTGTTAAGAAGATGAAAAGACAAAGTTACAGGCTGGGATAAACTATCTGGCAACCATACATCTGACAAAGGACTAGTATCTAGAATATTAAAGAACTCTCAAAATTCAAGATCAGAAAAAGAGCACAATCAGAAAATGGGCAGAAGACATGAAGAGACATTTCACCAAAGAGGATACACAAATGACAAATATACACATGTGTTCAACATCATTAGCCATTAGGGAAATGCGAATTAAAACCACAATGAGGCATCACTGCAAACCTATCCAAATGGCTAAAATAATCGTTAGTCACATTCTGAGGATGAGAACCTAAAATGGTACTGCCACTATGGAAAACATCTGACAGTTCTTTAAAAAGCTAACTATACAACTACCATGCAATCTGGCAATTTACATGCCTGCATATTTATTCCAGAGAAATAAATATTTATGTTTACACTAAAACTGGTATGTGAATGATAACAGCAGCTTTATAAGACAAAACTGAAAACTATCCGTCCTTTAATGGGTGAATGGTTAAACAAACTGTGGTATATCCACGTGGAATACTATTCAACAATAAAAACAGAAGGAACTACTGCTATATGAAACAACCTGAATTAATCTCCAGAGAATTATGCTGGGGAGAAAAGTCAATCCCAAAAGGTTACATAATATATGATTCCATTTATATAACTTTCTTGAAATGAAAAAATTATAGAAATGGAGAATAGTGATTGCTAGGAATTAAGGAGAAGATAGGGGCAAAAAGAAAGTGGGTTTGGCTACAAAGGGGCAATATGAGCGATCTTTGTAGTGACGGAAATATACTATATCTAGATTGCATCAATGTCAGTATCCTGGTTTTGATACTGTATTATAGTTCTGCAAGATGTTACCACTAGAGAAAACTAGGTAAAAGGTACTAGGAATATCTTTCTATTATTTCTTATAACTGCATGTGAATTGAAAATTATCTCAAAATAGTTTAATTTTTAAAAAATTGCTTTATCTCTCATACACACACATGAACAGTAATCTGCAGAACTTAATTTTAAAACTCGATAGATTATATTACATGGAAAATCCTTCTAGTTACCAAGAAATATCTTTTTTCATTTTGAAGAAAAAATTCAACATATAATTCAACTGTACTTTATCTTAAGCTAAAATAATACAATTTGTTAAACATAGTTGCTACAGTTGTAATTTGGCAGTTATAAGTATACCAGCAGCACTTATTAAAAGATACAACTCGGTTGTCACAGTGAGCACAAATAAATCAATATTCTCTACCACCAATTCCACCTAAAAATGGAGAAAACTCCATGGCTTACAAAGAAAAAAATATAATATGCAGAAAATAGTAGGCAAGATTTTTACATGAAGTGCTTTGAGGAGATAAATACAAAAGGAAAATAAGCTGGAAATTACAGAAGAAAAGAAAATACAAATACGAAGCTATTCTACTATAAAGGACCCATTTATCATAACCAGAGTTCTTTTTTTAACACTAAAATACACCTAAAACTTCAAAGCTTTGCACCAGTATATGTGGGATTTGTATATGTGCTAAATAAATTACAGGTCCATCTATTTTTACTAATAAATTACCAATAGAAAGCAATTGTTAAAAACCGATTAGATATTAAAATTTTAAGATTAGAAAATCAGTAATTAAGAACCTACTGTCTTTGTCTGCTGATTCACTTTTTTATCTTCAAGATCCTTGAATTTTGATCGAAAAGACACCATTTTCTCCTGAAGTTCTGGTGTACATAGTTCATACACATCCAACATAAGAGGAAATTTAACATCCTATATACAAACCAAAAAGAAAAATAAACGTGTTAACAGGTTTATAAAGGCAGTTATTTAAAACATCCATCCCACATTATTCAAATAAAGTTGAAAATAAAATCTGTAAAAATCACTTGGAAATTTATACAGTTGAAAACATCATAGTGTTTACTTTTAATCTAACTAATCCTAACTTTAAGGTAAAAAAAGGGTTTTTTTTTTAACTTTTTTCCATTAAACATTTTAACCCATGAAACTAACCACAGAGGAGTTACCAAAATTTATACAACAAAAGAAGCATTTCAGAAACAGTAGACCAGTTGTTGTTAAAATAATGGATACCTAAAACCAGTAGTAAAGTTAATTCAGAAATGGGATCGCTTATGATTCTTTTAAATTTTAAATACAATTTTACATAAAAATAAGTGATATAATTTAATAACTAATATTAATATATAAAGTTAACACTAGTAGATACTTCAACTACAGTTAACCTCATTTAACACTAATTATATTTGAAAATGTATTATGAATTTCAGCTTAAAAAGCTAGAATGATATATGCCTCCCCCAAGGATCACAGACTCTGGCTATGGATTGGAGCTACAGTACAATAAAAACAGCTATATCACAAGGCTAACACACCGAGAGATTACAATTTAAGTACTCTTTGGACACCAGAAAATTAACACTGTCTCCTTTCACCAAAAGAAGGGAACCACCTAGAAACCACTGCATTGTGTTATACGGCACCCTAGCCCACCCCTATCTCCAAACCTACTAGAGATCAGCATCTGGAGTTGAGGATCTGTCTAGGGCAGTGTTTCCCGGGGAATGGAAGGCATCCATCAAAACTATCTGCAAATCTTTTACGAAGTGTAAAACCTCAGGCCCCATTTAAATCAGATGCTGGGAGCTGGGGAGAAGCTAGGCATGTGTATGATTTAAAATAAAAAGGACAACATATAATTCCAATACACACCTTCGTTAAGAACCACTTTTATAACATTAATAACTTCCCTATTTTCAACATATCAAAGAAAGTTTATCCCTAAAGGAATAAAGAAACCTACTCTAAATTAAGGATTGCCTTCAAAGAATAATGTTTTATTACACTGAAGAGTTCATTACTAACCTTAAGAACTTTAGCATTCACAGATTCCTTCTCTTTATAAAAAAATCGAACCATCTGAATAGTCAAGTAAGCAGGTAGCCGACTGATCTTGGACTACAGAGAGAAAATGGAAGAAAGAAATTCTATTACATGCAAATACCAAGTTCTTAATTCCTTGGTTTGGTAAAAACAAAGATGGCGCAACATTAACTAACTTGAAAACTTAACAAAATGGAATTCAATTTCAAAAGGAAAGCACAACTTACCGATTTGATGTACAAGGCATTTCTCTGCAATGTTGGAGACTGTTTGGTGATTTCTTCCTGAAGTCGCTAAAAAAACAGAAGACCAAATATCATTTAAAAAAATTTATTTTCTGCAATATAAATATGAATCACGCCTTTTAAAAATTAACACTACTTAATAGATAATGTACAGTATATCAGTGGAGTTATATCAGTGAGAAATAATTTGAATGAAACAATGTTAGGTATTGAAATATTGTTCAGTCCTTAAAAATAAGCCATCAAAATTTTGTTTGAAGTTTTTAAATTATGACCCAAATGTTACTCAGATTCTGAGTTTATACTGCAGTTTATATAACATAAGAAAACCTTTTATGGCATTTCTCTACTTATGTTTTATTAGAATATTCATAGAGGAAAACTAAGAAAATGTAGGAAATCCTTGTTCTTTATTCTTTATGTATAAAAGACTTTCAGAACCAATCAAGTGTTAAATTTCAGAAAAGTCATAACAAAGAAAACCTGTTAATCTAACGCATGTGGGAAAGCCTTTGGCCATTTTACACATCTTAATGATCATGTCGGCCTTTCTCCTTCTTACAGTCTGTGTGACATTGGGCAAGACAGTTATCCCCTCGGGGCATCATCTGTAAATGGTGATAATAATACCTGTATTATAATGCTGTTGTTAGAATTACATGAATTAGTACATGCAGAAAACTTGGGAAACTATTTAGCATATATTCTATGTTCAATAAAGATTAGCTACTATTGCTAGTATCAAAAAAATTAGCACTACTGTGTTCTGCTTTGAGAACACATACAAGAAATCAGAATTAAAACAATTTACTGTTAATGGTTACTCTAAGCCTGTTACGCTTGTGTGAAATTTTTTTTTAATTTGATTTTTTAAAATTACTAATCACATTACAAAAGGAATCACTGTGGAGCTTTTAACACTTAATGAAGCTAATTCAGCAGCAAAGAGGTAAAGAAACGTGAAGCCAAACTACTTAATAATAATCAGAACAAATGTTGATAAAGTATGTAAAAAATTTACCAGGACAATAAATAAAAAATCTCATGAATACGTGTTTTTCAAGAAAGCATACCTGGTGCAATGTTATTCATCAGGTAAGCTATACCTATGTACTATCACCAATCCACAATTATCTAGAAGTTGCAAGTATAGTTTTCCTGAAATTTTATAAAATTATGACAAAAAGATCATCCTGGAGAGTCCCTGCCAAACATTCCATTCCACACTCTCCAATTAACACTTATACTTCATGTTTTGATTTGGTACATGATTCTTGGTGGTTAGCTAGTATTTGTAATGCTTTTAAAATGAACTTCTCTCAAAAGCCATTATGCCTTACCACAACTCTCCTTGCAGTGTCACAGAGGAAAGAATATCACTATTTATTTTTCTGCTTAGTATATCTACATTTACTAACCCTTCCCCTAACCATCTTATCCCAAACTGTAGATGCAAGATCCCTGACAACAAATTATCTTGTTTATCAATGTAATCCCTGCCCCAATTCACTGCCTACCCTTCAAGAGATGTGCATATTAAATGAACAAATTAACAATTATCAAATTAACAAATTAGCCAACAAAACCATTATATTTTACCAATCTGCTCATTAAAGTGCATTCTTTAGTATGGCATGGGAAAAAACAGTACTAACTGAATATGAGAGAAGTTCTGAATCTGGCTCTGCCACAAATCAAGTCAATTTAAACTCTAGGATCTCAACTGCAATACTAGGACAATGGCTAGAATGACCACATATGGCCTGACTGGCACAATACAATCCCAGTTTATATCTTATAATTACTAATGTACCCTCATTATAATACCCTGAGAGGCATTCCATAAGCCTCTGGACACATTTCAGTCAACCAATCAATATACAACCTTGTTTCATGTGTTTCTGTATAATGACACTTCACTTAACATACAGTGTTGATTTAACATGGAACTCACACACAACTACAATAAAACTCATCCCTGAATAAAGCTTATCTAAGAAATTTTATTTTCCCCGCAAGGTATATCAGAGCCCTCTTCTGTTTAAAACACTAGGCAGCACTTCAGCACTATGACTAAAGGCCATTTTAAACAGCAAAATAATCAACAAGCAAAAAAAATGCAAAAAATGTAGCACTAGAATGACTGCAAAAAGACACTTGTTTATAGTATGAGCTGAGGCACCACCTTTCTGGACCTCAGGTGGGACAGTGTGTGCCAGGAGACTCAAATTTTTTGCCACTCTGGGCATGTCTTTAAATGACCATGAAAACACCACGAATACTGATGCTGGGGTTACAAATAAATTTTAGCAAGTGCAAATATGGAATCTGCAAATAATGAAGATCAACTCTAATTGTTCTTACCAATTTAAGTCCTGTAAAAAGATACTTGACTTCTTGATTGATAAAACAGCTAAGCTGAAGTTGATTTTCCTTCCCTTTAGTGACTTCTTCTTCTTCAGATTCTGTACATTTCATGCTTTGCAAAATAAGGAATATGCTAACAGGCACTCAATTTATTACATCATCTTGAATAAGTTGTCCTAATGCTAAAAGAATTAGTAGCTTCATGCAATAGTATTTAAAACATGTTGGTCTCCTAATATTTATTTCAACATACTTAAAAATGCTTATTCACTTAACAATACTTAGCAATGAAATGGATGTAAAAGAATAAACTCTAAGTTGTTATTTATACAGCCTTAAAATGGTGTTAATAACCCATAGATACATAAACAGGAATCTTTTCTAAATTTCTACTGATCACCTAGAAAATAGTACTCCCCTAAATCCTGGTTTGATGAACTGGTTCAATCTCATGAATAGAACTGATATATTGAATTTCATACAATTTAAAATTAATTCTCTATGAGGCAAATTAATGAGGTAGACTCTCCTAAAGATGTTCACAGGAAAAAATAATGAATACCCTTAAAGTGTACATTTACCTAAACTTCACGATCACTCCAATGGGTACGTTTTTCCAAATTTCTAATTTCCATGATATTTTTTTAGACATAAAAACTTCTGAAGAATTTTTCTTCATACCCCAATATACAACCATACCCTTCATACTCCAATCAGTCAAGGCTCTTTATACCAATACATTTGTAATAAGTTATGAGTTTATATAAATCTTGGCTCATAAGGATACGTAGTTTCAAACTCAACCCCGAAGAACTGATCAATTAAACTTTTCTTTTTAGAAGGCGTCACTGCTGATGCAGATGAAGAATCTGTCTGCAAAAATTAAAACAAAAACTCAAATTTTACTTTACATAGATAATAATGTATATTTCTTCCAAACAATCCAGTTTAGCAATACATATTTAAGCTTTCTAAAATGTAATCCCTTTCTGTATAATTCTTCTACTGTTCAAAAATCATTACCAAAAGACTATAAATGTTCAATAACATCATTTGAGTTTAATAAAAATACATTGAATCCAAGTGTGAAATGCAAGCTTTCAAATCAGAACTATGGATTAAGCATCTAAAGTATTTAAGTATATGTCCATCTACTAAGATGAATTAATTTCAAGCTTTTGGGGTGGTGTGAATCAAGGTAAAATGAAAATCTATAATCACAAATATATTTCAGTTACCTCTTTAACAGCATCATCCTCGATGGCTTCCAATTTCTGTTGCAAAACTCGCATCATTTGTATCCAACATTCATTAGCATCCTATTAATTTTAAAATGACATGGTAAGTACTCCTGGCTGTGACTGTTTGGTTTATAGAATCCTTCCAAAATAATTCATTTCCTGAGGAAAGGGGAAGGGTTTCCCCTGCCCCCCTTTAAAATATTAAGCCAAATTAGATATCTTCCAAACAATAAAAAATTTCAAAATAATTTATTCAAGAGATGTTTACTGAGCTTCTAATTATGCTAAACATTTACTGTTCTGGACACTAGGAATACATAGCAGTAAACAAAACAGAAAAAGTCCTAATGGAGAACACAGATAAATGAAATATAAATTCAAGAGAAGGATTATAAAGAAAAAAAGGCAATCTGGGAGTGGAAAGTGATTAGGGGAAGGAAAGTGTGTTATCTCAATAGGAAAGCCTCTCTGATGCCTTGACATCAGAGCCATGAGACCTGAACGAGGTGAAGAGAAAAGCCACACATTTATCTGAGAGCTAAAGGAATAAGAGCAAAGGCCCTATAGAAAAAGGATACATGGAAAGTTTAAAAAATAGCAAGGAAGCCAGTGTATCTGGAGATAAGTGAGCAAGCAGGAGAGTGGCATATGATGAGTTCACAGATAGCCAGAGACTAGATTATTTAGGATTATTCAGGAGATTATTTAAGGATAGAAAATTACTAGGAAGCACTGAACAAGGGATCGACAGAATCTTATTTACATTTTAAAAAGGACTCTGGGGGCTGTATATAGAATCTGCAGAGGGACAAGAGCAGAAGCAAGATGGTCAGGCAAGAGGTAATAGTGGTATGAATGAGAATGGACTGATATTTATTATTGCGAAATATACTCCAGTAAGTGTGGTAAGTTTAGGAAACCTAAGTTTTACATTTACAAAATGAAAACCATGAACTTTGCCCTGATTACCTGTTGAAGATATTGTCCTTGTTCACCCTTCTCTGCAAACTGTGGAAAAGCCATGTGCAAAAACTGCAGTAGAATAATAGGTGGAATACTAGAAGAAGTTTTATCCATGGACTCAAACAAATCTCTAAGGGCTTAAAAACAAAACAAACTACTTCAGTAAAATAGTGCCATATTTAATACATGCTACTGTAAATTAAATCTCAATTAATATAAACAAAAAACTACTTATAACAATTTTTAAGTATATCGATTCCTTTTGCAATTGTTGAATTCCTAATAAGAAACAGATTTGTTTTTAAATCTTGAAGAACTCACCAGAAGATTTTACAACGCAATCTCTAGCTATAAACAACTTCTGAGCCCTGACCCTCTCTTTCCTTCCCAGCCTTTGTCTTCCCAAACAAATCAGTGTATATTCATCAAAACTGAGAACACAAAACCTCTGTCTAGGGGTCAAATGGCGTGTTACTGTTCTGCCACCATGCCATTCTGAAGCCATCAGGTCACCACTCTCAGCTCACCTCCTTTAAGCTCATACTTGGTTCCCATCTAATGAACTCCTAAATATTGAAATCTGGTTCCTGATTCTACTTGAACAGCCAAGAACCAAAAGTAATTTGCCTTCTTCAAAATCTTTCCTCTGCTTTTCCTCTCTCAATATCATAATCCATAGTCATGGACTCAGCCCTGCTCTTGGGAGTTCAGAATACTTTTCCTCTGCTGACTGTCTAGTTATCACACCTTGCCCTTACTGCATAAACAGCAAAACTCTAATTTAGTTTATCTTGACTTGTTTTGTTAACTAAGATGTAAAATGTTATCTATCATTTTTCTACAAAATTAAACCCAGCAAATACTCCAAGATCTCAGCAAAGCAAGTACTAAAATAAAACCTATATTAAAAAAATAATAAAATAAAATATTGGAGGAAGGGCTGAACTTTAAGCACTACCACCAAGATAATTATTTTTAAATGAAAAAAAAATAAGCCTAAACTGTAATAACACTTTATAAAGTACATGCTACCCAAAAGGAAAAGATGATTTAAGATTTAATATATACCACGAACAAAGGATCTCGAAGTATTTCATTAGTTTGAAAAAAGGTCAAAAACACACTACACATTAAAAGAGACCCATGAGACATAACAACTAAATGCAATGTGATCCTAAACTGACCCTGATGCAAAAAAGAAAAACAACTTTACAATGAGCAACATTGGCAAAATTTATATAAAATCTGTATTTTAGAGTAGTATGTCAGTGTTAAACTCCCACATTTTGAAAAATGATAACTGTCCTGTGGTTACAAATGTCCTCCCTCTTAAGAAATACTGAAGAATTCTGCAGTAAAAAGACATGTCTGCAACTTACTCTCAAGTGGTTCATAAAAAAAGAACACGCATTATAGAGGATGAACCAAAATATAGATGTGACCCAAAATTAGTAATTGCTGAATTCTTGTAACTTTTCTGTAAATTTAAATTTAGTTCACAATAAAAAAGTTTAAAAAGTCAAGAACAGTATGTTTCATCCCCTCAATACTACAAGCCTTCTATGACACTGAAGTCGTTAAAATTCTCAGTTACTACAGATGTAGGTGATCACATTTCCTCATTAAAAACTTCAACAAAAAAGTTTACTCTTAGGAAAAAAGGTTACAGGAAAATCTACCTCTGAATGACACAAAGAAACCTACTATTTACAATATCAAAAATTAATGGTCAACCACAATGAGATACTTCACATCCCTAGAATGGCTATAATCAAAGACAAATAATACCAAGTGTTAGCAAGAATATGGAGAAATTGGAACCCTCATATTTGCTGGGAAGAATGTAGAAGTATGCAGGTGCTTTTGGAAAACAGGCTGGCAGTTCCTCAAAAAGTTAAATATAGTTACCACATAACCCAGCAATTCCACTCCTAGATATTTACCCAAGAGAAATGGCGACATATGTCCATGCAAAGCCTTATATACAAACATTTAGCTAAATTTATAATAATTAAAAAGTGGAAACCACCCAAATGTCTTTCAATGTTGAAAGGATAAACAAAATATTACATCCATACAATGGAGTCTTATTCAGCTATAAATGGAATGAAGTACTAATACATGCTATAATGCAGATGAACCTTGAAAACATTCTAAGTGAAAGAAGCCAGTCAAAAGAGACCACATATTGTATAATTCCATTTACATCAAAAATCCAGAATGGGCAAATCTATAGAGGCTACAGGGAAAATGGGATGACTGCTAAATGTTAAGAGTTTCTTTTCTGAGTGTTGAAAATGCTCTAAAATTGATTGTGGTGATGGTTGTACAACTCTGAATATACTAAAAAACAATGGACTGTCCACTTTAAACAGGTGAACTGTATGGTGTGTGAATTAAATCTCGAAAAAAGCTGTTACCAAAAAAAAAAAACCCCCCAACTATAAAAACCTATCAACTTAGCCCAATGATTTAAGAGAGTGCACATTTGTAAAACTGTCCCAAAATGAGGTAAGGGATACATGGTCTCATGTAATGAAGAAATAAGTTATTTCTCTCCTTTAAGAATTCCTACTTCTCCTCATTCTTCATACACTACTTCCTTACACTAAGACTCTCTTTTGTAAGGGTCATATCAACTATAACGAAACCTACCTCTGGATATCCCCAAGAATATACTTTACAAATAGATCCTAAAGCCAAAATTATAATTTAATCCAAAACATCCAAACACTTTTTCAAAATGATAGACATCACTAGTTTATAATTTGGGTAATAAAATATGTCCCAAGTTGTTTAAGTATTCCAATTTTAATGAGATAATATTTTACAAAACACATTTTGTAAACTGAAAAGTACTAAACAAACTGTGAGTGAAAATAACATTTATTAAATACTATACTCCTTCTCAAAAAGTAGTAAGCATATTTAAGATACCGACCTGCAGTAATATACTGCGCTGAAGCCATTTCCCCTGAAGCTCTCAAGGCACCGGCATACCTAGGGACAGTAAGGCAGAATTAAATAGGATCCAAGTCATTCTGAAACTCAGATGAGAAGAAATCAGTTAAAAGGACTTAATTATGACACTCTCAACTGCAAGTTTCTCAAAGGTGTTCCCACCTTTCTATTTTCTTACATTCTGGTCTTGTTCCTGTAAGCATCATATGGGCAAAAAAGGAGTGCTTAGAAAAAAGGGAATTTAAATGAATGAAACCTACTTTAAATTCCTTCCCTTTGTCTAACTCATCTATACCAAACATTTTCTGAAAATAATGTAAAACACAAAAGTACACATTATTACAAAGAAAACAAAATATAAATATATAAAGAATACTTACAACTGAATTAAAAAAAAGACAAACCATTTAAAACATAGGCAAAGGATTTGATCAGACATTTCTCCAAAGATATACAAATGCCCAATAAATACATGAAAAAATGCTCAATATCACTAGTTATTAGGTAAATGCAAATGAGAACAATGAGATACCATTTCACCCTCAAGATGGCTGTAATCAAAGACATATAATAATAAAATCTGCATAGATATGGAGAAATTGAAACTCACATTGCTGGTGAGAATGTAAAAATGGTGTAAAATGTAAAACCACTTTGGAAAAGTTTGACAGTTCCTCAAAATGTTGTTTAACAGAGTTATATATCCAAGCAATCCACTCATAAGAGAAATGAAAACTCATTTGCACAACTTACGCTTGAATGTTCAGCATTATTTGTAATAGCTAAAAAATGGAAACAATCCAAATAACCATCAGATGATGAATGGATAAACAAAATGTGGTATAGCCATATAATGGAATTTTATTCAGCCATTAAAGGAATAAAGTACTGATACATGGCATAACATGAATGAATCTACAAAGTAATATGCTGAGTAAAAAAAGCCAGTCACCAGAAAAACCACATTATTATATGACTCCATTTATATGAAATGTCCAGAACAGGCAAAGCTATAAGACAAACAGTAGATTAATAGTTGCCTAGAGCTGCAGGCAGGAAGAGTGACTGCTAATGAGTAGAGATTTCTCTTGGGGGGGCAATATTCTAAAATTAGATTTGGTGATGGTTCCACAATCTTGTGAATATAATAAAGAACATTTAATTGAACACGTTAAAAGAATGAATTGTACGATAAACGAACTATAGCTCAAAAAGCTGCTAAAAACATATGTATACAAAACAACACTGCTCAACCAAATGTGAAATTCCCTTATCCAAAGAAGACTTTTATCTCATTTGTCTTACCTTTTAAGGGCATCTTTGAGTTCAGGCACAGAACGAATACACTGAACTGTAGCATTCATGTAACAAGTGTTACCGAGGTTTGTCAATCCACATGGTAATTCCATCTAAGAAGGAAAAGAATTAAATCGTTTTTACAAAAGACGTAGCATATATAAATCACTAAAGTTTACCCATTGAAACGAGTATAATTTATCAACTCATACCAATTTTTATTCCACCTTCACCCTAAAGTAACGTCTTTTATTTCTCCAACAAAAATTTTTACTTGCTTCTTACTGTCAATCATTGTTTTAATTCCTTTCTTGCCCCCTTTCTGATACAGTCAGTCTTGTCCCTTTCGCAGGCTTATCATTAGAACACGGCAACAAAATATACACAGGAAGACTTCAAAAAAATGAATGGTACTATATAAATACTGGGTGGTAAAAATAACATTTAGAAACCAACGCTGCATTTAAATTAAGGATAAACAGTATGTATTTTCAACATGAAAGGTTTTAAAAATATAAATATCCCAGCATTTAAACTAGTTAACTACTTTGAGCCTATTTTACCATAAAAATAATAAACATTTAAATGTGCTGACTATCTAAGACATACTACAGCTATTAATTGACTTTATAATGAATTATCCAATCTGAGGACTCCTTAAGCCAATCTCAAACTGCCTAAAACATACATCTTGATGCCTAAAACATAAACTATTAAATCTTCAAAAACATTCAGATGCTACTTTCTGAAAGACACCTTAGTAACTGTACTTCTGAAAAATAGTGATCAAATATATAAAATGCAGTGTGTCTTACAGCAGATGCTAACTGCTCTTCTGTCATATCTTCTACGAAGACAGTTTTAGCTGAGGGTTCCTCAGGAAGAGCATCTGCTGATCCCATCATTAGTAGAGTCATTCCCTGTTTAAAAAAATTTAATTTCATGAAAATGCTCAAAAGTTGACCATTTTAATGTGTGATGAAAGAAGTCAGACATAGAAAACACATATTGCATGCTTCTATTTTCCAGAAAAGGTAAACCCATAGAGACACAAAATAGATTAGCAGTTGCTAGGGCTAAAGGTGTGAAGGAGTGACTTTAAACTGACATGTTTCTTTCAGGGTAATAGAAATGTTCCAAAATTAGATTGTGGTGAAGGTTTTGCAACTCCGTAACTATATTAAAAATCATTGAATTGTTTTTTAAAAAAAGTATTAAAATGGCTACTTCAGGCCAGAAGTAACCTGCTTATCTGCAAAGTGGCTGGAGTAACTTTTTAAAGTGGTGGCAGGTCTATATCTTCATTGTGGTAATTACATGACTATACAAAAAATTAACCTAATTCGTCAAACTATAAACTAAAAAAGGTAAATTTTAAATTACATAAATTACACAGCAATAAAGCTAAGGGGAAAAAACAAATATTGCCATAATATAAAGTTGAGAATGTTTACAATATTGGAGAGGAGGGGATTCTTCAAATGATCATTAACATTTAGTGGCATAATTTATTCCCATAATAAACTAGCACTGATAAGAATCTTTCTGTGAATGTCTAGTATGTAACTAACAATGATTTACATTTGAATAGAAATATTTTGAGAATACTGAAATCTTCATTATTAGAAAACATGAAACTGGACAAAAATAAGTTCAAAATATCCAATTTTATAATTCTATTCAACACTAACCTAAGGGAATATTTATATTCAATACATAGGTAACATTCCATACAACAGAAGAATAAGGAAGATACTGTCACCCTAAATCTCATAATCCTGAAATGTGAACATTTTACTCAATGTCTTAACTGGAAGACATAAACACATGAAACAAACAAAAAAGGCAGGGAGGTTTAAAAAAAAAAAAAAAACCTAGAGTAGAGGTTTTAAAAAAAAGAGAAGATAAAAATATCTAGATGAGGATTAAAATTAGGAAATTAATAAGGTTAACGAATTCATATCTTAGAGAACCTATGTTGCAATCCAGTAACCTTCATTCTATCTCCTGTTATTTTTACATAAACTTTCTATAAGATAATGGCAAAGCCAAGCCATCACTAAAGAATCTTTTTCCAAAGACAATTGTCTCAGGAAAACTGAATATTTCAAAAAATATACTAGCAATAATCACTTAGAAAATATAAAAGAAAGAATACCAATAAATATCTGTGAGTAAACATAATAAAATAGGTAATGAGAAAATTATAAAGTTTTACTAAGGAATATTAAAAAAACACCTAAATAAATTGAAGGACGTAACAGGTTTCTTAACTGAAAAAATTACTGTAAAGATGTGATTCCAAATTATTATGTAAATTTAATAAAGTTCCTTTTTAAAACTTTACAAAATGATTCATTCATGTAATAAATTCATACCCATGAAAATAGCTAAGAAATTTCTGAAAAAGAATAAAGATCAAAACAATGCCATTTATAATTAAGAAAATAGATTTTACAATGAAGAATGTTGAGGTAAAGCAGATAATTTAGAAAAAAAATACTATAAGTTCTCCACCTCATGGCATGTCATACCCAAAATGAATTACAAATTGAAGATTCACATGTAAAAATATGAAACAACTACAAAACATGTAAGCGAATCAAAAAATGCTTGCCATGTTAGAATGTTTTCTTAAACTGACATAAAAGATCAAAGGATTGATGTCACTAACTATATAAATCTTTAAAACTTCCATAAAACATTACCATAAGGGACAAACTAGAAAATAGAATTACACTATATAAGCACCTAAAAAACATCAATAAGGCAAATACACAATAGAAAAATGGGGGAAAAAAATGGGCAAAAGAGATAACTAGAAAACAAAAAAAGTTTTTTAAAATTAAGCAAGCTTCTACTTTCAGAAACTAGAACATGTATACATTAAAACCAAAGTAAAAGGAGGAAATTAAAGCAGAGAGGAAATCAATAAAATAATAAATGAACAAGCAAAACTTATTCTTTGGGGGGGTAAAAATCGATGAAATTAACGAACCTCAGAAATCGCAATTTGCTAACAGGAGGGAAAAAAAGAGCAAGAGAAAACACCACTACAGATTCTAGAATTAAAGAGTATGTTATGCCATCAAATGAACTATCTAAATGGACCAAGTCTTTAAAAGATGCAAATTACCAAAACTGATGCAAAAGCAAATATAATATCTGAATGGTCCTACATTTACTAAAGACGCTAAATTCTTAATTAAAAGTCTTCCTCCACAAAGAAAGCTCCAAGCCTAGGGGGCTTCACTGGAGAATTATACAAAACATTTAAAGGAAAAAAAAAACAACAACACAAACTCTTTCAGAAAAGAGGGATGGTGAGGATGCTTTCTAACACACTTTACAAGGCTAGCGTTACAGTGATAGCAAAATCAGACAAAGACAATTCAAGAAAACTACAAACCAGCATCTCTCATGAAAAGAGACATAAATATCCTTAACAAAATACTACCAAATGGAATCTGGCAATATAAAAAAAGGAAGATGCATAACGACAAAGTAGGGTTCACTCCAAGAATATAAAGTTGGTTTACTATTCAAAAAAGTCACTGTAGTTCACACTGATGAAAGGATTAAAAACAAATGATCATTTCAATAGATAAACCTCCAGCTAAGACTGGAGACTTTCCTAAGATCAAAAAAATGCAATGTTTACTATCAACCACTTCACTCAAAATTGTACTAAAAATCCTAACCAGTGCAATATAGCAAGGAAAAAAGAGAAAGAAAAAGCATAGAAGTTGAAAAATAAAAAATAAAACCATTCTTAAATGTAGAAGACATAATTGTATACCTATATTATACTACGACATTAATAAGTAAAATCAGCAAAGGCACAGGCAACAAGGTCAATATATGATAATTCTACTTTCATATGCCAGTAAAGTAAGGCAATAAAAAGAAATAGAAGCCATAAAGGTTAGAAAAGAATTAAAACCGCCTCTATTTGCAGATAACATACTTATAAACATAGAAAACCAAATGGAATCTGGAAAAAAGAAAAAAAAAAAAAACTACTGCAACTATTAAGTGAATTTAGTAAGGTCACAAAATGAAAATAAACTATTTTTATAATCTGGCCATAAACACTGGAAAACAATTTTTTTAATATTTTCAACAGCCAAGAAACATTAAATTCCACAAACCTAACAATAACCATACAAGATCTCTAAACAGAACTGAAAAACTATAAAACTATAAAAAACTCTGCTAAGAAACTATAAAGAACTAAATAAATGGAGAGGTACACCATATCTAAGGATTTTAATATTCAATAGTGTTAAGATGTTCATTCTCCCCAAACTGAACTAGAGTCAAAGCAATCTCAAAAAAATTTCCAGGAGTGTACTTATTGAAACTGAAAGACTTATTCTAAAATGATATGGAAATGCAGAAGACCTAAAATAGCCTTGAAGAAGAAAAAGTTGGAGAACTCTACACTATCTTATGTCAAGACTTATTATAAAGCTTTAGTAATCATGACCATGTAGTACTAGTATAAGTTTAAACAAATATATCAATGAAACGAAAATCCAAAAATACACCTATAATCAATTTTCAAGAAAGACTGCAACACAAGTCAATGGGAAAAGGAAAGTATTTTCAACAGATGGTGTTGGAACAACTGGATATACATATGAAAGAAAAGCACCTGGAATATATTTTGGTGTATTAGGAAACTGCATTATAATAAGTGTTCTTAGGATAATACTTACATTTTTTATTTTGATGTTTCCCCAATCATCATCCTGTTTTAAAGACAAATAAAGAAAAACATTTTAACCACCCTGTATAATCCATGAATAATCTAATAACTAATCTTAAGCTACTTCAAAATAACTTTGTCATATTTAAAATTATAATCAAAGTATTTAAAAAACAAAAAGCACACGCAGTCCTATAGACAGTAAATCTAACAATTGTTTAACACATAAAATGACAATCTAAAAGACAGTAAACTTGGCAGCACCAAAAATACTATAAAAAACGATTGATAACAACAGACTGATGCTAATTTTTTGCATGCTTATTGCTTGTTTGGAACCAGCAGAGTTAATAACTAGCTTATGTGACAAGAATGAAGAGTAACTTATGAAATAAGGTCTACATAATTAGGATAATTACATAATTTATCACCCAAATTTATCATTCCAAATCAGGAATCTTAAGAAAGTATTATTAAAAAGTATACCAGGAGAGTAAACAGTACTACCTGAAGCAAACTAACCCTTAATAATACTTGCCCTGTCCACAAATGTTTCTCAAGTACTAAATTTCACATCTATGAAGCAATTAATAAGTAGTTTTACTTCAATATGTTCAATTAAATCAAGATTTTTTTTAATGCCATGATTGGTCCACAGATATTTTGGCCTACTGAAGCTAAGCCCCTCCTTTCACCGAATAAAGTCAATTCCATATTACTCCTTTCTTTTTGCTGAAGGTACTAGGCACTCAATATGCTTCCTTTTGGTGGTGCCACTAATTATCTCTCTGGACACCCTGTTTCAAAGTAGAACTTCATAAAGACTCTTCTCAGTATAAGGGCTATTACTACTAACAATAAGTAATGATAACTATATACATCCCCTCAGAGACTTACTTATCCGAGGTCACAATAACTGGGAAATGAACCCAGATCTGCTTGACAAGTAAATCACATGCTCTTCTGCTGTCTTACTGTATGTTACCTAAATCTCTCTGCTGCTCAGTTTTCTGATTTATAAAATATATAAAATACATTTATTTTCATCATTTTTACATACAGTTGAGAATTAAATATTTTCATCATTTTTACATACAGTTGAGAATTAAAGAAAAAAAAGAAAAGCCTGGCACAAAATATGTATTCAATAAGTGGTAGCCATTAGTAGTAATTTCATTTAATTAGTATTTTTCTATAATTCTCCACAGTACACTATCAACATAGGCATACTTCGTTTTGTGCTTTGCTTTATTGAGTTTTGCACGTTTAACGTTATTTTTATAAGACGTTCCACCAGCAAAAAGATGACTCGCTAAAGTATCAGATAATGGTTAGCAATTTTTGGCAATAAGGAATTTTTTAATTAAGGTACGTACATTGTTTCTTAGACATACTGGTATTGCACTTTCTATAGTATATTATAAACATAACTTCTATATACACTGGAAAAACAAAATACCTATGTGACTTGCTTCATTGCGATATTTGCTTTAGATCTGCTTTATTGAGGTGGTGTGGAACAGAATCTGCCATATCTTTGAGGTATGCCCATACACAGCTCAGCACAAGTTCACTAATGAACAAAAGATCATACAACAACTTGGAGGGAAAACAATGTTTCTTCACCAACATCTGTTGTACTGCCTAGCTGACCAGGCGTAGCCAGCCCTTTAGCATTTCACATCTAACTCTTCAAGAAAGTAGTTTTTAAAAAGTAGACATATAATATTGCAAACAAGAATAAATATAATACCTTCACATCTTTTTTGTGGCCCTTCATCAATGATGCTGGTAAAGCTTGGACTCTTAACTGTAGTCAAAGGGGTCATCCCAAGGGAACTAAAGGAAAAATTAAGTTCCCTGTCTTTTTAAACAAAAAAAAATTTTTTTCTCCCATCTACAGATAGGTGTTAGATAGTGATTACTCTTAAGAGAGATGGGCTCTTTTTTAATGCGTAGATTGCAAGAAAAGCCAAAGGAAAAAATTAACAGTTTTCCAGTATTCCAGAACCGGGCTTTGGTAAAGATGTTGAAATACTTTGAATTTCAACATTCAAATGCATGTACAAAAATACATTTTGTAGATCTTGTTTGAAAAAAACATATCTACCATATTGTTCCATATTTTTAACAAAAATAAAATTTTCCACCCCATAAGGAATTACTAAGAAAATACAAATAGAATTTTATAGCCTAAACGAAATACTTTTAACATACTCATAGGAAAAAAATTCAAACAACACAAATAAAGAGAAGTACCCCACTCCCTTGACCACCAGAGGTAGTCACTGATAACAGTGCATTTTATTATTATTATTTTTGAGACGGTGCATTTTAAAATAAAAAATTTAATGATGGTTTTATAAAGGTGTTTGAAATAGCTACATACTCCTCCTTACACTAACATGAATAAAACATTTTAATTTCATAACTATGTACTTTCACCAAATAAAAAATACCTCAAATGCTACATTTTCTGGTGTTAATTATTTTCACTAATTACATAATAACAGTATAATGAAAATACGGACTAAGTTTTACCTTCAGTGTTCCTCCTTTGACCATAACTTTCTGTCTGGCCGGCTGCACTCCAGTCAATGCAAAAAGCTGAGCCTTGAACACCATTGGAGGTTCATCAGTATTCAATTCTACACCTTCAAATTTCTCTTTTCCCCACTTCACAGTAACTGCAAACAAAATCATAATTTTTCTTTTCATTTACAAAAGAACAAGACTTATTCAGAAGATCCTTAGGGGACCTATCAGGCTAGTTCTTGAAAGCCAAACCATGCCATTCATCTTTTAATGTTCATAATGCCTACACCTAATCAGGAGTACTTGAATACAGTAGGTCCTGTATAAAATTTAACTGGATTTAATCCAAATTCTCATTTGATAAGTAAGGAAACTGACATTTAAGAGAAGTTGGTTGATTTAATAATGTCGAAGAACTAGTTAGTAAATATTTAAGTCTTCTTAATCCAACTCTAATAACCTGCAAAATATCATGACACTGAAATATTTCCCAGAATAAGGTTCATAGACTTCAAAGTTGTTTACTTAAGTAATCATTAAAATCAATACATACTGCTGGAATAAAAAGGAGAAAGTTTTTAGACAGGTAATTTGAGAGGAAAAAATTATTGAGAGACTAAAGCATATTTAAAACAGGTTAAGGAATACAGATTCTGGATTATAAGATTTGAAAGGTGTGGTTCCTGCACAAGAGGTGATCAAATACCAGGAAGAATCCAAAGATATAACTAAATCAGTAAAAAATATAGAAATCCTACTTCACAGACATTCAAATAGCTATTACAAAAAGAAAGAAAAAAAAAGTTAAATGTTGGCGAGGATGTGGTGAAATTGGAACTCTTGTGTATTGCTAATGGGAACCTAAAATGGTTCAGCCGCTGTAGAAAAAAGTATGGCAGATCTTCCAAAAATTAAACAGAATTACCACATGATCCAGCAACTCTACTTCTAAGTATACACCCAAAAGCATGGAAAGCAAGGACTCAAACTGGTAATTGTATACCTATGTTCATAACAGCATTATTCATAATAGCCTAAAGATGGGAGCAACCCAAGTGTCAACAGATGAATGAGTAAACAAAAAGTGGCACATATACAATGGATATTATTCACCCTTAAAAAGTAATGAAATACTTACACATGCTACAACATGGATGCACCTTGGAGACATACTAAGCAAAATGAGCCAGATACAAAAGGACAAATTTGTATGATCCCACTTCTAAGAGGTACCTAGAGTAGTCAAATTCATGGAGGCAGAAAGTAGAATGGTGGTTGCCAGGAGGCTGGGGGGAAGTGGAAATGGGGAGTTACTGTTCTATGGGAACAGAGTTTCAGTTTAGAAACATGAAAAAGTTTGGGAGGTGGATGGTGATAATGGCTGCACGACAATGTAAATGTACTGAATGTCAAAACTGTACACTTAAAAATGATTAAAGCAGTACATTTTGTTACATATACTTTACCACAATAAAAAATTTCGATGAGCCAATAAAAAATTTTCAATCAACCTCATAGCTAATTTTTGAAATAGAAAATAATAAACTCAAGAATATAGTTTCCACTAAAAATTTTATACCTACTCAAAATGAGAATTTTACTACTAATAGTTGTCTGGTTTCCAACTAGTAAAATGTGAATATAAAAACTTGACACCAAATCCCAATTCTTTCATTAGTTCAATTAATATGTTCACTATTCATTCAATGATAAGCCCAGTAACAAGCATTAGGGAGACTATAACTCAATAGTCTAATAAGGGAGAAACAGGGAGCAAAAAAGCTTAAAATGACAATACAATATAAATATTATAAATGCTACAGGAGCACAGAAGAATGCTTCACAAGTAAGGAAAGATTCCCTGGAGGAAGTGATATCTTTGCATTATCACTATTAACTCTGAGTTGAGTCTCTATGAAAAATTAGATGTTAGCCAGAGTAAGAAAGAGTAAAAGCATTCCTGGAAAAGACAAGGAAAATACTGAAAAACATAAAGTAGCATGGGCTGTTCTGAGATATAAATAATTCCAAGTGAAGAGGAAGCAGGGGAAACTGGAAGCTGGTCAAGGACCAAGTAAAGGAAGATAACATAACTCATACTAAAAAATACAGACTTTATGTTATAGGAAATGTGCAATCTCAGAAAGATTTTCATAAAGGCCACTTTGGTCTGGTTTGAACATTAGATCATTCTAGCAGCAGCAGAGAAAATGGATTTTAAGGGGGCACAACTGTAATCATCGAGATAAGCTAGAAACATATAACAGTATAAGCAAAAGATGAGATAAGACTAAACCAAAACAGTATTATAAATCATGAAGAGTAACCTATCTAAAATGTATTTAGCTGCATCATCATGAGCAAGTTTTCTTGCTTAAACTTTCTGCTTACCCATAAAGGAGAATTATACCAGTATCACAGGATTATTCTGAAGATTAAAACAAAGCAACATGTATAAAAACACTAGCTTTGTGTCAAGCACACAGGTGTTCATTAAATTTTATGGCACTTACCTTAACCATGTAAGAATCCGCATAATTAATTTTCTACTAAAACTTATGAAACAGTACTTTAAATGTTCTTGTTTTAATATAGGGCTTTTTGCAGAACCTGAAAATACAGATTCTCAATGCAGAAACATCAAAGGAAGAAACCTTAGGAATCTACTTCAATTCCCTCATTTTAGAACTGAGGAAAAGATGTGATTAAATACTTAAGATAGAACACAATTTTTAAGATAGAAAATTTGGTGACTTTAGACATTTTTTGAAGGGAATAAAGAGAGGGGTTGGTTTTGCTGTGAGTCTGTGAATATTAGCATCCACTGTGCTTTATCGCCATTATTTAATGCCCCCTCAATTCTATATTGCGTAAGTGGAACATTTCAAGTACCAGTCTACTGTTAATTACTGTGTAATTAGTCTACTGTTAATAATTATAGAAAAAAGATGAGCAATCACTATTAAAGCATTCAATTCCAGAACATTAAGAACCCACCTGGTGGATAAGCATTACTCGTTTCCTATCATTCATTCTCTGAAAATGGTGAATCTTCAATAAAAGAATTATGATAAAGATGGCCCACAAATCACATCTACGGCCAACTGGTGCCACCACATACATTTTAGGTGCCATTTTGAATCAGGCTAAGAAACAGCAAGTTTCGTTAACTAAAAATGTGATCCCTGGCCAATATCTTGGGCTGTCACCATGCAAAAAAACTCTGTCGAACGCCAGTCAAAAGGAAATATTCATCTGTCTCTCAAAGCTAACACTGCTTCGGACACAGGAACACAATACAATGTTTGATGAAATGAAAACGAAGCAAAAAAATAAGTTCACTATCTGCCTTGGGATAAAACAGTAATTGGTACAAAAGAGGGGTTGAGCCAAAGGCAGCAAGGGGTAAGCAAAGGGAAGCTATAGAGGGAAACCCCATGAATGAAGAAGGCTAATCTTACATCCCAGGTCCTTCCATCCCTCCCTTACTTCATTCAGACTTCCTCGTGCTGCTCTATTTCCTTCCACAGCTACCACTGATGAACCCGAGGAAATCCCAATACACCGCCAGCCTGGTCCCCGATGCCCTAGCACACACCCTCACTTTCCCCAGCATACTAGGGCAGCAACAGAAACTGTTCTGCAGAGTCACCACTCCCAGAGGCCGACGCTCGCTGCTTCCCCATCTGCAGTCTCGCTCCCACAGCACCCACGCGGAGGCCCAGGAGAGGCCGCGCTCGCTCGCGTTGCAAGGCTCGGAACTGGCCGGAAGGAAGGGGCCAGGGTCGACTCCAATCCGCAGTCGCCCAAGCCTCCCGGTCCCCTCCCCCGCCCCATGCACCGACGGGCTCCCACCCCACAGGCCAGGCCTACTCCGAGGCCTAGCGCTGGGCAGCATCGCGGCACACGAGGAGGGAGCTCACCGGAGTAGAGCGGCATGGCGAGGAGAGAGGGGAGAAGGTGGCGCAGGAAGGCTGGGCCTGGCAAGGGCGGCGAAGGGAAAGGGACGCGAAGAAGCTGTGGCAACAGCCGAGGCGGAGGCGCGGTGGTGGCGGCAGCTCGGGTGCGACAAGAACCTCATTCAAACCGGCCACTAGCGATGACGCAGCAACACGCAGTTCGCCCGCGGGACCACTGGGGGACTGCAGGGAGGAGGAGCGGCTAGGCGGAGCCTGGAGGATGGAGAGGGAGGTGGGAGGGAAGCCGGGAGAAGCGGGGGCGCGCGAGACGGCGGCCGCGGCGCGTGGGCGCGCGGCCCCTGCGGCGCTACAGGCGCGCGCCTGCGCACTGCACGGGGCCGCCCCGCGCCCACCGGCCACGTGGGCCAGGCCCCACCCGCCCCCCGCTTGGCCTCAGGTGGAGTGGGAACCAGGTGTTCCTGCTGTTGACTTTTAAAAAATGTGTTCGACCCGTTTTTCGAAACGATGGTCAGTACAAGCCGAGGATCTTTTCTTGTAGTCAATAAAGAACTGAGAGAGGCCCTCGATCCGGTCTACTAATTAATGAAAATGGTTAGCCCTCCATTTCAGGATGTTTATAATAAAAATAAATGTGACCAAGTTTGTTTTCAGGACACCCCTCCCCACTTTAGTGCAACGAACTTATAGCCTCATTGCAGGTCCTGGGGATCTGAATTTAAGATACATGGGATGTGATACAGTGCAGGTAACTGGAAGGAAGCATAAAAGAAATTTTACATAGTTGGCCTTCCTCAATGTCAGCAGAGTTGTAAATGGTAGCAACCTTGCACCTAAATCTGTTGCTAAGCCCTGGTCTGCATGTGTCTAATGGGTAAAATCATCTGCTTAAGGTTGATGTCTTTAAATAACTAATATATTGGTGATATCTTAACCTTCATGTTTATAAATAAAGTATAAAAATGTGCGTATCCAACTTTAAAGTCTCCATTTAATGTTTTTTCATACATACTAAAGTCTACTCCTACAATTACTCTTTTCTGTCAAGTAGCATTACATTGTAGCTCTTTGCTCCTCTTATTCAACGAGAATATATTATGTGCAAGATACTCAATACAGAAGTTGTGGATACAGAAATGAATCAAACAAAAGTCCTGCCTTCATAAGAAGGAGAATCTACTAAGAATATTGAAATATGCGCACATTAACTACTTGGCTCTCTGAATTAGTCAGAGCTCTTGGCTGTAAACAGAAAGCAGAGAAGGAATTAATAGAATACACGGTAAGCTAACCGAATAGGAAAACCAGCAAACCAGGCATAGATAATGGAGAGGGGCCAATGCTTGTGGGTTACAGGGAACTGTGGGCAAGTCTTGCCACAGGAACAATCAGGCCATCTGCCACCATCTCCATGAGTAATTTCTACCTCACTCCCCCAAGATTTCATGTCTTGACCAAGAATGTATAATTGGCCAGTGATGAGGAAAAGAATGTTTGGCTCTGCTTCCCACTCAAACAAATTGGGGTAAGAGGCATGGGCTGCGCAAAATTGAAGAGCTATGTATTTGTTCCCATTGCTGCTATTAACAAGTTACCACAAATTCATCGTCTTACAATTCCGGCAGACCTAAGTCCAAGAATGGTCTTAACCTTAAGGCATTGGCAAGACTGCACTTTTTCTGGAGGCTATAGAGAGAATTTATTTCTTACCTTTTCCAAATCTCGAAGGCTTCCCACATTTCTTGTCGCATGGCCCCATTCCAGGAGTGACACTACTCCAACCTCTGCTTCCATCCTGACAGCTTCTGCTCTGACTCTGATTCTCTGCCTCTCTCTTGTGATTACATTGACCCTACCTGGATAATCCAGGATAATCATTTTACCTTAAAATCCTTATCTTGATCATATCTGCAAAGGCCCTTTGCACAGAAGGTAACATATTCACAGGTTCAAGATATTAGGACATGGACATCTTTGAGGAAACATTATTCTTTCACAGGTATCAAAAACATAAAAACAAACCAGCAAATATTCACTCTACTTTCTTATATTACCTATAATTTTAATATTCTTCTGTATTTTTCCCTCTACTAATTATAAATTCTTAGGGGGAAAAAGCCCAGCCTTGAATAATTTGGGGATATATATTCCCAAATTATTTTATCTAATATCCAAATTATTTATGTATGTATAAATACATATAACATTTTATGTGTAATATATTCTCAAATTATGTATTATGGATATATGTGTATGTATGTATATAAATAACCTGGAACAGTACCTATAAAATGTGTTCAATAACAAATAGATGCATAACCTAGTTTTGGATCAACAAATTATATTAGGGCAAATGCTATGCTGCTATAATAAAGTGGCCTCAAAATTCAATTGCTAACAGATTATGGAGGAATGGGGGAGAGCAATGGCTTTGCTTCATGAGTTCATTTAAAGGCCAACATTCCATCCCTAAAAATTATCCCCTAAAGCAGTGCTTCTCAAGTTTAATGTGAATATGAATCACTTGGGACCTTGTTAAAAATGCACATTCTGAATCAGTAGATTTGGGATGACATCTAAGATACTAAACAGCTTTCAGGAAATCACTCTTGAGTAACAAGACATTAAGGGACTTGGTTGAAGATGAGTTGCTGGAATACCTGGGTTTCAGCCCACAGAAAGAAGAAATAGAAGGGTGAAAATTATAGGGCAGCAATTTCCTTCTAAGCAAGAGAAATAAGAAGGATGTGCATGAATCACTTTCGTTCACATTTCATTGGTGAAGATAGTACCAGCCTCGCTGGATAGAAGTCTGAGAAATGTGGTCTCTAATGGAGAACAGGTATCCAAGCTTAAACTCTACTGTTATGCAAGAGGGAGACAATGGTTTTTGGTGGAAAACCAGATGTTTCTGCCAACCGAATGTTGGATTTTTTTGCAAGTAATATTGAAACTTATAAAGTTTTCCTAAAATATCAAGTGACAAAATTTCTGGTTATTTAGTTTTCTCGCCTGTAAAAGGAAAATTATAATATCTGTCCCTGGATACTCTGAATATTCTAAGATTTAAATAGCCAATTGAGTGTGTATATATCAGGAATAATGACCAAATAGAGCTGATCTAGAACAGAACAAATACCAGGTGTACTCATTTGTTTATAAATCTACTAGGCTAAGTTCAATTCCAGAAGTTTTTACTAATGAACACAGAAGTTTTTACTAATGAGGACTTGTAACCCTCACCCTCAAAACGTTTCTTTTAGAAACAAAAACCTCCACAACTGGACACAAATAAAGTGTTTTGGCCTAATATTTCCCTACCTATACTACCATCTGCTTCAATTAAAATCAATAATGCTCGAACATACTGTGCATCCTCGCCTTCCATTTTTGCCCCTCACTTCTACCTTAGAATCAATTTCTCCCCATTTATTCACATCTCACCGCCATTATACATTTTTAAACCTTACAAACTACAAAGTTTTCTTTACGCAATTGCTTTTTTCCATCATTCATTTAATAATATTGTCTTTGTTGCATATGTATATAGCAGATACAGTTTCTATTTCCATCTAGACTGTGAAAACTTCTTTGCACCTCCTTCGAAATATTTGATGGTTAATTCTATTAGAGAATTCAGGATCATATCGTAGTTGGAAGCACTTCAATAATTTTAATTAGGTCACTTTCTGTGTATTAGCTGCCTCATGTCTGGACAACAACAACATCTATTTTGTTCATTTCTGTATCCTCTAGGCCTGCACAGACCCAGCACGAAGTAGGCATTCTATATATTAGCTGAATAATGGATTGTTCATGATAGGAATTCAAAGAAAAAGAAATTGAAGCAAGTGGGAGGCAGTTGGGAGCAGGAGGGTTCTAGAGGGACAGAAAAAGCAAAACCTCATAGTAATCAAATTCATTAATTCAACAATTATTGATTGATTGTCTGTTCATGGACACTGCACTGCAGGAGCTCATAGTCTATCAGAAAATGTAGAAAAATTATTAAAATAAGTAATAATGATGTACTTGAATGATAGGAAGACAACTAGCTAGAATAGAGCAGAGGTCATATGTGCAGGCTGTGGCAACAGATAATGTAGGGTGAGTAATATGGGACATGATTACAGAGAGCCTGAGTATCAGGATAAAAAGTTTTGTCTTACTTAAGTGAGATATTTTATCTTCTTAAAGTCACTAGTCATCACAAACAAGAAAAGTAATATTGAAATTTCCATGTGCTACAATTTTCTAGTTGATCTCTCATTCCAAAGCAAAGATCTAACCCAAGTCAAGAATTCTTTTATAGAGATCCCTGGCAAAGAGGCCACTTTAAACTTCTCTACTTTTAAAATTAGTAAGGTAATACATGCACAACACTTAAAATTCAAACAGTAACAGGAAAATATTTAAGGAAAAATTAAAGTCTACATCTCCCTATCCCCAATACCACTTCTCATAGACAACTAATTTCCCTTTGTGGTTTTAGGGCTCCTAGTGTTCACCTCCATAATTCTAAATAATATTCTTATAAACTTATTTGTTAATTTATCAAATTTACACAATATCTATTGAGCCTCTATTGTAAAATATGAGGATGTAGCTTATTATAAGATACCTATCTCCCCTTCCCCTCCTTCCTCCTCCTAATTTTTAAAATGGTAAGTTTTAGCGATTTAACTGGTTACTATAAAATTTTTAATACACTTAAACCTATAGTTAAACATTTCTTGTTCCATGAGGCATTAGACTGTTTCTTGAGTGCAGCCACATAAGATAAGGAAAGTAGAACTTTTAGTTTTCCCTTCCTCTTGTTATCTCCTCTTTCACATTCCAATATCTTTCAGCTATACCAACACTCTTATATAGTGAAAAATTATCAACAATAGAAACTAAGAATATTACAACATCAACAAGAAATGGATAAATTAGGGTAGCCCCAGAAGGCTAAGGAATATGAATGACATAACGGCAATGACGGTCTGCTCAAGACAATGCTGCTCAGATGAATGAATTTTCATCATATTATTAATATTGACTATATTAATAATCCCTTTATTGTCTACTAAACTATATCATCTCCACTATCACTATATAGATGATGAACTCTTTTAAGTACTATATAACTTTAATATATTTTTTCAGTAAGTTTCTGAGAATGGTGAACTCCCTTATTCTATATTTGGCTGCATATATCTTTATTGTAATACTGTTCTTGATGATCACTTAGCTGAGTTGGGTTTAGTAAATTAAGAGTAATTTTCTCTTAGCACTTTCAAGATATTCTTTCATTGTCTTCTATCTTCTGGTATTGCTGACAAGGCTTTATTATTTAGTTTTGATTGTTGTTACTCTGTAGGTAATGTTTTTTTCTCTCTGGTAACTTAAAATTTTCTCTTGCTCTTAATATTATGCCATTTCCTTGTGATATGTCTGAGTGTGCATTTCTTTTCATTTATCCTTCCCAGTAAACTTTTTTACTACAGACTTACATTTTTCAATATTGCCTAATCTCTCTTTTGGACTTACAGTTGGGTTTTTGTTGAACATTCTCTATCCTTCATTTCTTTTATCTTGTCTTTCATATTTTTTAAATCCCTTTATCTCTCTGCGGTAAATTATGTTTGAATTCTCAATACTATCTTCTGAATCATTTACTCTCTCTTCATTTATGTGCAGTCTACAGTTTTTCCCATCTATTCTTTCACATTTTAATGATTTTTATTTTGCATTTCCAAGATTGCTTACTGGTTCTTTTTCATAACTTTTCTATCTTGACTTGTATAATATTTGTCTATTTTGTTTATACAATTTATTGGTCTTTAAAAGAAAATATCATTCCTTTATTCATACTAATTTTTTGTCATTACTATTTTTAACTTATTATTTTGAAGTAATTTCAAATTTACTGTAAATTTGCAAGCATAATACAAACAACTCCTGTTTACTCTTCACTCAGATTCACCAATTGTAAACATTTTGCCACATGGATTTATTATCTATTTATCTATCTATTATCTATCTATCTATCTATCTACCTATCTTTCTAAATTCACTCTCATGATTTTATCTGAATCATTTGAAAGAAAGTTGCAGATATGATGTCCCTTTAGCCCTAAATACTTTAGTGTGTATTCCCTAAGAACAAGGACATTCACTTAAATAACCATAGCACAATTATCAAAGTCAGGATATTCAAAGTAATACAATAATACTATTACCTAATCTATAGACCTTATTCAAACTGTGCAAAATGTCCTTTATAGCAATGTTTTTTTCTAGTCTGAGATCTAATTCCAGATAATTCATTGCAGTTAGTTATGCTCTTTAATCTTCTTTAATCTCAAACAATTCCTCAGACTTTACATAAAAGTAAATTCACCTAGAATAAAATCGTATCAGTTATGTAGAGGCTAGTAAAGTGAAAGTCTGTATTACGTGTCCAGATTTAATAAAAATTCAAATTTTGTCTAATTGCCTCATTTGCCTTTTTCCCTCTTTCTTTCTTTGCTTAAGAGCCTTGTTAATAATCTCTAAAAATATATGGATTATTTTCTCATGTAACCACAATGTCATTATCACACCTAACAAAATAATAATAAAATAATAATGTTGCAGAAAAGATCCAAAATTAGACCAGCGAGAAACCAAGCAGTACTCGGAGAGTTGGAGAACTCAGGTTTATTATGCCAGTGGTCCCAGAGGAGATAGGGCTCTGAAGATCTGGGCCTGGAGCTCAGTTGCAACATTCCTTATATAGACCCTTTTTTGGCATGGGCTGATTGGTTAATTTGTCCCTAGCCGGTTACAAAGAGGCGGGAGTTGCTATGGTTGCAGATAGTTACATTGCATTACAAAGGGTGGGAGTTGCTATGGGTTACCGGCAGTTATGAAGTATTATAAAGCGTAAGAGTTGCTAGGGGGTACAAACAGTTACATTAGTTGCTTAGATCAAACAAAAGGGAAGGTGGGTCTTTAGTCAATTTTGAATACAGCCCATGCAGCAATCATATTTACAGAAGCAGAACAGAGAGCTGATTAGCCTTTTGAATGAAAATTCCTCTTCGATCCCCCCCTTTTGATGCCCTATAAGAATTTAAATGTTTAAATTTAAACCTCTTGATCTCCCTGGGAAAGAGGCTGGTAATTCCACAGCATAAGGATCTTTGCTGCAGTCTTTCTCTATACTAAAGCCCCCAAAGGTAGAGAACCATCCTCCAAAGAGGTTATTAGGGTGCCACCCTATCCAATTCTGGATGGGTACATGAGCTATTTTTCTAATATTAGTAGCTATATCAGTTACAGCCTGGCCATTGTCATCTATTTGGAGACAGCAATTGGATCGGTTAAACTTTCTGCATACTCCCCATTCTTCCTCTAGCAAGTAATCTAAAGCTAAACGGTTTTGATATATTGCTGCATGCATCTGAGACTGTTGTGTGGCCAGGAGTTCTAGGGCTGAGGCTGTCTGGTTAATAATGATCTCTAGCATGGCTTGTAACCTGAAAATTCGATTAAATATGTATATGGGAGTTTGGTAACCCCAGCTTCCATCTTGGGCCCAAGTTGCGGAGCCATAGTATTGGATGATATGGTGGGGTGACCATTCATCCTCTCCCCACGTTTGCTATCTCCCTACTTCAAATGACCTCTTAGTCCTGGCTTTAAAGTCTTGATATAAGGGAACACCTAGCTCATTTCCTCCTTTGTCCAGCAGGAGGAAGAAGCCAGGTTAAATGGTCCCAATGTTGCAACTTCCCTTCCAGTTTTCTGGGAGCTGGGTATAAACTCTCTTCCCACAAATCCAAAAGAGCCTATCTGGCGCTTTCCAACTTCTGGGACTAGTGGAGTTGAGGATTTCCCAGAATGTGCCTATAGCTAGGATGGCATGGAAGGGGTTAGAGACCGTGCCTTCCTTTATAGTACAGTTTGTAACAAATGAGCTTTGGTCAAAAGAGTGGCATGAGGAGGCTCCTCCTTCACTTGAAGCCCATTGTTCTTTTTCCTTAGTATATTTTGGGGATAGAGGCAATTTTGGTGGCAAGAGAAACTTGGAGGTTGGCTTAGGACCCGTTGCGGCACTTGGTTGGTGGGCAGCCTCCTTAGCTGCTTAGTTTGCTAGTCAGTTTCCCCTACTGACAGAGTCATTTCTTCTCTGGTGGCCTTTGCAGTGAATGACTGACACTTTAAAAGGCTTCCAAACTGCCTCTAATAGCTGGAGGATTTCTTCTTTGTTCTTGATTTCTTTTCCTCCCGCCATCAGTAATCCCCTCTCTTTATAAATGGCCCCATGCATGTGCAAGGTAGCAAAGGTGTACCTTGAGTTAGTATAAATATTAGCCCATTTCCCTTCAGCCTGTTGCAGCACCTGGATGAGTATCCATAACTCAGCCCGCTGTGCCAACCAGCCCTGTGGCAGAGCCTCAGCTCTGACTACCTCATCGGTAGCTGTTATTGCGTAGCCGGCTTTGCGCTGTCCTTTATGGATGAAGCTGCTCCCATCAGTGAACAATACCAGTTCTGGGTCCTGAAGAGGAACATGTCAGATCTGGCCTGCTTGAGTAAACTTCATCTATGACCTCCTTACAATCTTGGTCGGAAGGCCCCTCCTCAGTGGGCAGAAACGTAGCAGAGTACTATGTACGTACAGTTTCGAGGCAGGCTCGTGGATTTTTGCAAAGCAGTCCCTGATAATAAGTTATTCTGGCATTGGTCAGCCACTTATGTCCTTGATTATTCATTAATGCAGTTACAGCATGGGGGAGACCTTTACATTTATATTTTGTCCCAGCGTAAGCTTGTCCACTTCTCTGATCAGAATTACCATGGCAGCTAAGGCCCGGAGACACAGTGGCCATCCCGCAGCCATCGGATCTAGCTGTTTGGACAAATATGCAATTGGGCGTTGCCACGGCCTGACTGTTTGTGTGAGGACTCCCAGTGCAGTGTGATTCTTCTCATGTACGAAGAAGTTAAAGTCCCGTGTCACATCCGGTAGTCCTAATGCTGGGGCGCTGGTTAAGAGTCTATTTCTCTGAAAGCTTTTTCTTGTTTGGAGCCCCATTCCAGGAGGTCTTTACTAGACCCAGCTGTGGCCTTATACAGTGGCTTGGCAATCTCAGAGAAACCTGGTATCCAGATCCATCAGAATCCAGCAGCCCTTCGGAATTCATGGACCCCTTGCTTGGTGTTTGGCTGAGGTATTGAGCAGATGGCCAGTTTCTTTTCATGTCCAAGTGCCCAACGTCCTTCTGAGATGATGAACCCAAGGTATCTGACCTCCTGTTTGCAAATTCGAGCCTTCTTCCATGACACCTTGTATCCCGTGGTAGAGAGTAGGGCCCATAAGGCTCTAGTACCTTTCCAACAGTCTCCGTGGGTGGGGTGGGGGGGCTGGCCAACAGCAGGTCATCTATGTACTGGAGTAGAGTATAGTTTAAAGTCTTTCCAATGAAGGCAGCCAGATCTGCAGCCAGTGTTTTGCCAAACAGCGTGAGTGAGTTCTTGAAGCCCTGTGGCAGTTGAGTCCAGGTCAGTTGCATTTTTCTCCTGGTGTGTGGGTCTTCCTACTCAAAGGCGAACAAAGGCTGGCTGGCCGGTGATAACCGGAGAATGAAGAAAGCATCTTTGAGGTCAAGGCAGGTGAACCAGCTTGCGTGGGCAGGTAAGAGACTCAGGAGGGTATATGGGTTCAGGACCAATGGATGGACGGTGACCACTATATTGTTGACGGCGCGGAGGTCCTGGACGAGGCAGTAATCATTCCCTCCAGGCTTCTTGATCAGTAAAAGCTGAGTGTTCCAAGGTGACTGACACTCAACTAGAATCCCAGTATCACACAAACGCTGGATGTGATCTTGAATTCCTAGATGTGCTTCTCACGGCACTGGATATTGCCTTTGGGTGACAGGGGAGGCTTCTGGTCTCAAGTCTACCACAATGAGTGTGTAATTTGCGGCTGGACCTGGGGCCCCCTTTTCTGCCCAGACAGCAGAGAACTCTTCTAGCAAACTGGTTGGATTTATTTGTTTTCCTTCCGGAGAATAAAGACGCCATTCATCTTCCCTGGACACAGTCACAACCATCATTAGAGCAGGTTGGCTCCCTAGCACGAGACTGGTGATCTGTGCTCCAAGCTTTGTTAATAAGTCTCTACCCAAAAGGGAGATTGGGCACTCTGGTAGGTACAGGAACTCATGAGTCACTAGGTGGCCCCCTAACCGACGTGAGTGGGCTTTGCAGAACAAGCGGGTGACTCGGATCCCCATGGCCCGGATGACAGTTGCTGGAGAGCCACAATGTGGACACCACAGAGTGTTCAGCCCCAGTGTCCACCATAAAAGTCATTGATTGGCCCCCACTTCTATTGCGACCGTAGGCTCCTGGGGGCCTAGGATCAGGGAGCCCAGTCGTTCCTAGTCTGATTGTTCTTCGGCTCAGCTGATAAGCTCTTAGTTGACTGGCTCAGGCTGGTACTTTCCTTTATGAGGTCGATTGACCTTCTTTGGCTGTTCAGGCATTTTTCTACGATGAGGGCACTCGTTTCTCCAACAGCCGCTCTCTTTCCAGTAGGTACATTGGTCATAGCGACGTGGGGGGTCTCCTTTTGATTTCTCTCTTCTGTAGGGGAGCAGCAGTCTGTTGTACTGGACCCGGGTTCCCTAATGCAGCTGCCAGCAGGGACACCTTCTGTTTCATCTGTTTGTCAGCTACTTTTTGGGCCTCCTGGTTGCTGTTTACAAACACCTTGTTTGCGATCTCCAATAGCTGGGTGGCCTTCATCCCAGCAAAGCCCTCTAATTTTTGAAGCTTGCGGCGGATGTCAGTGAAGGACTGAGCCACAAATTCTGCATTGACTATGCACTGGTTCTCTCGTGCTTTGGGGTCAGAAGGGGTATACACCTGGAACGCCTTGCACAGTCTCTCATAGAACCCTGTGGGCGACTCATCCGGCTTCTGGAGTACCTCTGCCATATTTGACATGTTTGTAGGTTCCTATCCCCAGCTTTCACCCCCTGCAGTGTGACCTGCCGGTACCTGTCGAGAGACTCTCTTCCATGTGGGACATTGAAGTCCCAGTTGGACCTGGCATCTGGCACAGCCCCTGAGGCCCAGGCTGCGGGGTCTAGTGCACTGTCCGGTGCTTGTCCTTGGAGCCATCCCCATGCTTCTGACAGAATTCGGCGTCATTCTTTGGTGTTGAAGAGAGTCAGGAGGAGATGGTGACAGTCATCCCAGATAGGCTGATGAGTTTGGAAGATGGACTTGAGCAGATCAATCATCGCCTGGGGTTTCTCCGAACAGGATGGGGTGTGCTGCTTCCAGTTGAGGAGGTCGGTTGTGCTGAATGGCTGATAGTAGAGGACAGGGCAGCTCGGCTGGAGTGTGCCATCCTCTCCAATCTCAAAGGGACCTCGCACCTCTCGGAGGGGCATCTGAAGGGCCGTAGACTGCTGAGCTGGTTGCGGGATGAGCGAAGGCACTGTGGACTCGGGCTTGGTGGTTGCTTGGGCTATAGGGACAGCGAAGACACCAATGGTGGACGGCTGTCCGGTAATTGCGGGTAGAGTGGCTGTGCAGGGACTGGCAGAGCTGCTGGGATGTACGGCGGTGGGAAGATAGGTTCTTCCTTGGGGTCCCCTTGGTGGATGATTTTTGCTGGCTCTTCCTTGTCCTTTCCCCGAGTCCGCCACAAGTACCTTACTCTGTCCCTGCATATTTGCACAGAACTAGACCCAAGGGGGCACTATCGTAGTGATTTGTAACCATGAGTCTATGTATGGAAACTGGTCTGGATGTCCAGGGGTTCCTGTCACTACCCAGTACACACACAGCTCTCACAGTGGGGAGGTCTAGGGTCCATTACGAGGGCCGTCCTACCCCGAAGACGGGCCATTCAAGCTCACAAAGAGTACGAAGCTTTCCCTGGGTCAGCTTGACCCCATAATCCTCTGAGAAACCTTTCTTAAAATTTTTCAACATACAATTTAAGACAGTTGGCTTAGAAACCTCCCCCCCATATTTGCCTTAGGGAGCTTCCTAATGAAGGGGGAAGTAGACCTTAAAATTTCAAGAAAATAATTTGACAGAGGGCCCCTATACAGAGTTTCTGTAGGGTGAGTTTAACTCCATAATTTCCTGAATGACCCTTTTCTTGAAGTTCTTGACCATCATGGCCAGGGGAATAGGCTTTCCTTGTGTACTCCCATGCCTCCCATGACAGACATCACGCCACATGGAGGGTTGGGGAATAGGGTCGGAGAAACTTCAGAGGGGACGTCACTCACTTCGCCCATCTCTGTCCACACCCCTTACAGGGATATTTCAGGCGCCTCTTAGCATCAATGGGTCAGTATAAACCCCCGACCCAGATCACTGGAGTAGACCCCTCATGGAGATCCAGTGACACCACCTTAAACCATCTGAGGTTCGCCACAGAACCACGGATTGGGGCTCAACTCTCGCTCCATGGCAAGGCCACGTCTCAATCATTCAGCACTCACTCTCTTGCATGCAACCTCCCACCATTCCTTAACCTGTCCTGTGGAGAGTAAGCAGCCACTCCTCTTAACCTGTGGAGGACACTTGGTTACTCCGTTTGCCCAGTGTTAACCAAACACATTCCATCCTGTGACGGTGACACAAAGACAAACAAGGGTGGGTGCCCCCTCCAAAGAGGAGACTATTCAGATGCTCATCTGGCCGTGTCCTGAAGGAGCTTAGGTGACGCTTAGCCATAGCGAATTCAGCTTTGTGACTTACTATCGGATACTACTCCAATGCCGCCCTGGACAGTATGCCGTATACCACAGAACCGCAGAATGAGCCCAAATGAACTCCATAGCCTTTAGGAGACCTTAAGGGTGCCCAGCTGTGGAGCCATAAACTCGTACCTGACTGATCAAACCAGCCAAGCCACTCATTCATTCACTCATTCAAACATCAGGTTAAAACATTGCCTCCCCACTTTTGAAAGGCCCTAACCTGACATTTACCCTACTGGGGAGACCCTGATGTCTCCTCTCCGCTTTTGGAGACCCTGATGTCTTCCCCACTGGGAAGACCTTGGCCAATGTCTTCTAATTGAAGACTAGGAGGTGATCAAGCTCCTCTTCTGTCTGGAGACGGGACCTGACTAGGGGCTGATCCCAGGACCTTACCTTATCCTGTGGCTATTCCTGGTGAGTTGGTCCATCCCTCCTATGAGTCCGGTTGGGGGCTCAGCCACCCGGGGAATCAGGGTGCCGGTCTGAAAGAGATCCCAGAATACTCATCAGGTGGCGCGCCTCCTCATTCGTCTCAGAGCCTCTCTGTCCTGGCCTAGCCAAGCCACCGGTCCAGTGGCTCAAAGGGCCAGCATGGTTGGAATCTCGCTGGGGCCTCCGGAGATGTTGCAGAAAAGATCCAAAATTAGACTGGAGAAAAACTAAGCAGCACTTGGAGAGTTGGAGAATTTAGGTTTATTACTCCTGCGGTCCCAGAGGAGCTAGCGTTCATAACATCTGGGCCCAGAGCTCAGTTGCAACATTCCTTATATAGATTCTTTTTTGGCATGAGCTGATTGCTTAATTTGTCCTCAGACCTGTTACAAAGCGGTGGGAGTTGCTATGGTTGCAGGTAGTTACATTGCATTACAAAGGGCTGGAATTGCTATGGCTTACTAGCAGTTACAAAGTGTTACAAAGTATAGGAGTTGCTAGGGGGTACAAACAGTTACATTTGTTGCTTAGATCAAACAAAAGGGAAGGTGAGTCTTTAGTCAATTTTGAGTACAGCCCATGCAGCAAGCATATTTATAGAAGCAGAACAGAGAGCTGATCAGCCTTTTGAATGAAAATTCCTCTTCAGAATCACCTAATATGGGGACCATAATCAAACTTTCATAATTATCTTTAAAATATTTTTCATTGATGTTGTTTTTTTTTCCTAGAATCAAGATCCAGATGAGATCCATATATTATATTGGGTTATTATGCCTAAGTCTTTTAAAATAAAGCAGCTCCCTCTTTCCCCTCCCTCTCTTCACTTTCATGACATTGCGTTTTAGAAAATCCAGGTAACTTGTTCCATACTATAAAATGTCCTATATTCTGGAGTTGTTGGTTTGCTTCTTTACAGCACCATTTAAATTGTTTTCCTCTATTCCCCATATTTCTTTTAAGAGAAATTAGTTCATGCAATTATGGAGGCTGAGAAGTTCCAATATTTGCATTTAGCAAATTGGAGATCTAGAAAGGTGATGGCTTAATTTTCAGTCCCAAAGTTGGCAGTCTTGTGAACCAAGAAGAGCCCATATTTCTCTCTGAGTCTAAAGGCCAGAAAAGACCAATGTCCCAGCTCATCTAATCAGGCAAGAGGAATTCTCTCTTACTCAGCCTTTTTGTTCTATGCAGTCTTTCAATTGATTACATGAAGCCCACCCACATCAGAGAGGGCAACCTACTTTACTCTGTCTACTGATTCAAATGTTGATCTCTTCATCACAGAATAATGTTTGGCCAAATATCTGGGTATCCTGTGACCCAGTCAACCTGACACATAAAATTAATCATCACAGTTGGTATACCAAAAATCATGACATTGCTTAATTAGAGTAGTCACCTTGACTAGCAGTCAAAACAGAACACAATAGCAGAAGGGAAGTTCCTCCCACCTCATCCCCCCAAATTGGAATGCTGAACAGGAAAAAAAATGGATGTTAGAAGACAAAACCATAAACAACCCCTATAGTGAGTCTTTGGTCTTGCTATCAAAAGAGACTAAAAAGACCTCAAAGCTTCACCAATACTATGTACAAAAGCGTGTAAAACCAGTCAAAAACATGTTACATTCAAGGATATTGATATTAGGCAAATATAATGGTATCATTCATTACTGTAAAATAGACAAGACATCCTTCAATCATTTTCCCACCTCAATCCCAGCTCCTGCTCCTTCATTACTTACCTTTAATTATGTAAACAAAATTTAAGTATCATATTCCTGGTGCTAAAGTAATAAGCAAACTATTTTGATAAGGTTTAATTGAATAATAATTATTTAATTATCCTTTTAAATTATTTAAAACTGGTGTCCATGTATATTTACTTATATTAACATCTTTAAGTTTTAGGCTATACGGATCATCTTGATTTTTAAATGTTAAAAGGTATCTACTAAATTTCCAAAATTGACACTTTCACAGCTCTTACATTGAAGTGGAGGCCATTTACTTAGTTCTGGAATTCAGGCGACTGTGGAAGAAACATTTCATTATCCTAGTACAGAAATGTCTGTGCTTCTAGACTAGTTTGAAATGAAAGGCTAAGATTGTTACCAACCTCTAAGGCGTCAGTATCCTCAAGGTGCAAGATGTAAGCTACTTTTATTTCATTCATTTTTTTCTGTTTTAAATTCCAGCACACATCCCTAATTCATTTTATGATTGAGTGGTGCATCTAAAGGTATAAATTTTTATCTTATTCCCTTTAACAAATCTACAATGAGATAAATGGTTTGCATATCATGTAATTTGGAGCAAGATTTTTGAAATTCTGAGCAGAAATTTAAAAGAGAGAACTGAGCGGCAATAACAGAAATATTAATTTAAAATCTGCTCATGTGCTCTCAAATTATTTCTTAGTGTGACAGGATGCTCTGTCAAAAAGTAATAGTGATGTTCTTTTTTTCCTATTAGCAATTCACCTGGGAACCACAGCAACAAAACTAGAAATTTCTCTCCTCCTAGAAACCTGCACACATTTTAACAAAGACTGGTGGTGAGCAGTGTCTTTGAAAGGGAAACAGGAGAAAAATATGTAGATACTTCCCAAAGAAAAGCAGACTTTAAATCACATATATTTTCATTAGCAATTTACTTTTGATCCTCACATTCATATTTCTTTGATTTCACAGAAAATTTCATCATATTTATGCTAAAATTTCTTATAGTAATTATTCCCATATATTATTTTACACCGTCCACCTATCTATCAAATCAACTTTATGGGTTTTACTTAGACAATTTTTTAAAATATAAAATTTGCCAAAATTTTCTGGTTTTCCCCATACAGAACCAGAGCAACTAGTAGCTATGAGAAACATTTGTTGCTTTTGCCTCTTGCTTTTTTGGGAAAGAGCAGCCTGATTTTTCCTTTGCAAACCAATCCTTCCTCTTCTCTCAGTGCAGGTGGTTTGTGTGGGTCCGATCTCACATGACCCTGGTGTAACCAATCAGAACATTGCTTCCCTCTGCTTGTAGTGATGGTTTTAAGGAGAGAAATGTGACTCAAGCAATGAGAGAATTTCCCCGCGTTTCTGGAATGTTAAGGCTTTTGGCTGGGATTGCTACACTTCAAGAATGTAACCTTAATGCTTCACTGACTTGAGAAGGTGGTGTGAGAAGGCCAACCCAGAGGAGAAAACAGACACAAGTATCCTGACATCATCTGAACCCTGAATTCATGCTTAAAGCCAACTTTTCCTCTAAATTTTTTAATTACACGAGTCAATAAATTTCCTATTTTTTAGCCAGGTCTGGTTGGGTTATCTAATTGCAACCAAAGGATTTCTTATAAAAGCATAGGTTGTAAAAATGATATTTTAACATGAGTTCCACCTTTACATTTTTTCCCACACATATTTAAATGTTTTCTGTAATCACGTTTTATATAGTAAATAATAACACACACTCTAATTTATTGAAAAGCACATTATTTTAATAACTCAATTTTAGAAACAAAGCTATATGTAATAGAAGAAGCATTCAATTGTGAGTTGGGAGACCTGGGTTACATCCTGTTTTGTGTCTAATTGCAATTAGAACATGGAGATGTTGCAATTTCCTCCCGGAGTATTGATACAATAGGTAGCTTGAGTTGGATTATCTCTAAGGTCACTTCCAATATTAAAATTCTGTGACTCTAAGAAATATAGATAGATTGGAGGGTAAAAAATAGAAAAGATTACACTAAATAGGAGAAAATAGAGAAAAAATCAAATTCAGTAAAACTTGGATATTTGGGATGCTCATATATAAAAACTTTGATTTGTGGGCCAAAGAAAAAGAAAATAGTTGTGGTAGGTTACATTTTTGTTTTCCAATATTTCCTGTCCCTCCCTATCAGAGTATTATATATTCTCAGTTTTTGATGGCACGCTCAGCCTTATGACTTGCTTTGGCTGTGAAGTGTGAATGGAAGTGACACGTGTTACGTCTTAGCAGAAGCACCGAGTTAACTCCTGTTCTCATCCATGTTCTCTTTTCCTTTGCCATGATGGTCAGCGATATTCCAGACAAAGGCTGTGCCATCAGCCAAGGTCCCAGAGTGAGTAGGATGTGAAGCAAAGCCATAGCCGACCCACAGTGGACATGTAGTTTGAGGGAGAAATAAACCTTTGTTTTCATAAGCCACTGAGATTTAGGGGATTGTTTGATACCACAGCATAATCAGCCTCTCTTGACTCATACTGTAATAGTGACTAAGCAAAACTATAGTAAGGTGGTTATGCAGACACTGAAGATTTAAACCACATTCATAGTGGCTTGATTTGTTCTATGTATATAACACACTGTCAAGGTAATAATAATGAAATAATGACTAAGATTGAGGCTAGCACTATATTAATGCAAAAAAAAAAATCCATAAAATAATTGCTTTTTCTCCAAATTTTTTTAAAACTGTTTGATTAGGTGTCAGCTATATTACTTAATAGTAGAAAAACATGACATAATAAAAGAGCCACATCTAGGAAAGTTCAGTAACAGGAAACTACTTCAAGACTGAAGAGATTTTATGTGAAAAGAAGTTATAGTTGAAAGAAGAAGTAATAATTTTTAAAAGTGAGGCTGATACTTAGGTGGAAGCTGTGAAATCCTGAGATTTAAAAAATAAGTGGTTATATAAATTCCACCAGAAATTGGAAAAGAGGTTAAAAATACTCTTTAGACAGAAGTGACACCCGAAGCAATTATAATAAATTTTGTTTGTAATTGTGTGTGAAATCTAACTGTAATTATACTTTAGATTCTAAAAGAACATATTGAGACATGTAATTAATATACCTGAGATTAATAAAGATAGAGATAACTATTTCAAGGGACATTAAAAAAATGAATTACTGATTACGGGCAATTTTATGTGTCATACTCTGAAGTAGGAACTAGACAATACTGAAAAAAAGACTGAGTGAGCTTACAAAGAAAGATGCTTTGAAGACAATAATGGAGACTATCCTATAATCAAGGCGTTTTTGCACAATTAGCGTCTGGCAATCTTGAAAATAATCTCCTTGAAAATGTATTACATGAGTATTGAAATACAATTAATAGTTGGCTAGGAGTTCTAAATTAGAGTCCTAAAAGCAGTAATAATGCAGATAAGCCACTCTAAATGTAAAGATCTTCAAAAAGTAATGTCTTATGCATTACTTCCACATTCCAAATCTCATGTAAATTTCTCTTTTGGGCAACTCTAGTCCAGTATCATACAGCTTACGAAAAAAATAGTTCCAGTATACCATCTGACCGTACTAAGCCACAGGGAATCTGTTATAATTTTATTATATTATAGTTATATTTCCACATCTGTACATATAAACCTATTTTAGTTTTTATCATGGTTACTGAGAATTTTATAATTCAGTTGTTAATAAATTATTTAAGATATTTTGGTTTTTAATTTTTTATTACTAGAAAGGTAATAAATAAATTTTTCCATGACACTCAAAATACAAGAAAAGTAACATTTGTTTTTCTATATACAATAGCATCTATGTATATATTCCCCTAGTCTCCTGTTTTCCAAAGTAGGTAAGACATTTATCATCAGAAGGGAGACCATAGGTCCCAGTTTATGCTGGTTGTCTTGGTATAACTAACTCCCTTTCTCTTTCAAAAATATCCCAGCTTGGGCAATATATATAATAACTCTAATATCAGTCATTATTTAGGGTTTTTTCCCTATCTCCTCTGGAATCCAGGAACTTATCTTCATTCAGGAAAATGAGAAGAATATGGAATTTAATCCATAGTGGTTGCCACTAATACTGCTAATCCTTCTGTTAGCCGGTTTGGATGGATGAAACCATCCTTAGAGTCTGCACTCTTAATGGCCAGTTCTCCTAGGTGCTCATGCATGCACCCTCATACAATCCTCATACAAGATCCGCATGGGGTTCCGGACCCTCTATAGTTTCCTTCTCACCCTCCCCACCTTCCTTCCCAATCTTGGATCTGTTTAGACCAATCCCAGTCTCCCTTAGACCAACTTTTTTTGCTTTCCTCTTTAGAACCATTCACATGAATTCTCCTTTAGGGACACAGATCACTCAAAATAAAACCTGGGTTGGAGTTATGTTCAGGGGGGTCCTGAAACATGAATATGATGATGAGAGGACACTAATGTTTTGGTAATGCATCCTTAGACTGTAATAAATTTCCCTACGCATATATATCTTGGTGAATATGTGTGAGCATTTTCACGGGATCAATTCATAGAGGTGAAATTCCTTATCAAAAAACGTATATATTTTAAACCACTTTCTTAAAGTATGGTTAACATAGAAAATTTGTATGTATTTAATATGTTCAACTTGATGAGTGTGGAGATAAGTATACACACCTGAAACCATCACCACAATCAGTGCCATGTCATAAATATACCTATCATCTTGAAAAGAATCTCCCTGCCCACTTTATTGTATATGTCATAAGAATATTTAATATAAGATTCACTGCCATAGCAAATTTTTGAACATGTAAGAGTATTATTAACCATAAGCCCTATGCTGTACAGTAGATCTCTAGGACTTATTTATCTTGAATAAGTGAAACTTTGTACCCTTTGACCAATACTTCCCCATTTTCTCCTCTCCCCAGGTCCTGGTAATCACCATTCTACTCTCTGCTTCCATGAGTTTGACTATTTTAGATCCCTCATATAAGTGGGATGATATAGTATTTGTTCTTCAGTGTCTGACTTATATCACCTTTTTTCCTTATTTAGCTTATTTTTCTGTATGATTTCTTCCTTCTTCCCTTCCTCCCTTCCACTCTCCTTCTCTCCCTTTGTTCCTTTTCTTGTTTTTAACTGCTGATTGGCAGACTTTTTAGAATTTTAAACTTTTGTCTCCTGTATTTTTCAAATATTTTCCCCAATGTCATTTATAGTTTAATTTTGTTTTTGGAGTCTTTTATCATATTTTACATTGCTCAAATGTAGAAATTTTACAACTTTATGTATCAAGTCTGTTAAATGTTACCTTTATGGCAGCGTTGAAAATTCAGATAATTTTAAACACCAGACAATTAACACAAATAAGTGGTCCAGGTAAGGACTGGGTGAACTTACTGGAAATCATGTTTTAATTGAAATATTCCTATTTTAAAAATTAGTAAGTAAACAAAGTTTAAAAACTTAGCATGAGTCTAACAAAACAATTTTGAAGGCTGAACATTACTAAGTTGTCTTGTCCTTATAATTTTTCAGTTATTTTGAATATTTTGGGGAAGTAATCATATAATTAGCAAATAATGACAGATTTACTTCTTCCTTTCAATATTTATAATATTTATTTTTCTTGTTGAATTTGTTAGGATCTTCAGAATAATGTTGTACAGTAGGAATCCTAGTCTTATTTCTGAGTCTGATGGCTCCTTGTTATGCTTTTTTCTAGGTCAATTTATTAGTTTCATAAAGATGAGTTATTATGTAAATAATTTATAAAAATTATGTAATTAAAATAATTGTTGATATGATAGTATGCTATTTTAACTTTCTGAGCATTTGTGGTACAAGTGCAGATTAATTTAATGGACTAATTTATGAAACAAGTCAGCTAATGAGAAATACAATCTCAATAAGTACATAATTATAAAAATGTTCCAATTTTTCTGATATCAGATGCACTTTATTGAAAGCCTGGTTGGAATGGATATGCCATTAAAATATAAAAGATTTTAATGTATAGTTTGTGTTTGACAATGCTATTTTTACATAAATATATTCTTAAAAAATAAAAAATAGTGAAGCTGACAAAACCAATTACAATGGATGTCTAAGCTTTACATAAACAAAATGTTTAAATTTTGGAGACAATTGTTATTATAGAAAGTTTTAATGCTATTTCTTGTAATGAAGTAAATACTTAGATTACAAATACCATAAATAGCAATGATAATGAAATAAACAAGTTACAGAATATTACACATGAAAAGTATAAAGCCATTTATATAAATGAGAAAGCCATATACAACTTTATATGAACATATGAGTATATGCATAATCAGTAAAGGGCTAGAATATGAATGAGAATAACGTATCAAATTAATGAAAGTTATTTTTTTGGGCAGGAAGGGAAGAGAATAGAAATGATATGGAGGTACAAAGAGAGCTTTTATTAAGTTTTTAATATTTTATTTTTGTAAAAGCAATTTGAGGCAAATATAAAAACAACACTTGCTAATTCTGTGGTAGGCATAAAATATATTTTGAATTTTTATTTTTTTCAGAATTAAAAAATATCATTGTAATGAATAAAATAAATGAGCCTTTAGATAGCAGTGTTTAATGAAGTACAGTTATATGGACAATTAGAATAACAATGTAGTATAATGGGCAGGCCTAGGAATCCTCAAATAGCAGTATAGATGTAAGCTGTAGTTGACAGAATAAAGTATATCTGATGGAAAAAGCAAATATTAGCTTCTTAGTATGAAATTGAACAATGTCTAGAGATGAATTTTAACAAATAGTTTCTTTTAAATGACATATCATAAAGGAGAAATGATCTCTAGGGCTTGTAAGGCTCATAATTCATTTACTATTTCCTTCATGAAGTATATTCAATAAACTAGAGGTTTTCAATTCAGTAAAAAAAAGACACCTGGTATTGTATTTGTGTTACTTTGCATTTGATGAAACGTTCTTTTATATCTTGGCCTACTAGAAAGTTTAGAAAACTAATAGGCATTTTTTTTTCATAATGTGACAGTGAAATCAAAGTCTTCCTTCCAAAATAATAGGCTACAATATGTGAAATATACTTAAGTCTGATAAGGGCAGAATCAGGATTTAACTCATTACTGATTTCCCCCAGAGGTTAACTTTCATATCCTAGATGGAAAATTGAGATTTCTAGCTGTGTGCCCGAGAATAGATGGTCAAAACTTTTAATTTGTTTCCTCATTTATAAATTAGGGATGGTAATACCTACTTCATAAAGTTGTAGTGAGAATTAAATAAGACACTTTTTTTATAAAGCTCAAAGTCATGTTTTGACTTTGAAACATTTCTTTGATGTTTTCAAGATCTTAAGGTATCTCATGGTAATAATGATTGCAGTAGAGGAAAAACAGTTGAATTTTCTTTTCTTTTGGTAGTTATACATTTGACCTCTTTGTCCCTAATCTCGAATGGTCTTTCTTGTGGTTAACTGACATATTTTGAATGAGAATGGGTTCTGAGTAAAATTAGCAAATGTGTTGCACATATAACAGGACTTACACAGAATCAATGACACCTTCACTGGGTGTAATGAGCAGCAGATCTAAGAAGTATCCATTCAGCCAAAGGAGAAGATCTAAAATATTTCCTTTCACTCAGTTGAACTGATATTACATTTTTGCTATATTCGTAAATTGTAGACTCTCTCAAACAATTAGTCTAAGTAAATGTTAGATCCACACTGATAGTGATGCAGGCAAATGAACCATTGTACTCAATTTAATGGCCAAATTATCCTATATAGTACCTTTTGTAAACCTACAAGGCACCATATGTATAGGATTAAACAACATATAAATATTCAAGAATTTTGAATTATACGATCTATTTCTAAACATTTTCATTTTTTTTCCCCCTTACATCTCCAATATCTCAATACTTTATGGGAAACAAGATAGCTCAGGAAAAATGTCATATTTTAGTTCTCATATGACAATTCATTAACATTTGACAAAACAGAGGAGATAATTCATCTCTTTGTACTTCAGGCTTTCTTTGTATGAAGTAGATTTAATATTAGTCTTTCCTCATCCTCATAAAAATCCAAGTTACATACTTTAAAGATAATCCATTAGCACACACTAAACTGTTAACATGGTTATTAAGGAATTGGTGGGGTGGTAGAGGAGGTTAAGAAGGGCAGACTTCGCTTATCATATGCACTTTGCAATTATTTAATTTATTGCGATGAGCACGGATTTTGCTCAAAAAAGAAAAACAGTAAAAGCATAAAAGAGTTGGGATAAAATATACCTAAAGCACTGAGTCCAGTTTTATGCACACGTATTATTCAACTAGTAACTGATTTGTGCAGTAAAAAGTATAAAGAATTGTGATTAACATTTACGAGTGTGGATTAAAAAGTCTAATAATCCTCAGAATAAGACCACTTTAGTAATTTTGTGTGAAAAGGCTCTACTTTAAAGAATTACTTACACTTAATTAGGTCTTCTTTAATTTTTCTGAATGTTTTATAATTTTCTTAGTGGATGTCTTAAACATCTTTTAGTGGATTTTGTTTGCTTTATTGTAAATGGTATAATTAAAAAATTTCACTTTCCAATTGTTACTGATATACAGAACAGTATCTTGTTTCTGTATATTGATTTTGTATTCAGTGGCCTTTGAAAATTCACTTAATTCCAACACTTTATTCTTTTAGACTTACGTACACAATTATGACATTTGCAAATGTCAGTTTTATTTCTGTGCAGTGGCTTATTGTACTCAGACTGTAAAACAAAATTGTAAAGATGTTAATACTCCCCAAGTTTATCTACAGGTTGAATGCAATCCTAATTAAAATCCTAGGTTTTTTTTTCTTTTTTTTGGTGAAAATTAATATGTTTTGAAAATGTATGTAGGAATGCAAAAAGCCAGGAATAGCCAAGTCAATCTGGAAGAACTATAAAGTTGGAGGACTTACACTACAGATATAAAATCCTATTATAAAGCTACAGTAATTAAAACAGTGTGATATTTGCAAGAATAAAGTAGATTGGTTACTTGATTTATAATTCAGGAAGCATAGTTTTTAGATAAATCCTGCAGGGCCAATTAGATACTTCTATGGAGAAAAAAAGCCCTTGACTCCTCTTCGCACATACGGATAAATTTTATATGTAAAACTAAATGTGAAGGTTAAAACAATAAATCTTCATGAAACCAACATAGAATTATCTTCAAGAAACGAACACAGGAGAATATTCCTGATGAATAGGCAGATTTCTTAAACAGAACACAAAAGTATTAACTATAAAGGAAAATATCAATTCTACTTAACTAAAATTAACAATTTTTGTTCATTAAATGATACCATAGAGTAAAAAAAGTTTAGTAGACATAAAATATGACATTCACAATTGACTAATTTTAAAATATTGTCTTTAATTATTCTTCCTAATAGCTGCTAGTACAGGCACACTTCATTATACTGTGCTTCGCAAATATTCTGATTTTCACAAATTAAAGGTGTGTGACAACCCAGAGTTGAGCAAGTCTATAGGCACCATTTTTCCAATAGCATTTGTTCACTTGTGTCTGTGTGTCACGTTTTGGTAATTCTCACAATATTTCAAACTTTTTCATTATTATTATATTTGTATGGTGATCTGTGCCAGTGACCTTTGATGTTACTATTATGATGGTTTCAGGGTGCCACAAATCGCACCCATAAAAGATGGCGAACTTAATCGAAAAATGTGTTAACTACTCCACCAACTGGTTGTCTTGTTAACTACTCCACCAACTTGGTTGTCTTCCTGTCCTTGGGCCTATTCCCTGAGACACAAAAACATTGAAATTAGGCCAATCGGGAACCTTACAATGGCCTCTAAGTGTTCAAGTGAAAGAGAGTTGCACATCTCTTACTTTAAATCAAAAGCTAGAAATGGTTAAGTTTAATGAGAAAGACATATTGAAAGCTGAGACAGGCCAAAAGGTAGGTCTCTTGCACCAGTTAGCCAAGTTGTGAATGCAAAGGAAAAGTTCTTGAAGGAAAAGAAAAGTGCTACTCCAGAGTACACACAAATGATAAGTGGAACAGCCTCATTGCTGATATAAAATTTTAGCAGTCTGGATAGATCAAACCAGCCACAACATTCTCTTAAGCCAATGTCTAATTCAGAGCAAAGGCCCAGCTCTTTTCAATTCCCTGAAGGCGGAGAGAGGTGAGGAAGCTACGAAGAAAAGTTGAAAGCTAGGAGAGTTATTTCATGCTGTTTAAGGAAAGAAGTCTTCAGAATATAAAAGTGCAAGGTGAAGCAGCAAGTGCTGATGTAGAAGCTCCAAGTTATCCAGAAAACATGGCTAAGATGGTGGCTAATCAGATTTCAATGTAGACAAAACAGCTTTATATTGGAAGAAGATGCCATCTAGGACTTTCCTAGAGAAATGTCAACGCCAGGCTTCCACGTTTCAAAAAAGAGGCTGACTCTCTTGTTAGGGGCTAGTACAGCTGGTGAAGTCAATGCTCATTTACCATTCCAAAAATCCTAGGGCCCTTAAGAATTATACTAAATCTGTCTGTGCTCTCTAAATGGAACAAAGCCTGGATGATGGCACATCTGTTTAGAGCACAGTTTACTGAATATTTTAAGCTCACCTTTGAGAATGATTGTTCAGAAAGATTCATTTCAAAATATCACTACTCATTGACAATTCACCTGCTCACACAAGAGCTCTGATGGAGATATACGAGATTAGTGTTTTCATGCCTGCTAACACAACATCAATTCTGCAGCCCATGGAACAAGGAGTAATTTTAACTTTCAAGTCTTATGATTTAAGAAATACATTTTGAAAGTCTGTAAGGTTATAGTTGCCAGATAGTGATCCCTCCCATGGATCTGGGCAAAATAGAATGAAAATCTAAAAATGATTCACCATTCTAGATGCCATTAAGAACATCTGTGATTCATGGGAAGAAGTCAAATATCAACATTAACAGGATTTTCAAAGTTGATTCCAACCCCGATGAATGACTTTGAGGGGGTCAAGTCTTCAGTGGAAGAAGTAATTGATGATGTAATGGAAATAGCAGGAGAAACAGCATTAGAAGTGGAGCCTAAAGATGTGACTGAATTGCTGTAATCTCATGCTAAAACTTGGAGTTGCTTTTTATGGATGAGCAAAGAAAGTGGTTTCTTGTGATGGCATCTCCTTCTGGTAAAGATGCTGAGAAGATTGTTTAAATGACAACAAAGGCTTTAGAATATGAAACTTAGTTGATAAAGTAGCTTCTGAGTTTGAGAGGAGTGATCCCAATTTGAAAGAAGTTCTACTGTGAGTAAAATGCTATCAAATAGTACAAGATATAGAAAAATCATTAGTCAAAGGAAGTCAATTGACTTATTTTAAGAAATTGCCACAGGCCCCAACCTTCAGCAACCACCATGATTGGTCAGCAGCCATCAACACTGAGGAAAGACTCTCTACCAGCAAAATAATTATGACTTGTTAAAGGCTCTGGTGATGGTTAACATTTTTTAGCAATAACATTTTTAAATTAAAGTATGTACAGTTTTAGACATAACACTACTGTACACTTAATCGACTACAGTATAGTATAAACATAACTTTTACATGCTCTGAGAAACCAAAAAAATTAATGATTTGCTTTATTGTGGTGGTCTGGAACTAAACCCACAACACCAAGGTAAGCCTGCTGTTGTGTCTTCTTTCTGAAAGAATTGTGGAAGTGTTAGAAAGTGAAAAATAAAAACTGGAAACTCAAACTAGCAACCCAGTAAAAACCAACAAACTGATCTATGTGATTATTAAATTTGTTATTATAAAATTTCTAGTGATATGAAAAGAAAATGAGAACATATTTTATCAAGTAGAATTTGATGGTCATGTTTAAATCCTTTCACTTTTTTTTTTTACTTTAAATGAAGAGTGGACAAGTTATTTTGTTTTAAGCTGAAGCCCCAATTAATGACAACCGATTCACAGTTGTTTTGAGTCTGTGAATATGACAGTGGCTGTTTTCTTTCTAGACCAGAGTCCCTGGTCTCAGCTCAAGCTTGCAGGTGTGGTGGGTGGGCAGGCTTGATGTTGAATCATGCTGAATCACCATTTCACATTCTTAGTTTTCCTGTAGTAAAGTGAATAGAAAGCTAAGAGCTACAATTTTCAGACTTCCTTGCAGCTAGAGCTCTGGACGTGATTTAGTTTCAGCCATAGAAGGCAGAAATGATGAAGACTATACTAATGCTTGCAAGCAGAATCATGAAAGTGATTTTTCTGAGGCAGTGATAAGAGATTTCAGTGTCCACACACAAGGTTTACAGATGGCAAGAATGGTAAAGTAGGGGTCCCCAATCCCTGGGCCATGGACTGGTACTAGTCTGTGGCCTGTTAAGAATTGTCCCGCATGGCAGGTGAGCAGCAATTAAGCAAGCGAAGCTTCATCTGTATTTGCAGCCGTTTCCCAGTGCTAGCATCTCTGCCTCAGCTCCACTTCAGATCATCAGGCATTAGATTCTCATAGGAGCACTGGTCTCTGGTGCCAAAAAGGTTGTGGACTGTTGGTACAAAGCATCTAACTTGCTGTAAACTATAGTGGGTATGGAAAAATATTGTAGAGAACCAGCAGTCATGTGGCTCCCTTAAGTGATCCTCACACCATATTGGTATACTTTGAGATTGAGTGGTTTCCTGAACTTAGAAGAGAAGCAGCTCCTTGGTTGACCTGGCTCTGCAGTGTGGCATCTGGAATCATATCTCAAAGATCTGTCAGTTCTCAACCATTCTATGCTCAGGTTAATATTTTGCTTAAGAAATAGTCCTTTTTTGCTTAAACTAACAAGAATTAACTGTTCCCTGCAGTTTATTAGACCTTAATACATTAATACATTAGGTAATGGTGACGATTCTGAGAAGAGGTTAAGGACATTGCCAAGAAGAGTGAAGAGTTTGAGATTTTATTCTACTTGCAAGCTACAGGTTAGCCTGTTGCAGTTTTGGATCCTGGAAAAAGACAAGACTCCTGGATCAGACCTAAATGACTTTACACTAACAGTATATATAGCAAGCAGCATGAGCTTTGTGTTCTTGTCAGTTCCCCTTGCGCCCCAAGTCCCACTGGGGCAATGGAGAGTGGCCCAGGTGGACACCTGAGCATACAGTGGGTCTGCATCATAACTGATGAACCTCAAAGTTTAGGGTACCTGAATCTTTTAAGAGTTCAAGTAAACCTACCCAACTTTTGCCCTGGCCGAGAGTATTATCTTCATTATACTGGACAGTAGATACACCTTCCTTCCTCTCAAGGGAGACACAGAATCTCCAAAGGCTGTTCACTATACAAATCTCCTTGGAAAAGAGTCTGGAAGAAAGGCTGTCAGAGCCTCTGCTCACAAAGCCTGAGAAAAATTGTTTCCCAATAGACATCAGTCAACTTTTCAACAGTATCCATTCTTCTTTTAAAGTCCAAACCAGGTTTTATCTTTTAAAAATTCACTTTAATCTAATCATGGAATTTAACAAACATTTGTACAGAATCAGAAACTAATTTATAGCACGGTTTCTATTCATTTCAGCCATGAGAAAACACCATAGCAGTCATAATTAAACATATCCATCCATAAATTACTTTTATTTCTCATTAAATGAGCACAAAGTCATTAGCATATTAGTAACAGATATGTTTATTATTACATATCCATCAGTGCGGCTTTCAATACCACTTGAAACATGCATATCATCCTAGAGACGAATCAGTTTTCCAGTGCTTTTTATTTGATACACATTACTGCAAAGCCATTATAAATTACTGAGGAGGTATTTGGTTAAAAAAATAAACAATAAATCATATTGCCTATATGAATCAACTCTTGTTATTAGACAAGAGTTTAACAGTATTTATCTGGTAATTCCTATGTTAACTGGAAAACATCACAGATGTATTGCCATAATTTTCTTTTATATTGGTATAATCTTTTACATGTTTTGCAGTTTTATAAAGTCATTCATTATTTTAGCAGACAGTTTGATGCAAAGACTGTATTCAATTTATGGAAGTCCAATAAACTTCTAAATATTTAAAATTAAACCAATTATCAATGAAAAACCCACTGACACACATAATTTTTTGAAAATATGTTTTTTTGAAACTTCTATATTTAATCATGGCAGTAAAATAATTCTCTCAAATTAAGGCACTAAAAGCTCAATGCAATGTCCATTGAAGTGTTCTAAGAATAATTTACATTTCAAACAGTGCATACATTTCTTATATGTTTGTTAACTTAATGTCTTTATCACTTAAAACCACAGAGAAATACATTATACAATTACAGAAATGATGTACCCCACAAAATGCTTTCAAACTTGGTTCTTTTGTACAGTTAGTTCCTAATGTCTCTAGTAGTAAATAACTCAATATGGCTTGGCAAAAATGCATAGATTAAATGAAAAATTTTTTTTTTTTGCCTTCTCCCATTCCCCAATCTACAAACTTGCTGAAACACATACAGTATTTTGTAAAGCATAATGTAAGAATTTATTCTCCATCAAGTCCACCACGGGCAATCAAACAGTAAGGCTTTTAAATTCTACAGTGAGGGCACTGAAGTCAAGTGATGTCATTGCTTTCTTAAAATAGTTTTGTATAGTCTTGCAAGAGCATAAAAACTGAAGTCATTAAAAAAAATTCAGTTGTCTCATTTTGAGATATCTTCTTTACTCCTTCCATGAGCTGATCTTGATAGTGATGGCCATTCCACTTCAAAGTGAAAGTCCCTTCCTCTCACTCACATGAGGAAACTGTGTTCTATCATGATTGACAGGCATTTTCTTAGAAATTCAAAAAGGCAGCACCTTTTTAAAAAATACATATCTAGCTAAGCTTTCCCCCAATTGTACTTGCATTACACAGTAATAATTAATCTAATCTACCTGTAGGCAAACCCGCAATAAAAAAACAAAAAACAAAAAACAAAAAAACAAAAAAAATCCCTTGGTGTGCTTTTGTGCCAAAGCAAAGACAGAATAACAGCAATCTTAACCCTGAAGCCTGTGATATCGTGTCAAAGGAACAGCCTGTCTCCTCTGCATGGTTAAAGAAGCCTGCTTTATCAGGTAGCATCCCACACGATTCCACAAGGTGCTAGGTCACATGGTTAACTGTTGAAGGGGAAAAAAAAGAAACTATAATTTAAGAAATGCACTCAGGTGGCGGGAAAGGTAAATTACATTACCTTTTTATCTAATAATTAACACAAAAGAAATAAGAAAATGGAAAAATACATTTATTATTATCTCCTTTTATCTTCACTCTACTTCGACTATATATTTTTTTACAGAGCTATAATAATCCAATTTTAAATAATTTTAGATACAGCCTTTATCCTATATAGGAAGGTATTGATATAAGATTCTACAGAAAAAAGTCATAAGTTAGGCAATAATACAGTGGGGTAGTATGGCTGCTGAAGAATACAGAAAGAAAAATGGGTATGAGTCTTCCAAGAATTAGACTTCGTTATTGACAAGAAATGGGATGAATTAAAGTTTTAAGCGTGCTTGAAGACTTGGGTGACATTAGCAGAGACGCAAATAAGTAATAGGTCTTAGCTTCTAGATTCACTGATTACACTCTAGGGAAAGTTGTTTTTTGGCACAGGAGAAAACACACAGATGAAAATGCGTTCTAATCCTGACTATGCCACTAATTAGCTGTGTGATCTTGTGCAAGTTGTTTAATTCCTTTGAGCCTCGTTTATTCATGTCAAAATGAGAACTTAATGAGATATCATAACCTCTCTTTTAGAAAGGGTTTAATTATGTCCTATAATTGTTTTTTTTTATAGCATATAAATATTTTTGAAAAAATTACATCAACATCAGTTAACCCCTTCCAAAAAAGAATACTTAACTGGGAAGTTTATTTGTAATACCATAGTCACTGATAACACCAAATAATTTTGATTAAAAAAAGAACTATGCCAACATAATTAAAAATAAAAGATGAACAAAGTTTTATATCAATTATTTACATTTAAAAACAGGTAAACTGCATTTTTTTTTAAACATTAAGAGCTAAATATGTGCCATGTATATCAACCAATGACAAAATATGACATGGACCTAAATAAATATATTTATAAATATTAAATTTTAACAGGAATCAGTTAAACTAATTTGTAAAGTCATTTCAAGTCATACATAAATGCTTAGTTACAAATGATGCCCTCTACAGGGAAAGAAATAATCAAATTTCACATTTTAATAGGTGTTATTTAATCACTTGCACATTGTTAAAAAGGTTAACATTTCAATACTTACCTAGTTTTTCCAGATGTATTTTTGACCACTTTCCGGAAAGACTGATTTGCAGTGGATCTTGTAGAAAGTGTTCGAGGGGATGCACGAACAAAACCAGATGGTGGATTTTTAGGTATCTTCTTTACTAAATGAGTTACCCATTTTTTTTGTTCATCCTGAGAACATGCTAACAACAGCATATCTCTTGCTGATGTTACATCATAACTTACTATATTAAGAAAAAAAGTACAATTAAAGTCATACATCTAAAATACATCTAAAAAAGATCTATTAAATGCATATTTTTATAAGTTCTTAAAATTTTAAAAGATTTACTATGCTTAATTAAGCTTAGACTTTATCCCTTCTAAATTTAACTAAGGCTGAAAATTTAAAAAGAAAACATTAGTCGTAAACTAATAAGAAAAATAAAGTACTACAAAAAATGTAGAAGTGAAACAAAGAACTATATTTTTAGAACACAGATTTCTTACCTTAAAATAGCTATAGCCTTTATTATTTCCCTCAAGCTACCTTTGCTAAACTAGAAGACATTTTGTCTACGATACAGCATGCTGGTTGAGGCAGTGAAAAACAGATAAAAGGAAAACAAGCTAGAGGTAAAAACTTAAGGGAGAATATAGTGGAACTTATCTATAGCTCTTCTCTCCAACTTAGAATACTTTCTCAGTGGTACATTTTTTATTTTATTTTTTTTTACAAGGGGGTGATTCTCTTTAAAAGCATTACTGCCATTTGTGACAACATGGATGGACCTCGAGATAATCATGCTAAGCGAAATAAGCCAGACAGAAAAAGTTGAAAATCACATGATATCACTTATATGTGGGATATAAACCTAAAAGCAACAAATGCACAGGACAAACAAACAGAGACTCATGGACATGGACTATAGACTAGCAGTTACCAGAGGGTAGGGGAGAGGGGCAGGAGGAGTCAAATATGTCATGATGAAAAAAAGTCTAACTATGGGTGGTGAACAGTGTAAATATATATTTGCTTTACTGTTAAAAAAAAAAAGGATTATGTTCGAAGCTAAAGCCGTAAATATAAAATGATAGCTGTATGTTGTTCTACCAATGTCAAATGTTATTTCCTCTAACCTCTTTTCAGCTCAGTATAGAAAATGCTACACTTGAAAAAGTTATTGTTATTTAATTCTCTAATTTGTTGTAAGTTGTAAAATTTTCATATCTTACCTTTACATGGGGAAATTAAGTCCTCTTTCTTATCTAAGTGATCTCTGTGGCACTTAACATGGCATCTTCGACATTCTAAGGCAGGAGGTGGCTTAAAAACATGCCAGAGAGGTTTGGCACAGGCCTCACAGTTGGCGGGAAAGTGGTAGAGTGTAGGAATGAACTCATGGCCTTTGTGATTTTGAAAATTCGTTTTTTCAGCTTGTTGTACTGGTTCCATCTCTACATCTTTTCTACTTTCACCTTCATTTGCATATAGTATCTACATTTAGGAATAGTAAAGAAGAAGATAATAAAGATTTGTATCTGCACATACAAATTTCGAATGTATAAAAGCATTGGTGTATATATATTTATTTCACAAAATATACTTAGTACTTCGGTAAAAGAGCTTCTGAAATTATAATTTTAGATTTTTACCTGGAATATTTTAGGAATTTCTTCAGTTTCAGCTCTGTATACATCTCCTTGGGTTACAGGTCGAACATGAAACAATTTACTAAAATGAAAATATGATATAGGCTATCATAAAAACTCATTTACAGTAAAAGACAAACAGACATTTCTTTGAAGATAAATTGGTCATTAGAGAAATGTAAATTAAAATCATAGTAAGTATCACTATACACCCATTAGAAAATAAAAAATAAAAATACTAATAAATCAAATGCAGGTGAGGATGAAGAGAAACTAGATCACCTATACAACTGTAGTAAAAATGTAAAATTGCAGAGCCACTCTGGAAAACTAAACATACGCTTACCAAATAACCCAGCAATTATATTCCTAGGTCTTTACTTCAGAGAAATAAAAATTTATATCTATGTGAAAACCTGTACATGAATATTCACAGAAGCTTCATTTATAATAGCCCCAAACTGGAAACAACTCAAATGAATGGTTAAACAAACTGTGATACATCCACACCATGGAATACTACTCGACAATGAAAAGAAACAAACTACATCTTGGATGGAAATCAGAGAAATTACACTGAGTGAAAAAAGTCAATCCCAAAGTTTACACAGTATTTGATTCTATTTATATAATATCCTTGCAAAGAAAAAATTATAGAGATGGAGAACAGATTAGTGGTTGACAAGAATTAGGGAGAGGTAGAGAAAAGGTGCTTCCTGCAGTTATAAAAAAGAGAGCCCTGTGATGGGACTGTTCTATATTCTGACTTTAGTGACAATCATATGAATCTATTAATGTGATAAGGGCATACAGCTTGAAAAGAAAGAATAAAGCTATTATTATTTAGAGATTACATGATTGTATACCTAGAAAATCCCTGTGTAATCCACACACAAAAAAAACCTATAAAACTGGTAAGTGAAGAAACAAGATTACAGGATTAAAGGTCAATATATAAAAACGGATATAGCCTTGGAACAACCAGATATTCACATGGAAAGAAAAAACTAACTTCCGAAGCTACCTTTTACCAAACACGAAAGTAAATTTGAGATCAATCATAATTTAATTATAAAACCTAAAATAAAAAGGTTCCTAAAAGAAAAGAGAACACTTTTAACAATATTTGGGTAGGCAAAAGTTTCTTAGACTACAAAAGGCAGCAGTTCTTTTTAAAAAATTGATAAACCAGTCTGTTAAAAGATCTCATAAAGAAAATGAATAGGCAAGCCACAGATTGGGAAATATTTGCACTACATATTTCTGACATCAGATTTGTATCCAGAATATATACAAAACTTTTACAAATCAGTCTTAAAAAGGTAAGCAATCCAACTAAAAAATGGGCGAGACTTGGAGACACTTAAGAGAAGATATACAAGTGGCCAATAAACACATGAAAAGATTCTTGGCATCATTAGTCCTGAGGAAAATACAAACTAAAACAATGAGATAGCAAGCATTTCATATCCAGTAGAAAAGCAAAAATCAGAAACTCATAACACCAAATGTTGGTGAGGATGTGGAACAACTGAAACTCATATTACTGGTGAGTATAATATAGTATAACCATTTTGAAAACTATTTAGTAGATTTTTTAAAGATTAAACACAGATTTACTCTATGACCCAGGATTCCACTCCTAGATATTTAGCTATGAGAAATAAAAACTTAAGTCAACAAAAGGAATGTTCATAGTGTTATTTTTAATAGCCCCAAACTGAAAACAGCTTAAATGTTTAACAGAAGTACAGAGGAACAAACTGAAATATATTTATTCAATGGAATATTACTCAGCAAAAAAACAAAACAACAAAAACAAAAAACACGGACAACTGATACACATAGCAAAACACGATGTTAAGTCAAAGCAGCCAGGCACACTGTGTAATTCCTTTACATAAAGTTCTACATTAGGCAAAACTAATCTCAGTGACAGAAATCAGATTTTCTTTTTATGAGAAAGGGCAAAAGTGAGCTTTCTAGGGTGATGGGAAAAATTTTGTTTTATCTTGTCTTGGGTAGTGATTACATGGGTGTTTAGAATTGTCAAAAGTCACTGAACAGAACACTTAAGATGTATTCATTTTATTGTATGAAAATTGTAATACCTCGATAAAAAGGTAAAATAACAACAATCTATCAATCTAAGTATTTAACTTAGTTGAAAGATGATGTCTCTCATATTAGTGTTTATGTATTATTATACTTAAGTGATCACTTAAATTTTCACAAATGCTTTTTAAAAATTTAAAAAAATATATCAGAACTCTCTGGCACTTGCTCAATTCTTTTTACATTCTAACCATAACTGGCTCTACAATTAATTTTGAAGCAATGGCAATACTTCATTTTAAGTTTGTATTTCTCTTGAATAGCATCCACTACACTTCACTTTGAATTTATATTTTGTTACATACGTTTTATCTTTTCTACTACTAGTCAGTAAGCTCCTTAAATACGAAACTGTCTTAATTATCTTTATACAATCTACAGCACCTATGATCATACAGGCAGCAGTGCTTCAGAAATGGTATTTATCAGGGTGATCACTTCGTAAGTTATATAAATGTCTAAACACTATGTTGTATACCTGAAACTAATATAATATTGTATGTGAACTATAATTGAAAAATAAAAAATATTAATATAATAAAGAAATGGTTTTAGAATGACTACAAAGGAAAAAAACCTGACCTATTAAAAAAAAGAGACATTTATATTTCTTTTTTTAAAATGACCACATAATCAAATACATATGAGATGATCTCTGAACTTAAAACCAATAAATACTTGTAATAAAAAATTTGTCTTTAGAATTCATGAATCGAGTATGGAAAAATTTTCCTCTCACACTTTGCTAAAGTAAGATTTAATATAGTTATTTAAATTTAAGAGAAAGAGAAAAGTAGATAACATTGTTTAAATAAAATATAAACTGAATTGAGTCTAAAAATAATTATTATAAGTTAACACTCAACTGACTTAAAATTCAATCAAAGGCAACTTACTCTATGTCCAATACCATAGATGGATTGGATTGCTCCTTATCTTGTTCATCGTTATAAAATAAAATTTTTTTGCTGCTTACCACAACATACTGAAATGAGAAAAAAAGGGGGAAGAGGTGTAAGAGCAATAGTAACTTGATTTAAAGTATAAGCATATTTGCCATTTATATCTAGATTATACTGCATTAATCTAAAATTGATACTAATAGAACAGTTAATACAAGTTCTAAGCTTTAAAAGTAAATATATAACAAAATATCAACTAAAAAAAGAGAGACATAGGGTACCTGTTTCTTCCAGCCATATCGTTTGATATTTCCTCTATTTGGTATTGAAAGCCAACCTTCAATTCTTGACTCTAGGAGAAAAATAACATATAGTATTCAGTCTTAAATTGTAACAAAAGAAAAAGCTATTACAAGTTGTCTGAAGCATGCAGCCAGCGACAGGCATTTGGAACACAGCTAAATGAATAAGTGCCATAATTTGTTCTTCCATGCTTTGAATCACACAAATCAACTTTAATGGCCATACAAATTTTGCAGAAAAAAAATCCAAGCCACTTTCCCATAAAATTAACATTTAGTATTCAATTATAAAAGTATGAAGTAACAATAATATCCTTAAGAGTCAGGCAAGACTGGAATGGACTGCAGCTAAAATGGAATATGGTACAGAAGACTTTAAATATCATTTAACATTCATATAAAAAATACTTAGCAAAAAAAAAATTATGCAGCAAGTGGAACAAATCAGAGCCATGATTTACACAAGAGCAAGCAGAAGAACAGAAGTGTCCTATTACTCACAGAAGAATAGAAGATAAATAAATAAGGAATGCAGGCAGAATCAACTAGATATAAAGAATAAGAGACAAGCATTTTATTTGTTTTCTCAGTACAATATTCTGATAAACTTTTTGGTAAAACATCCATAACAATTTCAATAAAACTGTCCCAATTTACTTGGTGGGATATTTAATTCTAGCGTTAAGTCCAATTACAATTCTTATCAAACTAAAGAGGTATAAAGCTTTTTAACTTTGTGGTACCAGAATTTAATAAACAGTAAAAGAACACAGAATTCAGCTGGTCAGCTGTTAATATTTTAGCCAGTTTGTACACATCAGAAATTCCTTGATTAATTTGATAAAGGCATTTTATAGTAATTATTACTACTGTTTAATATAATTAATATTTATTGAAAATATTCAAGGGAAAAGATGATTCCATTAGAAATTGGTTATTTTATATCAGGTTAGAGAACATTTATATCTATTTTATATTTGAAACACAAAAGAATAGAAGAGTAACCAACTTTTCTATTGTACAATGCTATAACATGACAGATGATTAGAATATATATTGCCCTTCTCCACATAACTTAAAAGCTGTAAAGCAGCTCAGTCTTACAGTAAAAGTAACAACAATGGATAACATTTACTGAATATTTATTATCTGCTAAGTGCTTTACAAGTAATATCTCACATATAAACTATATATAATCCCATGAATATAGGACATTATATTCTTAAGAATATAAGGTAGGATAGGTTCTTCTATCATCCTCCATTCACAAATGAAGAGACTGAGGCTTAGCAAGGGACCCTGATTTGCCTAAGGGTACTCTATCAGTAAGTGTCAAAGCCCAGGCAGTCTAATTTCTGAGTTCATGTTTCTAGAGCACAATGCTGTTCTGTCCTTTAACAAGCTTTGCAGTTAACTGAATCAGGAGTCATGTTCTTCTCGTTCCAACTTCTATGTACTTAATGTCCTTTACTTTTATTCTCTTTAATCTAAATTGCAGTTGTTAAAGTGAAAGAAATAATGAGAAACTTCAGCTCAAAATGATCACCCTTTTCTAGCTTTTTACTTAGTTGCTGTTATTTAGTTTATCAATAATTATTTTCTTTCCTTAGGTAGTTCCTTGGTAAGTTTTGAGAGTGTAGGGACCATATCCTAACATTTTTTGATACATACCACAGCATCTGACATGCAGAGAAGGTACCTGGATAAATATTTGTTGATTATTTTGCAATTTTGCTTTTTTTTGGAATCAGCCGATTAAAATCATCCTTTGTAAATAATGGTTATAATTTAAGAGCCAAAGGGCAATTTTATATTAAATTAAAATTCACAAATATTCGCTTACAAAAGCAAAGAAGTTATTGCCAGGAAAATCCCTGTAGCATGCCAAAAATTGCATCTCCTACTCCTAAGTCTTTTTAATACCAGTTTATTCCTCACTGAAAATAAAAGATGTGAAAGCCATTGAAATCTTGACATTTATACAAAATTGCATATGGCAAAATACCCCTTCCCTCTGTGTTATTTCTCTATGAGAATAAATGCCAAAAATATTTATGCTTTCTGGTTTTAAATTTGGATTCATCTGCCAGTGTTATCTTTAATATATTTTCAATGAATTCTTGTATGTTGTGACTTCATCTCTCATGTCAGTATTCCTGCGGAAATTTTATATATCGAAGGCATTTTATGAATCAAATAAGCCCAATTTTATATTTGCTATAATTTAAATTAAGAAATTTGCAACTCAAAAAAAGGTGTTGAGGATATACGCTTTTTGCCAATTTAAAACAATGTTATAGGAGAGAACTTTCATTTTTCCTTCTTGGTAAATTCTCTTCAGAGAAACAGCTGAACTAAGCTCAGCTATAACAAATAAAAAATACATACTAGCTTCTCTGTTCGCTTCACCTTGTCTTAGATGTGTTAACTTACCAGTCACACACACACACACACACACACACACACACACACACACACACACACACCTCCTTTAAAATCATGACCACTTGTGACCTAAGTGGCAATCTAAAAGTATAATGCAATAAATTCCTCCTTTTACATCACAAACACAGAAATCAGTTTCCCCAGATAAGTATAAGAAATGTTAAGGACTTCTAAGTTTAGATTATCATCAATAATATACTATAGAAGTACAAAAACAACTTGGCTCCATGCTTTCTAAATTTGTGGAGCAATTTTAAATTACAAAAGAATTAGATGTGTATTACTGTAATATTAGCACTTGACTCTTTTACCCAAATAAGAGACAAGCTATACATAAATCAATATTTGATACAGCTAATTTAAACAAAGCTAACCTTGGAAGACTACCAAAGTATACCTGGATAAACTACATATTGCTTAAGAAACAGAGCTAGAGAACCCAGTCCAAAATATTTTAATTATATTCAGAAGTGATAGAAAAAAAGAAAATAAAATCAATCAATCCTTAAGAATTACTTCTAAATCACTGATTAGATTTGGGCAAAGTCAGAAACATTTACATACTCAAATACTTGGAAACACATCAAGAAATCTATTTAAAGGTTTAAATTGTAAACCCTGAGATCAGGCTGGATGGAAAGAGAATGATGTAGATAATCTATAAGAGATAATGAACATTAAAGAACTGATGATACCAAGTATTTTTCCTAATGCTTCATTCACTTTTACATTCTTAGGTCACTAGTTACAAAAGAAGGAAAGAGAGAGAACAAGGAAGGCGAAACAGTTACATTATACATTAATCTTTTTGTCTGTTAAGACAATAGGTAAACCTTAACCTTAAGGGTAATCTTTGTATTTACACAGTGTAATAGGCCATAATCTGCCACAAAATCAAAAGGAAAATTAAAGACACAAAAGAATTAAAAGAATGAAAGTGATTTTAAGAACTTCAAATAGTTTTAAGTCAGAGAAGGAGGTACATTTTTTCTAAGCTTTTCAGGGTGGGAAACTTAGAGAAGAGATTTATCTAGTTAATGACAAGATACCCACCGAGCTCTAGATCTATAAGATAATTAAATGAGAATCGTTATATTAAATGACAAAATCTAAGAGAAATAATGAAAGTCATATTATCAGTTCATCTACCCAACCACTTAAAAAAGCCCACCTCACTGAACTAAAAATATGATCCAGATTTCAAAAGGCCTTTAACTGTTTAGTAAATACGTTCTATTTAAAGTCCTCCCCTTTTTAGTCTGTAGTTTAAATTCATTTACAAATTTTCTAAAATTAATTTTTTAAATTAACTCTAAAAGTAAAATTAATCATTAGTCATTGCCTCTGAAAAATCTTTCAGACACCTGAATGGTATGTAATGCTCTCATATTAAGAATAAATTAAAAAAAAATAATTCTTTAATAATTCTTTCTAGATATGACTGAAAACTTTAAACTTTATTTTCAGGGGATCATTTTTAAGCATCTAGTAAAATGGTGGGTTTAATACAGATTTTCGATTTACTAGCAAAATATCTGACACACAGAGAAGTAAAGTAACATTGATAAAGTTATTTATTAATTTCTACCTCCAATATGAAAATCAATCTACAACACTGTAGAGATCTTTATAAGTTTTAAGACTGAGAACATAGTAATAGAGAGATACCTTAACTGGTTTCCTTTTATAGCAATGGAAAATGGCTACCAGTACTTTTTATTTTTTCCCTCACTTGGTTTGGACTTTGAAAACTTTAAAAACAAAATCTCTGAACATACATAGCTATTTTAAGTAACATACTCAGAATAGAGCCAGTAGAAACATTAAAAAATCTCTTTGCTGACTCAGAGCTGGATTTATTAGATCAGGATTCTGATATCTAAGTGGATTCCTAACCTAAGCCTGCTAATCAAACTATCTGAAGATCCTTTGGGTTTAGCCTTCTTAAATATGCCAGGATGGATGATAAAACTCATCACTTTCTTCCTTTTAGAAGTCCCCCAAATTAATCTTTTAATTCAAATCTTCTAAAGAGCATTCACCAAAAACAGATTAGTCTCTGAAATGTTTACCTAATATAAGGAAAACCAAGGCACACATAATAATACACGATAAGAATTCCTTTACTAAACAACTGTAGAAATACCTTAGGGTAAATGAGGACGGAGTTTAAACTATAATTTCAGTTCAACAATTGAAAAAAAGTAGCCAAACACCCCTAAAAGGCATACTCTTACTGATGAATAAGTCTAACTTTAGAAAGATGTTCAAACAACAGTTGAATCTAGAGATTCCTATTAAATCCAAAGTGATCCTCTGATAAGAATATACACCTATAAGTTTTTCAAGAGGCAGGAAGTTTTTAGGGAGGCAAAAATGAGAAAAGAAATTCCTTGACTACTGGAATAGAAATATTCATTCCCTGCTTTATCCTTCCCTGATGACTTTGAGCTTGCAAAGCCACAAAAGAATGAGGGCAGTGGTTATATGGTATACAAATTAGGGTTGAATTCACTTCCCACTTTGAGTCCCACTTTCTTGGCTGAGAACAATTACATAAAATTTTTCTAAGTAGTCTATCAAATTTCTTATGTCAAGTAATATCTGTTAAAATAAAATCCTTATAATATCAAACACATTGATTCATAAATATTTTTATTCATGCATTATTCAGGAAATATAATTAAAATATATTTTCAAGTTTATGACCATGTAAATAAAAAGCTTCTAAAACCTTGGACTAAGAATGTGCATTAGTCAAAGGTATATATACATATATATGTATACATATGCTCTTAAAATTTGTAATGCAGGTTTTAATACATATATAACCTACTCGTTTGTAAAATTGAACCTGTGATATGTGTATTGCTCATCTCTATTAAAGACATAAATGTACTGTTTGCACTACAATTAACCCAAGAATGAAGCAGTGTTTATTTTTTAACTGATTCTCCACCGGAGAAAAGAATATATAGAAAAGAAGTCTGAAATTCTAGCTACTCATTTTTGTCTTTACTTGATTCTCCATCCCATCTGCATCTCCCACCCTTTTAATCTATTTCTTCAAAGTTAAAACTTAAAGCCTGATTAAAGTTTATGACTACTACCTTAGGTAGGTTTCTATGAAGAGCTGTTGTGGTTTTGATCACCAAGTCCAGTTTTTAGTTTTAGCACAAAAATATATAAAACACTGAAGAGCTGCTATTCATGAAACATGTAGAATTTCTTTTAAATAGTGAGAAGTGTTGCAGCAGCTTCAAATTTCATTATGGAATTAGGCTGCTCAAAACAAATTCAGAACCTTCTTCAGGTTTCTATTCAGGTAGAGCCTCTAAGATATGTTTTAATAGCCTAAGATTACTATGACTGCTTTTATTTTACAAAATGGACTAAGTATACAAACATCATAAGACTTTGGCTATCAGAAACATAAACAACTTCTTAAGAATCCATGGACAAAATGTTAAGAAGTAAAATACCAAAAGAAAGAAACATACATTAATTTCTATGATATTTAAGCAAACTTGAATGAAGAGAAATATTCCTACCTGGAAGGTTTCCATCAGTTTCATCAGCACTAGGAAAACTAGCGACACTTGTAGAATCCGAAAGGTCCAAAAGTTTAGCACGCAATTGCTCAATATCACTCTCTTTGCTAGCCAACTGCATCTGAAGCTCATTCCTATGTGTACATTCTTCTACCAATTGCTATTTTTGAAAAAAAAAAAACATAATGTAAGGAGTCAAGATCAAATTTCCAACATTAAGAAATTAAGAATTAGTGTTAACTGTAAATAAGTTATCTAAAATAGTGAAAACTAAAAATTTACTGAAAACTTCGTGTATGTTTACTACCACAGAAATGCAAGTTCTCTTCCTTAGGAGTACACTGCTTGGATATGCTCCTTTTCTCCAAATTTAAATGTTTTTGTTTGTTTGTTTTAATTACAGGGCACCAAAAAACAAAAAAAATAAACACTTGTTAAAACGATAGAAAATGTGTTTTCTGGTTCCAAATGAAATAGTTTAAAAGGTATGGAAAGCTCAGTCTGGTAAAATCATACTTGGATCTAAGTCTGTCTAAGATTAGAGAACATGTTCTCAATTTTGTGCTATTAACAACCAAGAAGTATCAAAAAATTAAGTTTGACATTTTGATTTCAGAAAAGTGAGTCCCAATTAGAGAAAAAAAATAAGCTCCAATATACCAAAAGCTCTATCCCAACTATAGTCACTATAATACCAGCTATATTTCAATTTCAGTATGAAAACAAAGAGGCAAAAATCTCTTGGTTATTCTTCTCAAAATAGCATCTTTAATCAAGCAGATGCTAATGGGTAAAAATTACTCAAGTTATAATGGTTAATAGGCAACAAAGAATCTTTCTAGATTTTTAAGATCATGGTTCATATTGGAGTAATGATCATATTATAGAGAGTATAAACCAAAACATGCACTTTTATATTTAAAAATCTAATCTAATCTAGATCAATACATAATAGGTATATATAGTATTAACAACTTAAGAAAATAACTCTACATGTGCATAAACACACAAACCTTACCGCTTGCATGTCATTCAGTTCCTTTTGATGTTTCACTACCATCTGGTTGAATTTCTCTCTTTCTTGGTTGAGTTCCAGTTGTAGCTTTCGATTTTCCTTTTCCTTCTTTCTCAAATCCTGTGTATTAGCTTTCTTTCTATCAATTTTAAAATCTTTTCGATTCATTATTTCTGCCAACTTGTTAACGGCCTATTCAAACATTAAATTATTGTTAATAAGACCTAGTGTAGCCATCCATTTTAAATCTCCATTAAAAATGTTTTTCCCCCCCTTCAAAATCAGGAAGTAGGGCTTTTTTGTGTGTATAAAATTAAGAGAATCTAATGAAGGTTGGAACATAACTGGCAACACAAGTAACAACCACTATTGACTTATCTCATTGTTCAAATGTAAAAACCAGACAAGCTTGCAAAAGCATTTATCATTCAAGAAGTATTCAGCATTTATTATGTTACATGTAGGTACTCTGATAGGCACTAGATATAAAGACTGTAAATACAGATATACACCCAAAGGCATTCTAGTTTGGTGGAGGAGCCAAACAAGGAAGCATTATGGTACTGAGTGCTAAGTAAGAAAAAAAGGCATACAAGGGTGTGATAGGAGCAGGACCTGAGACCTGGAGAAGTAAAGGCTTCCTGAATATGTGTCCACACATGTTTCTTAAAAGACAAATAGGAGCTGCATAAGCAAAAAAATGATGTGAAGGAGGGGAGACATTACAATCAGAGGAAACAGTATTCAAGCAAAAAGTCCCAAGATAATTTTTCACCTTTAGACAAGTGGGAAAGTAAGGGAACAGGAAATCTGACTAGGTCACACTGAGGTCCTTTTGAAAGTGAAAGGAAATGTAAATGTAGTTGAGGCTAACACCTTTTGCCAGAAGGAAAAAATATATTCAAAATGAGATAGCACTGCTAAAAGCATGTAAAATTAGCTACAGAAACTGTAAAACATGAGTCATGGTATATTTGTTCCATAGTGATGTTTAAAAATCAATTGTCCATTAAGACAGAAAAAAAGCCCTAACCACTATCATTTCCATGTAGATTAGTTCCCATCTAGGATGAGGTGCCCTTAAATAATTTTTTTCAATGCAATAAAAGCATAGTTCATTGAAGTCATAAATGCATATTTGTTTTTTTCTAATTGTAAATCTAACATACTTATTACAAGAAAAATCAAATACAGAGATATAAAAAAAGTGGAAAACCCTTATAATATCACCCCTTGAAGACTACTTCTGCTAAAGCCTTCAGTTTTCTTTCAATTTGCTGGGTGCATATAATAAGCAGATTACATATATATTTAAATTTAAAAATGGAATCATGCTGTACATTATGCTGCAACATACTTTTTTTGTTTAATACTATTTCATGTATCATGGAAATACTATTTTCCCATGTCATTACATGTTAATCTACTTCATTTATTTTTAATGGCTCCTTTGTATTCTACTGTATGGATGTATCGTGATTCATCAATAATACATTAATGAGTGGTTGGGTTATTTTTATTTTTTCACTGTTAAAAAATAAGGTTATAGTAATTATATATATTTGTATATATTTCTTTTGAGTAGTTAGGATAAATTCCTAAATGTGCAGTTACAGGGTCAAAGAATATGCATATTAAAATGCTTTATTTGGTTAAATTGTTCTTATAGTTTACTCACTCAAAAAGCATGACTAAACTTTCCCCATGTTCTTGCCAAAGCTGAGTATTATACCTCATTTAAATCTGCCCATTTAGCTGTGAAAAGATACCTCATTATTGTTTTAATTTCTATTTATTATTGTAGTTGAGCTTTTTAAAAATCTTTACTATTTTTTCCTTGAATGTCCCTTTTTTCTATTGAACTTCTTCTGATTTGCAGATGTTCTTTATATTTATCCACATTTGCTGTAAAGACTTCCTAATTTGTTTTCTTTCAACTTATGTTGCTTTGAGCTCCACAGACCTAAATTTTTATGTAATAAATGTCAATTTTTTTCTTCATGGTCTGTTTTGGTATAAAGGTAAGTAAAACCTTCTTTGAAAGATTTTCAACAGGTATTAAATGCATTTTGAAAAGGTTACTCTAGTTGCAACATGAAGGATTACTGGCAGGGAGAGTGGATTAATGTTAAGGAATCTAGTATAATCATTTAATAAAAAGTAGAAGATATTTATTTTACCATAAAACTCAACTGAGGTAAACAATAGTTTATGAAGAATTTAAACTACTGGATAACTTAGTAAAATGACAAGATATCAAGTTTTAGTGTAAAAATATTTGATCTAGTTGCATCATTAAATACAAAGCAAAATGATACATCCACTCCTATAGTTTCTTTCTTATTCTCGATTTATCTTTCTTGGCTTCAGTCAAGTGTTTTCTCTTCATTAAGTTTTCCTACTGTCAATTATAGGTTTTTTATATAATCTAAAACACATTCTAATCAGTCAAGTAACTAGACAAGCTAGTTTTCTTGACTCAATTGAAATCCTATTTCTTGAATATCTTCTATATTTAATGAAGACTACTACATTACTTGTTTCAATGAAAAGCTTGAATCTTCTAACTTCCGTTTTAAGAAAAAGTACATGAAGAGCAAATATTAATCTGACTATACGATATTCAAATATAAATATATGGAAAAGGCTGAGCACATGTATACCTGTATTTTAAGAGTTCGTTCTGTATTGATATTCTTTTCAAAGGCAGCCTTAAGATTATTGATCTCCTCCTCCTTCTTCAATTTATATTCTGTCAACAAATTACATAAAATATTATTGTATGACATTTCTGCATTCTAATGAGCAATGTCCTAATTCAAATTAGTTTACACTACAAAGTAACTTTCAGTAACTTTATCAAGATGATTTTTTCAGCTTTACTGAGGTATATTTAATAAGACTGTAAGATATTTAAAGCATTAACATAATGATTTGATATCTATACATTATGTAAGGACTCTCTTCTCGCCCATCGAGTTAACACACCCATCACCTCATATATTCACCTTACTTATTTAGTTTTGGTGGGGGGGTGAGAATATTTAAGTTATACAAAGATAATTCTTAAGGCTGCAAAAATTATTTAACATATGAAAACAAATATTTACAAAACGAATGCACAACATAAATAGCTAACAATTTACTCTGAACTGTTTAACATTATGATAAAAAAAACCTACATACCTTCCTCTGCCTTCCTCATTTTATCAGTTAGTTCTTCATTTTCTTTTCTTAATAATTCAATATCTTTGGTTAGCATGCTGTTTGTTTCTTCGAGCTAAACAAAGCACAAAAAAGTTTAAGCTATAGTCTCTTTGCTAGTTTCACATTTAAAGCAACAACCTTTAAAAAAAAATGCTCTGCTTCTTCCATAGATGAGGACAGGTCTGACACTGCCTAACTGTAAAAATGCCTGGTTTCTGATTTAAAATATGTGGCTATAATTAAATTAAAATATTTAAAAAACAATTGTTAGCTTCCAGAAATTGTATCAGTGTGTATGTGCGTGCATGTGCACACATACACACATATACATACATATATGTATACATATATACATGGAAGAAAAATGTAGAGAAGTAGACTAGAGACTATAAATGAAGAATCTGAGGCTTGAAGAGTTAAAGCAAACTGCCAAGACTGTGTAACTTCTTTAGGGACAAAGTTGGTTATTTGAACTAAGGCCTCCTTACACCAGAGCACTTGATGGTGGCTTCAAAAGAAAAGAAATCTAACTCCCTTTTCTAGCCCCATAATCTATTCAGATTATAGTACAAATTTCAGGAATAGGTAATTGTTTGTAGTACTGGCTTTTATATAATGGATTTGTAGATATCCACAAAGACTTTCTTATCCCAAAATAGTTTCTCTGAAGCTTACAGAATTCTGGCCATAAAATCAGTTGCAATGTATTAAGATAAAACAACAAATAAATTTAAACTAAACATTTCTTCTTATAAACTATATTAAGATTTACAGTCAGAAGGAGAAAAAAACCCAATATACTGACTAAAACTTCAATACTTAATCATTGTTTTTAGATTATATAAACTATTTTATACATGAGTACAGATTAACCACTGCATATCAGTAAATATGCATGTATATGCACTGATCCTAAACTTTAAGATGTAACCTATTCTGATTTAAATTAATTTTAGCCACATAACTTACCTGACTATCACACTTACCCGACTAACAGTGTGATCTTTATCTGTAATCTCTTGTCTATTTCTGGAAGCAGCTTTCTTGCTTTCTTGGGTCAATTCGAAGTACTGTTCTTCCAGAAGCCCTCGAGCCAACTGCTCAGACTCAGCTTTTGTTTCTGCTAGATCCAACTGAGTAGCAAGAGTTTCTCTGCAATGAGTTTATTACAGAAATGGATATAAATAAATTCAGTTAATTTTTCCAACTTAATCATATGCTTTAAAACACAATTATATTTAAATGATAAAAATAATTTTTTCTACTGCTTAACATAAAATTTGAATCCATTACCAACTTTCTATAAATATAAGCTCTCACTCTGAAAAACTATAAAAGAACTCTTTAATCTTTGTTCTGCTGTTGTGTTTAAGAAAGGTAATAAAGTAATGACAAGCAGTCTATTTTTGAAAAAGAATTTGTTACGGATTTGGAATGGAAAGTAGCAGGGCACAGGGGAAAAGTCATTGACTTGTAAATCAGGAGGCCAGACCTGAACCCTTATCCCTGTTCTATCACTAACTAATTGGGTAGGTACATTGGGCAAGTTCCTTATACTTTCTGGAGCTCAAATCAAATCTATAAAATGAGAGGTTTAAACTACATTATTTTTGAGGTCCCTTCCAATTCTGAAATTCAATGAGGTTACAAAGACTTATAAATAGATTTGCAAACCACTATAAACTATTCCAGGAATGCTCCTTGGGAATTTGTACTTTAAGGCTTTTCAGAATTGACATTCAGACCATGACCAGGTCACTCCAGTTTGCCTGCTTTTCTCCTCTCTTCGAGCTATCCTGGTCATGATTGTACCCCCTGTATATATTATATTAGGCTCAGTTAATGTCTGCCAAATGAATATCTTCCACCTATTTTCTACTACAGGAGTGATACAAATAGAATTTTCTGTCTTGGGCCTAAAAAGAGAGACATATAATAACTACCAAAAAAAATATATTCATTCATTTGTCCAATAAATATTTATTTGAATGCTATCATGTGCCAAACACTGTTCTAGGAATTAAGGCATGCAGCAGTAACAAAGTACCTGACCTCAGGAGGCATACATTAGTGGGGTGACACAGACAGTTTTAAAATAATGAAGTAATATGCAGTATGCCACAGAGAATAATAGAAGAAACTTATTAGCATGAACAATATACAGTATGCCATACAGAACAATAAGAAAAGAAAGAAGGAAGAATGTGGTCACTATACAGAATGTGGTCACTATTTTATATATGGTGAATCAAGGAGGCCTCTCTGCTAAGATGATATTTGAGAAGACATACGAAGGAAGTAAGGGAGTGATCATGTAGGTATCTGGGAATACATTGTTTAGGCAGAGGCATATCTAATAACGAATGCCCTAATGCTGATCTAAAGGAAGCTAATGTGAGCAGAGTGAGAGATAGGGAAAAGGTGTGAGAGACATAGTAAGATTGGGGGGAGGGCACAGAAGAAGAGACACTGCAACACTTTCTAAAACAATATGGGGACTTCGGCTTTTACTCTTTTGTATTCTGTTTTGAAAATTCTGGCTGCTGTATTAAGATCAGACAGTAGGGGGACAATGGAAGAAGCAGGGATACTGGATAGGAAAGTACTGAAATAATCAAGTTTGGAAATGATGACAGTTTCGGTCAGACTGGTAAATGGTAGAATTGGTGAGAACTAATCAGAGTTTGGATATATTTTTTAGTTATAGTTAGGATTGATAGATTGCATGCAGAATATACATATAAAAAAAAAGAGTCTAGGATGACTCCAAGTTTTTGACTTAAATAACTGGGAAAAAGAGAATTGCTAATACTAAAATGAGAAAGACAGGGTGAGAAAATTACAAATTTTTTCTGGACACATTACATATGAGATGCTTTTTTAAACATTCAAGTGGAGATGTCAAATAGTTAGCTGGATATACAAGTCTGAAATTCAGGGGAGAATATACTTGTACACTGATGCTATTTAAAGCTGTGAGGCTGAATGAGAACAAGTAGGAAGTGATCCCTTGGGCCCTCCAAACTTTAAAGGTCTCAGAGATGGGAAGGGACAAAGGAGCAAAGGAGGCTGAGAAAGAGTAGCCAGTTCAATAAGAGGAAAATATTGTGTGATGTCACAAAAGCCAAGTGAAGAAATTTTGTCAAGAGAGTAATCAACTACATCAGCTGCTGCTGTGAACTAAGATAAGGACAGAAAACTGACTATTGTCTTTAACTTTAGGAAATCACCAGTGACTTTGAGAAGGCTTATTTTAGTAGAGGATGAGTACAAATGTCTGAATGGAGTGAGCTCAAGAGAAAATGGGAGAAGGGAAATGGTATCTCACTTTTTAGGAAGTTTGCTACAAAAGGAAACAGAAAAATGGGACAGTACTGGAAGTGGATAGATATGTAGTTAAAAGAGGGTTATTTTTTAAGGAGATATTTACCTGTATGTTTATATAACAATAGGAATGACTATAGAAAAAAATTGATGTAGGAGAGATGAAAGAACTACTGGCATCATAGCCTTAAGTAGGCAACAAGGGATCAAAGGGCTGCCTTTAGATAAAGGCAGGAGTTACAGGTACAGATACAGACAAATTAGTAGCTATGGTGGTGGGAGAGAGTATATATTCTCTGATATCCAGGAAGCAAGGCCAGTTGCTGAGTGTGAGGATGGGGAGAGGCTGCTGGAGATTTGAGGAAGAGAGGAGAAAATATGAAATCGTTGTCTTAGAAGACCATAGGAGTTAGTGCATTAGGTAAAGATAGGAAATATTTCCACTGATAAGTCAATGAATACTAGGGGTTAGTTCTCTGCTATCATACAGGCTTCAGATGGATAACATGTTCTCATCTGGGGTTACTGCTTTCCATTAGATTCAGAATAAAATATTTGGGTCGTATTTTAAAATGCCAGAAAACCTACTTATCCCAAATTACATTTCTATCCCTGGCTATACAATTGTGCAAGACAAAGCAAAGAATGAGATGGTTCAGGATAAAATTATCTGTAACTATTTTCATCCAGATTTCCCTAACTCTACACTGTAAAAGACCTATCTTCAGTGATGTTTAAGGCCAATCTCGCGCCTTTCCCACTCCCCTATCTCCTTAAAGAAATCAATTTTTCAATAATTACAGATTCTTCTATAGAAGATTATAAGCAGGGGCTTTGTTCATATTCACTGCTGTATTTCAGTGCCCATAAAAGTCTCTGGCCCATACAAAGTGCTCAGAAATTTTGTCTGAATCAAAGAACACATGTGCAACTTTTCCCACTCTGATTTTCTTCTGGTGTCCCATTTAAATATGTCCAAATTTCTACTCTCTTTAAAAAGAAATAGCTCTCTTTTTCATTATCCTCTAGCTACTGCTGTATCTTCTTGCCTTAACAACCAAGTTTCTTGAATTTTTAACAAATATTTACTGAGCATTTACAATGTTCCAGGTACAATTCTAGGTGTTAGACATACAGCAACGAAGTAGTTAAGAACAAAACATTTGAAAATGCCGTCCTTTATTGAGCTTAAGTTTTGGCAGAAAGAAAAACAGTAAGTAAGCAAATTCTATAATATATTAGGAGGAGTATTTGTTACAGAGGAAAATAAAACAGGGAAGAAAGTATTGAACTGCGCAGCAATGTAGTAGGGTGGCATGGGGGATATTTACAATCTTAAAAAGGGTGTTCAGGGAAGACTTCTCTGAGATGACATTTAGACCTAGACCTGAAAAGGGTGAAGGAGAAAGTCATGTGGATATTCGAAGGAAACTGTTCCAGGCAGAGGGAAGAACAAGTCCAAAGGCCCTGAACAGGAGAGTAACTGGTTTGATAAATAATAGTAAGGAGGTCAATGTGGCCGTTGTCTATACTGTCTCTACATCTACTCTTCCTATTCATGTCTCAATCCACTTTAATCTAGTATCTATTCTCATCACTATTGAGGAATTGTTCTTAACAAGGTAACTAACAACCTTAAATGTAATAGACAACTTTTTCCCTTGACCTGTCCGAGTATTTCACACGTTAAATCCCTTTTTCTTTTTAAAAATATTTCATTCCTCTAGTGTTTGTGATAGTCTAACTGGTTTTCTCCTTGAATTATTGGTGACTTATTACTTTCCCTACCTTTGCCCATTCCTTAAGAGTATAGAAGCTAGTTGTCTGTGTTTGGCTTTTATGTCTTCTAATCCTATTAGGGGTTACGACTTATTGGATTGGGTGGCAGGGGGGCCAAATAAATGTCCCCATACCACCCTCCAGACACACACAAAATATATCTGGGCTAAACATTTTACATAAAAATTGAGATTCTTTGTTTCTCTTAAAAAACCAGAAGATCTTGAAATACTGGGTCAACATTACCATGGGGTAGCAATTAGTTAGAACTGAGGACATGAACTATTCCGTTTGTTATAATTGTTACCACTCACACAATGAATGCACCCATACTTAGATCCAACTGACTTCAACTCAGCTACATATATGGTATCGTAGGCTCATGAGTTTATAAACTCTGATATATGCCATCATCTTAACAAATCTCATCTATCTTAATGGTTTCAGTATGCAATCATTGTCGAATTAGCTTCAAATTATCTTTTCTCTGAGTTCTGAAGCAATAACCCAAATGCCTAGTATCCATTTCTTTTTGAACATCCCACAGGCACCTCAAACTCAACTGGTCTGAAATGGAAGTAATATTGTCTCCCTTCATTTCACAAATTTGGCATTCCCTAACTCAGAAACTAGCACTACCATCAATCCATCTGCTCTGGTCAGAAACTTGAGAGTCGATCTGAAATATTCCCAAACCAAAACCCCTAAGCCCCAAATGTAGAAGTCCAACTGCTTCTATTTCCTATTTTTTTCCCATGCACTTGTCTCTCCTTTTACTGCCAACTTCCAGTATAATTTTACATCTAATTATCCTAATGGATGTATAATTGGACTCCCTGTATCCACTCAGCTTTGCTTCACTCCAATCCATTCTCCATCCTAATGAGTGGAGCTTTCTGAAACATCACTTTGTCAGTCCCTAGCTTAGAATTTTCATTCACTCAATATTTATTGAATACATAATCTATAAGGCTCTGATCTAGGTGATCGTGAATACACAATAGAAAACACCAAAAATAAAACTCCACTCTTCAATATTTGATAATTCTAAACTCAACATGACACACAAGGTCCTTTGTAATCTGACTCAAGTTTACTCTCTAGCATTACCTGTCATCAACTATCTCCCTAACTAAATCATTTGCTGTTCTCCAAATCACAGACTGCTTTTGCTTATATTTCCCCCTTTCTCATATCCCATTCCCTGGAGAATTCTTCTTTTTCTTAGTTGTCACCTGGGAAATGTTTTCTGAATCTCACATGGTAAGCTGAGGTATATTGCTTCAATATGTTCCAATAGCACTTTGTAACAGCCGTCTACCTTAATTTTATTTGCCTCTGACCTAGATTCTGAAAACCTTAAAAGTTAAGAAACTTAACTTACTACTAATAATTATATCACTAGTATGAAGTAGTTTTTAGCACTATAGTAATGATCAATACATTTCTCTTAACTAGATCAAACAAGGGCAAACATATCAATCCTCTGAAACGATACAGGATGTAGTGCATTGGGTGCCTCTGTCACAGTGAATGCACACAACCTGGGATTGCATCTTACATCACGGATACCATATAAATGATAGGCCACAGACTAGGCTTAACAATAGTCTATCACTGTCATAGAGACTAACCAGGAAATGTATTTTTGTGCCTAATTTAGAGGCCACCTAATGTATTAAGCATCTAAGCACTGAGTGTCTATAGTTGCTAACAACACAAACAGGCTTCCGGACACCAACCGGACATTACAAAGTGATATATGAGGCAATCTTCTCTCTCCTAAAAATTAGATTTTAATCTGATTAAGCCTCCAGATTAGGGATGTCCAATTAACCTTTCTATAATAATGGAATGTTCTACACCTGTGCTGCCCAATATGGTAGACACTAACCACATGTGACTATCAAGCACCTGAAATGTGGCTAAGTATATCTAGTGAACTAAAGTTTTAATTTTATTTAAATGGATTAAATTTTAAATTTAAATGGCTACATGTGACTAGTGGCTACCATATTGGACAGTGCAGCTCTAGATTTAATCGCTGACTGCAGAAAACACAGGAGAATGAAAACGTTAACTACGGAAACAATAAAATCACAACCAAGGAAAATTATAAAAGACAAATGATTCAGTTCTTCCAACAAATGAGGATTGGGATAGTGATAACTCTTATGTTGGGGAGGGAAGAAGGTATAATCAGGAGAGGGTATATGGTAAAATTTTGAGGTGGAGAATAAAGTTCTATCTCTTTTATGGGTGATAGTTATAATGATATTTGTCATATGATTCATAAAACTGTACATGTTTTGTTATTTTATGTATTTGCTTTAATAACAAAAGTTAAAAATTTTAAATTTCTTTCCAAGGTGGTTATATGGAATGAGACTATACCAATGTCAGAAACTAGTTCCAGTGTCTTGTTCTGACACTATCTAACTATAAAAAGTTGTTACACTTAAGTAGCTTTATAAAGTCATCTCCTTCTAAGGCCGTAAGCACGCATGCAATGGAAATTAACCTGCATAATAATACTAAGAGGAAGATCTTAAATACCTTTACCTAAGATAATGACTTGTGAACACAGCATGAACTATTTATATACAAATAGATGTCTGAAAACAGTTTAGTGAATCTCTGTATAACTGCTATAGTGTTAACACATTAAATTATTTCTTCACCATAAAGGTAAACTTTAGCTTAAATCTAGTTTAATGTGTTCTGAATTAACCCAATTAAGTTTGCTGTACCACTGCCATCAAAATAACAACATATCTACTTTCTATCTTTAAACTTTAAGAATGCTTTGTTGTAGTACCGATCCTTGTTCTAAAATAAAATGAACATACTTCTCATTTTGTAGTTCCTGTATTTTCTTTAAATTTTCTCTGTTTTTTTCTTCAATTTCTTCCTTAAGTTCCTTTACCTGGGTTTTATAAAGTGTCTGCAAAACAATTGATAAGAAGAAATGTGTTTATGGTGGGTTAGTAGACAGTTCGGTAGTTTCTTATAAAGTTAACCAACTAACATATGATCCAATAACTCCACTCCCACGTATTTACCAAAGAAAAATGTAAATATCTATCCACACAAAATCTTAAACATGAATTTTTATTGCAGCTCTATTCATCATAGCTTCAAACTGGAAATGACCCAGATATCCATCAACAGATAAAAATTTTAAATTGTGGTGTATCCACACTACTCAGCAATACAAAGGAATGAAATGATGATACATACAACATAATAAAGCTAAAAAATATTATGCTGAGTAAAAGAAACCAGGCACTAAAGAGTATATTCTGCAGGATTCCATGTATATGAAATTCTAGAACAGGTGAATAATAGTGACAGAAAGCAAATCAGTGGTTGCCTGCAGATAGAGGAGGGTAGAGAAGACTGACTGCAAAGGGCCACAGGGAGTTTTTTATGGTGAAGGAAATGTTTTCTATGTTGATTGTGGTAGTGGTCATAGTGTACACACTTTTCAAAACTTATCAACCTTCACGCTTAAAACGGCACAATTAATTATATAGAAATTATACCTCAAAAGTATGTCAAAAACTGTGTTGATCTGGGAAAAATACCAAAAAGAAATTTAGCATGCACTACTTATTTAAAAGTTAGATCAATTCTTGCAATGAATAATGTTAGAGAAATCACTTCTCTTTTGGAAGGGTGGGATGGTTGACAGAGGTAGAAGAAACAGCCACAAAGATTTATCAAGTGTTCTGCTAACATATGAATAATATATATTTATTACAGAGCAATGATTCTTACAAGATTTACTAAGCTTCTGTCAACTTCATTGATAAATATTTAACAGGTGTTAGACCTACATTGTGTTAGGTGCTGGGGTTAGAGTAAACTTCTGGTTCTGAAATTTATTTTTTTTAATTAACTATCTTTTTTTGCTATAAAAGATAAGAATTTTAAAGACCAGTAAATAGTTGTGGAGAACTATTTTTATACTGTACACTTAATTATCTTTCTAAGAAATAGCACTTCTCTATGAGAAAAATACATACATTTCTATGGGAATGCAAATAAAAGAAGAGTGATGGCTTGCTCTAGTTTAAATGTTTACAATTTCTAAACTGAAATATTCCATTCTGCCTTTAGGAATCAGATTCTCGTCTCTTTTCTGACTTCAAATACTGAAATACACACACGCACACACACACACACACACACACACACACACACACGTAATCAGTGAAGATATAAGAAAAATAACCTGATTTAAAAGCTAAGATTAAAGAAAATATGAAATTTGGTTCATAATAACTTACCAAATTTAACAATATTTAACCAAAGCCTCACAAGCAATGGAATAAATCAGAACTAAGACACAGGGTCAGGTTTTGTATTGCTTTTGTAGAAGCAAAATGAAGAATCCATAGGAACCACCCCAAGTCATTGATGCCCATCCCGAAGTCTGAAGGTACTAGATAATTACTTTGTGGAAGCTTATGGATAAGACAGTGTGTGTGACATTATAGGACACTGTTAGAAGTGAAGGAGTACTACATACTTTGAACAAATAAGGTTGATCTACACTCAGGGAAGGGTTTTCAATAATATTGAACTTTTTTAAAATTTAAAAACATATTCCAGTAATGGTCTAATAAGCCAAGAAAGAAATAGATCAAAAAATAGAAAGTTGCCCTGTTTATTAGGAGATAAGAAAAGTAGAGCATGGAACTCTAAATCATGTGAAAATTCTATAGAGCTTTAAAGGTGTTCAGATTTTTTACTAGGGAAACCAATGCTTCCAATATTGTTCACACTTGATTTCTAGGGCATGTTCACCAGTGCAACCTGAACTCTATGCATTTAATTGCACTAAATAAGGTTTATAAGAAGGATGACTGCCAGTGTAGTAGTAATGGAGCGGCTAGAGAAATGTTAAGTTTAAACAGCAGAAAACAAGCTCGGCAAGCAAGAGAAACAAAAAATCCAGAGGCTTCAATAAAGTCTCAAAGCCTTAGCTATAAATGCTCATCAACAGCAGTAATGAATAACTTGGTCTACAACAAATAAGAATGATTTTTACAAGAAAAGTAAAACAGATGCATAAAATGTACATACAGCTAAAACAAGAAAAAGCCCTTGAATTAGTTATATCTATACCTATAGGTAGTTATATCTATGAATGTATGTATGTAGGCTATTATAATGTGCATTGGATGTGGTTCCATAGTGAAGCGGTTAGCACGTCTGCTTTACATGCAGAAGGGTCCTGGGTTCGCGCCCCAGTGGAGCCACGGTCCATGGTCTACAGCCATGCCACCTTGAAAAAGCCCAATGTCTATCTCAGAAGCTAAATAGGGTCAGGCCTGGTTAGTACGTGGATAGGAGACTACCTAGGAAGACCAGGTGCTGTAGGCATAAATAATAATAATAATAATAATAATAATAATAATAATAAAAAAATGTGCATATGTGAACCACATATGGTAATACTGACACTCTAAACGACCCGAGCTTGATACCAGGCAGACAGAACCCTTTTATTGTCTCATACGTAGCTCTGGGTTGATGGCAATTCTGGAAATATTTGCACGAAAATGGCCATTTCTTTACAATGTACCACACTACGAACTCAGATTCAGAAATAAAATGTAGAAATGTAGATATAAAAAGGAGAAAACCACTTCATAGTTATTTGAAAAGAATCGGAGTTTACATTAAAAATCTAAATACCTTGTTTTAAGTCAGGTTTTGAAACAGTCTATATGTTAAAAATAATTCTCACCGAGAAATATTGCTCAGCTTCAAGCTGATCTTGCAGTTCTCGCATCTGTCCTTCATTTCCTCTATATTGTCTTCAGAAAAAAAGAGAAAGTAGTAAACAAATGCTCCTATTTATAGTAGACTTTATATTATTCTTTGTTTCTTAAAGTTATAAAAATAAAAAACATTTACTACAGTGACCTTTTAAAAGAATCATACTTCATTATATGGTAACACTTTACTAAATATATTTGGCTAGGCCATACTGTCTGGTTCCATTTTGCTCCTTATAAAGTACCATGCAAAGCAGACGGAACCCTTTTCTACTGAAGGTCACTTTCAGGAGAATATTAATTGTGGATTAATCCAAATTGCAAAAATGAAAATGAATAATTTGGTAAATTTCTGTAGAGAAAGCATTCTTAGGGATACATTTTAAATGTCTTATATAGTAAGTAAACCATTAAAAACAGAGGACATGAAAATATTTAATACATAATAAGAATAATTCAGTACTACATATTATAGCCAATTAAGCAAAAGAGGTGTGTGGAAATGAATTATCAAGTAAAGAATAAGAAGGGAGGCAAGAACGATAACTGACAAAGGAGGAGGAACACAGACAACTACATGTATATAATACACACATGTATATAATAAGAACAACTCACATAGAGAAGAAGACACAAAAAGACAAACACAATAAAACGTACAAACACAGATTTTCAAAGATGAACAATTCCATATGCAGTTGCTAGGTTTTCATATTAGATATTAATAGCTTTGTATTTTCAGCATCTAAGGCATATGGTCAATGGACACAATAAATGTTCACTGAATACTGAGTTAGAGTTATTTTTTAGAGACAAAAACTATAAAACATATTACTGGGTGAAAATAGTGGCTCTAAAAGGGAAAAAGAATTTCATCAGTATAAAGCCAACAAAACCAAAACTGACAATTTTATCCAAGAATTACTGTATTGTAAAAAAAACTGACAAATGAAGCTATTATAACAAATTTGGAGGAAATAAAAACACATGACTTGGCATAAGATATACCCATCTTTGAAATTAAATTTTGAAGCATGTCCTTATACAAATTCTGAAAGCAATACTGACACCTTGCTTTGTCTCCATTTCATGTAAGTGGGCACTATGAGATGAATCAAAAGAACAAAACAAAACAAATAAACAAATTTAGGGTCATCATGTTTAATTCTAGTCTCTAACATAAACAAACCTTGAACATATCCTGTAAGGTACTGAATCCCTAATTTAAAAAAAAAAAAAAAAAAGGGGGGGGTTATCCTTCATTTCTGTAATTCTGCAGAGAAAAAAGATGACCTTTCTGGATATGAAAATCACATGAAGAAAATTGTGTTTTTTTCCCACCATAAACAGACTTACTGTAAAGTAGCCTTGAAAATCTAATCTTTTTCTTTCTTTAAATACCTGTATTTTTTTTAGTAAGCCTGTCCTTCCAAAGCTTGAATTCTCTTGTAAACTTTCATTGCAAGTAAATTCTTTTATTTCTAAATGCTTTTTGCTAACTCTACCTTTCACAAACTCTAAGTACATAAATCTACACACATATAAAATATCAAACACATAAGCAAGACTGAACACAAAAAGAAATCAAGAATGTTATTTCTGAGACTTACTTTGTAAGCTGAGCTAACTCAAATTCTAATAATCTCTTTGCTTCCAATAATGTATTTATTTCCTGTTTCATCTGCTTTTCTAGACCTTTTAAATTGTCTGCCTCAAATGCTTGAGTCTTCAATTCGTTTTGTAACAACAGTCGCTTATTTGATTCCTGCTCCAACTGCAGCGTGAGATTCTTAACCTATGAACGAGAAAAATAATTGGGATTTTAAATCTCTTTAAATTTATTAGATATTATTTGAAAAAAGACTAATCAAATCTCAATTCTAATGCCTTATACCAACAGAGAATATCAGTATTCTAAAAAGTCTCCATTGTTCTGTGTATTATTGCAGAATTTATTATTAAGTCAAAGTAATTCCCAAATTTCAGATATGAGCTCTTAGGGGGAAAATATCTGGTTTCTTTCTACTCCAACCTATATGGAAATTTAAAAGTAGAAGGTTAGTATAAAATGGAGAATATTAACTATGGATTTATTTAGATATGTTAGCTTTGGGGAAGACATTCCTAAGGGGTTTTTCAATTTACCTGTTCATTCGTAAGCGTTTGTGCTCTATCTGGTCTACAACCTTCCAGAGTTTAGTGACACCTTCCTTAAATCCCAGATATGACTAGTCATAATACTCCAATAGCACTCAGTACTTCCTCTTTTAAGAATGTTATGCTCATAATCACTATTTTAATATTTGTTTTTCCCCCTGGACTATAAGATACACAAAAGTCAAGACCATACCTATATTATTCAGTACCCCAACTACTAGTACAGAAACAGGCAGATAACAAGATGGTCAAAAATTATATTTTTTAAATGACTATTATCTTTCAAATTTTCAACACAAATTATTTCTACATGCTGGCTCTAATAGGTATCTCTCTCTTCTAGGCCATTTTATATACCACTATCAGATTAATTTCCCTAAGAGTGTTTTCACCTATAGCTCTCATTTTAAGTTTAAAATATTATTAATACCTTGGTCCCCAAGTTTCTCCCATTATTAATCAACAAGTCTCTTTTTCATTGGTCAGATCAAGTCCCTTTTGTCCCTTACTCACCTATCTTCTTAAGCACTCAGTAATCACTCTTTTATTGTTATCTTCAGTGATAATGGTCCCTCCACTAACTTTTGACTCTCAAACTATTAACTTTTAAGGTCTTCCTTAACCTTTAAAATAATGGTAACACTTCATTCCTCCTTTGTGAAGTCTTTCCTAATTATTCCAGTCTTCTCTTTCTCCCTTCTCTAATTTACGTATGTGGACTAATTATTTTAATCTTGTAAGTAATTTCTAAAACATATGATAACACAAGGATATAACATCATTTTGTCTTTTATTACTTTGTAAATTTGTATCCTGTGCTTTCTATCAATCCAAGCCAGTCAAAACTCTGCAATTTAAATCTTTTCTGAAATCTAACAGTAATGCTCTTCTTTGGGATTACAGGATATTTTACAATAAAGACAGGGTTTTTTTTGTTTGTTTTTTAAAAAAGCAGATGGTCAATTTCTCCGGGAAAGGAGCTATGACATTGCTACACAGTTGTCCTGTCACAGTGCAAAATGGTATAGATCCTATGATGTTGAGTGTCCAATAACTATTTGAAGATGAAAATTCTAGGAGTTAGGGATATAGTGGTGACCATATTGTAATGAACACAGATACACATAGGTTATTTTCTTCCGTGTTTAAATTATAATGACTTTTAGTCATAATATGATTGTTTCTCTTTCATAAGATGAACAAAATCAGTACTGTCTATTTTTCTTACTTCATCCTCCATCCTTTCTTTATTTTCAGTCAAATGCTCGAGCTTCTGCTGAGATTGTTTCAGATCAACATCTAGCATGGAACACTGTTTCTCAATCTGAACAACCCTATTTTCAGCCTTCTCTCGAGCTTCTCTCTCTTCCTTGAGCTTTTTTTCCATCTCTGTAAAAAAAAAAAAAAAAAAAAAAAAAGATTATGAACACACATTTAAAGAACAAGACTACTTTAATACTTTTCACTTTCATGGGCTGTGTAACACAAATTGGTGCCAAAAATCCCTCTTTAAGCTTCTAATATCATACTTTCTCAGATTTCCTGTTGCTCCTTTGGCTGCTCTTTCTTTTGTTGGCTCCCTTTGTTCGTTTCTCCTCTTCTACTTGACTTCTGAATGTCAGACTGCATAAAGGCTCCATTATGATTCTTCTTCTCTTCTGCTCTATTCTACCCTTATTCTTCCCTTTGCTGATTTCATCAGGTTCTGCATATGGCTGGCTCCATGTGTAAATTCCTGAATTGAAACTTCTCCCCATGAGCTTCAGACTTACATACCAATTCTATTTGATACTCCACCTAGATATCAAATATGCTTTTCAAAGTTAACATATCTAAAAGAGACATCTTTATTTCCTTCCCATACCAAATCACTCCTACCTCAGTCATCTCGATGTCAAAATATATTAACATCAATCCAGCTGTTAAAATTAAAGGCCTGAATCTTTCTTTCCATTCAATTTATCATCAACTCTTGTCCTTTGTAACTCCACTTCTTTTCAGCTCTACTCCATTGATACTTACAGAATATAGATTTTTAGGTGATCTCCCTTTTTAAATTCTTATCTCCCTCAAAAGCATTCACCATACAGCATCATGAGTGGTCTTTTAAAGACATAAATTATACATATCAGCACAACTTAAAACACTACAATGGTTTCCTATCATTCTTAGAATCACAATATTGAACTTATACTCAGTTCTGCCTAGAACATACTTACTCCCACTGTTTCTGGTGTCTGATTCATTTTGACTTTCAGTTCTTATCTCAAGTATTATTAGCTCTAGGTAGTACTACTTAGAACCTATCATGCTGTGTGTTTAGAAGTACTTTGTAAACAATGAGAAGCCACAAAGGGATTTTAAGAAAAACTAGCACAATAAGATTTGAATTTTAAAAAGATCATTCTGACCTAAGTGAGAAAAACAGATTGATGAATAGAACAACTCTTGGCAGAGTAAAAATTAAGAATCTATTGTAATAGATCAAACAAAGTAATGATGTCATCACAAACTAAAAGGGAATAGGAAAGGAGGACTAGGTTGTATAAATCATTTGGAAGTAGAAATCCTGAAAGATTCCCAAATTTGTGGCTTGGGCTCCTGGATACTGAAATCCACAACTCTCCTTAATCATAATAATATCTCTCATTTATTGAAAGCTTTCTATGTACAGGCACTTTACATACACTTTTATCATCTAATTTTTCTTTCATTAGTCATAGAATGGCTAAGAGGCAAAATAGTTTTGTCTGATTCCAAGCCTGGGCTCATAAAAACTATATAACCCTTTACTAGGATAGTAAGAATATGGGGTAAGAACAAGTTTGACAGATAATAAGTTTCCTGTTGAACAAACTGAATTTAAAGTGCCAAGCAACACTTTCAGATTGTAGTAGGTTAAGAAGTGAGTAGAAAGTCAAGAAAAGGAAGATTCCTCTTTTCAGAACTTGGGCTATAAAGGGATGAATAAAACAGTGGCAATTAGGAAAGATCACAGGTTGCTGCAACGGTTTGTCTTTTTTTAAGATGGGAGAGATTTGAACATGTTTACAACAATAAAGGATTCAGTAGAGGAGAAAGGTTAAGGATAAAGAAGAGCAAAAGAGATATAGTAGTCCCCCCAATCCACAGGGATACATTCCAAGACCCCTAGTGGATGCCTGAAACCACAGATAGTATTAAATCTTATATGCTATGTTTTTTCCTATATACACATACCACCTATAATAAAGTTTAATTTATAAATAAGGCACAGTAAGAAATTAAAAATAACTAATAATAAACTAGAACAATTATAACAATACACTGTAATAAATCATGTGAATGTGATTTCTCTCTCAAAATATCTTATTGTACTATACTTGCCCTTCTTGTGATGATGTAAAATGATAAAATGCCTATGTGATGAAATAAAGTGAGGTGAATGATGTAGGCATTGTGAAATAGTGCTAGGCTTTTGATGGGAGTGTCTATAGAATGGACGTGCTGGACAAAGGATGGTTCATGAGCTGGTGGAAAGATGGACGTCATGAGATTTCATCACACCACTCAAAACAGTATGTGATTTAAAATTATTTCTGGAATTTTATATTTAATATTTTTGGACCTCAGATGACCATGGGTAACTGAAACCACGGAAAGTGAAACCACAGATAAAGGGGGACTACTGTAATAAGATGAGTAAGAGACTGGATCTGAGTACAGCTAGAACATACCAGCCAGGACAGTAAGAGGATAGAGGGAAGATGTTGAAGATGGGTAAAGAATTAGAATAGACTGATTAAGTAAGAGAACTAGATTCTGAGGAGTTTATAACTATGCTTTCAGGATTGCTTTTTGAAACAGGAGAAAAGTTCACCTAAAAGTGTAGTAATAACAAAATGGCATAGGAAGTTCGAAAAAAAGAGAAATAAAAGTTTGGGGGAAGGAACTAGTGAGTTATATATAAAAAATTGAGAGCTCAACTGTGGTTGGAGATAATGCATTGGGCACACCATTTGAAGACCCATATGAAGTGAAGAAAGTGGCTGGCTGGTCTAGGGTGTGTTTAGAGGCCTAATATGGTAGAAATACAAAGGAATAAGAAAATTGAGGGTACAAAGCAAGAAAGCAGATGAGTTGACAGACAATAAGTTCCAGAATGGACTGGGATGAAAATAAAAAACTGAAAAACTGGGAGGGGAGAGGGGTAATGATTTCACTAATTTTTACAAGGAGTAGAGAGTAGCAGAGTGAAAGAACTAGGAGGTGAAATTGTGATTTTAAAAAAAGGAAGGTATCAAAAAAAAGAGGGAAGATATCCTCTTCTCAGATCATTATTTATAATTTTTAAGAATTTATACTACCATAAAGTGAAATTTTAATAAATCAAAAAATTGTGTAGGCATTATTTAAAAATTTATCATGTAGAAAATATTAAAACTGACACTTACCGTACATTGCAACAGACTTTGCCTCTTCAATAGATTGATGTTTGTCAGTTAAACGAGCTTTGGTTACTTTATGTTCATTTACCTCTTGTTCTAACCTTTGTTGTAATGATTTAAGCTTGTAGTTTAAATCTATCTCTAAATTATTCTTTTCCTGAAAAACGAGAATGAGAGTCATGTAATACAGTTCAAAAGACACATAATTAAATCTTATTTAATATCCCACAAGAAATAATATATGAATTAACTGGCTTGAAATGTGACACAACATTCCTTAAATATTTATATTCAGGATATGTTTATTTTTTATACTTATCTATTTCACATTATCTTCTTTCTAAAATCTTCTTCTTTTTAAAATCACAATAAGCACATGTAATTAAAAGCAAAATATCACCTTTTCTTTACCCCCCTTATCCCCACCCTTTCCCATCTGAATCATCAGCCACTGTTGATGGCAGGGCAAGGTTGCAGTGGTGGTTATGTTCAGGAGGGTTTACTGCTAGGATCAGAAATAGGACAATCCTTCTATTCATTAAAAAAAAATTTGCTACCACTTTTTTTAAACAAATTATCTCTACATTTTTAAACAAATTATCTCTATCTACATTTGCATCTATACCTAGATTTCTGTTGCTTTGATAAAAGAAAAAGTCAAATTGATTTCCATTTCTGTTTGGGTGCTTCTTCTAATCTTCCTTTTTTCATCTTATTTCTACATTTACAGTGGGCTTAAATATCAAAAAACTATTCTGATTGTTACAAAACAGGTACACAAAGGACAGATAACTGGTGGATTTTCTCACTATCTGAGGATCTAGTAAACCAGTAACATTTCAGGGAGACATCAAAAAGTGAGACCTAGATCTGCATATTATTTAATCTTTTTTTTAAGCAAGGTAGGGACAGAGGATAGCCAATGACATTTTTGATTGTTAAGAAAATTCTACATGTAAAAGCCAATCACTTTGCACATTTTCTATTTTGCTAACCCTTACCAACAAGATGGAAAAAACATGCATGTCTATATTCTAACTGTGTTTTTCTTCTTCATAAGGCTAGTAAGGTTCAGCACCTTCGTCTTACCCATGTACAAAAATAATGGTGAATGAAATCCATATGAAAAGGTATTTCCAAACCAAAAAAATTTGTGATCAAATAATATTCAACAGCTAATACCCTTCAAGGGTAAAAACAAAAATAACAATAAAAATCCCTAAGACATATACCCCTGCCCCCCACATTCAACTATACAACTATAAAAGCTTTAGAAATATAAATATATAAACATTAGGAGTGAATGCTATTTTATAAAACCACCTTATAATATCTGATAACTAGCAAATACTATCTCATAATTGATAATGTTAAATCACTTACCTTTTCTGAATGATTAAGCATGTCTTGAGCCTCTTTTCTTTCTCCTTCTACTCTTTCAATATTATGTTTGAGATGCTTCACCTCCTCTTGTAAAGAGGTAATTCGAGCTATCAAGTAAGGAAAAACATTCAAGTCACATAGTCATTTAAGCAAGTGTTTTTGTACAGCATGACCACTAAGATAAAAAAGTTTTAAATGTCCTGATCAGATAGAATTATTTTCTTGGTAGTATATACAATCACTACAATATATATATAGCAATACAAATGTTAATGTTAACTGGAAATCATCTTCATTTCACAAATGGTCCAAGAGATGGAGTCTGAGCTTGGTTCAGAAATCATTAGATCTGAGTCTTTACTCAGTGTTCTTTTCTACCATGTTAAGAGTAAGACCCTTTAGTTAATTAAGGCAAGTATTTAAGTTTGGCTTTTTATGTGCCAGACATTCTAAAAGTATTTAATTACTTTTAACCTAATGGAGCCAAACTTCATTTTTATAGAAAACTACATTTTTAAGAATCCAAGTGCTCTAACAAAGCTTAGTTTTAACCTACCTGAGGCTCACACCATGCAATAGTAGCAATTCATATTTAGTAACTATCATTAAAACATGCTTTACACCTTAAAGGTTTTTAATGCATAAGTATTTAACAAACACAAATTTAATACATGTAGAATTTAACATAAATGAATATAACTATATGGTCTAGTTCAAAAGTTAAGAATCGATTTTCTTTTTTATGATTCATACAGGCCCAGGATTTGGTAGGGAAATGGATAAAGCATCCAGATAGACCAAAAAAATTTTGTACTTCTTAAAGTTCAGTGTTTAACTTGCTATACTTGCCAAAGTCTTCACTCTATCTGCTTTCCATGTTTTAGTCTTTCCGAAGTAATTCTTTAATTAAATGAATATTAAACATTTGGCATCTGATAATGATTGTTTGTTAGACAGCAATGAAACAATTTTATATACACGCACACACGCACGCATGCACGACAATGGCATTATATTCATGAAGGAGAAACATCCGCCAGTTTCTTTTACATGATTGAGCAAAAATACAAAGTGTGTGTTTGTATGCAGAGAGATAAAGTAAATGTGGCAAGATGTTTAAATGTTAAAGTGCTACTGAAAAATGCTTTTCCTGTACTTATAATAGGTTTTAAAAATCTGTGCAAAGATAGTAAATTCTGAATTTTTCATGTAGAAGTTTACATATAACTTCTAACAAAGTAATGAAAATGAATTGAATCCATTACAGGTTCTTAATAATCATATGCAACACATGTTAAATAAAATAGTTTATTTTCTTCATTTATTCTATTTTAAAAAACATGTAAGGAAGAAACTAACTTGTCTGTGCAATACATGAAAGCATGGAAGCTTCATATACAAAAAGAAATATATAGTATATAGTGGAAGGAAAAAACACAAAATATCAGGTATCATAAACTAAATGGAATAAAACTTCTAGAAGAGGGAACAATATCTTCATTATCTAATCAAGGAATTTAACCGGCTACACTAAATATAGCACTAACCATAGAAGAAAAATAAATTGGACTATATTAAAAATAAGAAAAGTTAACACCACTTGTTCATCAGCAAACAACATTAGAGTGGCAAGGGAAACCACAGAGTGGGAGAAGACAATGATACATATATTTGACAAAGGACAAATATCTAGAAGTCATACAAACCAATAAGAAAAAGTCAAACAATCCAATAAAAATATGGGCAAAAGACTGGCACATCATAAATTGCCAGTAAACATGGCAAATTCCTCAATCTTAGACACCAGGGAAATACAAATTAACCTATAAGGAAATACCATCACATACCACCAGATTGGTTAAAACATCATGACTGACAAAACTCAGCTGGGATGAGTACTGTCCTTAATAAGAATGTGGAGCAACTGGAATTCTCATATGCTGCTGATGAATGTAAACTAGTACAGCTACTTTGAAATATGTAGAAGTACTCATTAAAGCCAAATATATATATACTCTCTGGCTCTGCTGTTATGAGGTATATACCAACAGGTAGCATGTAAATGATTACCAAAAAAAAAAAAAAAAAAAAAAGTATAAGAAAGTTCATGACAGTACTATTCATAATAGCCACCAAATGGAAATAGAACATCCATTTGCCACAGAAAGATTGGAAAGGAGAAGTAGAGGTATAAATGAAACAAGATTGGTGGCTAGATGAAGATTATTGTATCTAGATGACTAAAATTTTCCAAAATGAAAAGTTAAATAAGAAACCAAATGAACAACAGGACTTTAAGAAAACACTTTTAAAAATGGTAATTAAAAATATTTATCTTTTTGCATTTCAATCTGAAGAATCAAAGATAAATTTACTAGATGAAGAGCTTATCATTTCAGTTAAAATTTTCATTCCATGACATCTTAATCTTTGTCAATTCATTCTGTTTAAGCCTCTAAAGCCTGGACTTTTGAAAGCTAACTTTCAGTCTATAACAGCAGCCTTATCTATTCACTCGTCCAGGTGCTGGAGATCTTCAGGCCCATATCCTATTTCTCTACAAATATGAAGCTAAATTTTTTTTTTTCATTTTTAAAGAGTTGTAATAAGTAAAACAAGAATTATGTAACAGATCATATGTGGCCCACAAAGCCTAAAATATTTACTATCCAATTATATTTGGGAAGTCATTGCCCATACATATGAAGAAGCTTCTGCTCACTAGCGTACATGAAGGATATTCAACTAGGAAATAATCCTGACTCTGCCAGAAGCCCAGTGTCCTAAACTATGAGAAATTTATATCTGAGGGACCTGAAATTTCTTAAGGACTATAAAAGATCAATGTAAAAATAGTGTGTTGTATGTTTTTAACCACAGTGCATCTTTATATGTACAGTAAGGCTCATATAAATGATGTGCATTTTTTAATGTGTATGAGGTTTGATTCACATTTATATTAAAAATTAAATGTTAAAGGAAGCACTGAAAAAAGATAAATCTCAACAATAAATGATGCCATGAATTTTCCTTAACATCACTGATAATTAAAAAACAGATTCAATTAAAACCACTGTTGATGAATACATGGATGACAGTTTCTTTAACGCATGCACTTCAAAGCTCGGTTATATCTGGAAGATCATAGACTTAAACAACTTTAGAACTGGAAGGATTTATAGGAGGTCACCTACTCTACTCTCCTTGCTTTATAGATAAACAAGGCAGATGAACTGACTTTCACAGAGTTAATAAGCTGTATATAAAAAGGTCTAGAAAAGCAACTTAAGTATGAGGCTTTTCTAATACATATAATGAGGTTATTTTTTTGATTATAGTTAGATCTATTTTAAGCCTAGTGCCTGAGAAATAGAATTGCACAATGTTCCTCAGCTAAGAACCAACGAGAGATCTTAATTTCCGTTTCCACAGTCACAAAAACTGACCCTGACCTCTCTCCACAGAATTATAGCTAATCATCAAGCCTCATGAGACCCCAAACTATGTTCCCATCCTGTGAGTAAGGTTAAAATGGACTACCCCACCCCCATTTTTCCCTGAAAGATCTGGCAACTTCCATGCATATCTGTTTGATTAGGTAGTATAGATGCTGTTGCTAATAAGACTACAAAATAGAATATATGAGAAGTGGGTAAAACCAGGCATTTTTTTGAAAAAAAACAAAAAACGAAAAACAAAACTGAATTTTACTACCATTATACAAATTGTTCCTTTATTCATTATTAGTTATACTCAATCTTTTCTCTTTTAGACACACAAAGACTGCCGATATCTCTAGTCCTAATCTTCTCAGCACCCAATTCTTTATTTGTAATGAGATTCTATTTCTACAATTGATTTTCTATTTCTACCAACAATGAATGAGGAATTCCCAGGTTTTAATAGTAATAATCCTCTCTGCCCAGATTAGTCCCATTTTGAGTATGACTTTTGTGAACTAGGCATGTTTTAAAATTGAGTTTTCAGTAATCTGGCTGTAAAATTGGAAATATCCACATTACCTACCTCACAGGGGTGCCTGTGAGATTGAAATTACAATGTGATACAACTGTAGGCATTATATTGAAAGAGGAAAATGGCTAACCATTTCAGTTTTTTACCAAGGTCATTTTCTTTATGAGAGCAATATAAAAAATATATTATCTTACACTTAAAAATGTTAAAGATAGGAAGTTTTATGCTTTTAACCACAATTAAAAATAAAAAAAAAAAATTAAAAAATTACCTTCTATTGAAAAACAAAATGTGTTATATACATACATTGGAATATTATTCAGCCTTAAAAAGGAAGGAAATTCTAATACAAGCTACAACATGGATGAATCTTGAAGACGTTGTGCTAAGTGATATAAGACCTACACAAAAGCACAAATATTGTCTGATTCCACTTTTATGAGATAGCCAAATTCATAAACACATAAAGTAGAACAGCAGTTACCAGAAGCTGGGAGCTACCACATAAGGGGTATAAAGTTTTCGTGATGAAAAAAAAGTTCTAGAGGTGAATAGTAGGGATGGTCATACAACAATGTGAAAGTAGTTTATACCACTGAATTGTACACTTAAAAATGGCTAAAATGGTAAATTTATGTTATGTATATTTTACCACAGTAAGAAAAAATATTACCTTGAAGGTCTCCAATCATCTCAGAATCATGACCTCTGTCTCTTCGTTCAGCTTCTAACACAGCTTGCAGCTGGTAATATTCTTTGTCCGTTTGTGACTTGGAATTCTCTAAAATTCTATTTCTCTCCTGTAATTCTCTGTTCAGGGACTCGAGCTGACTAATTGACTTGCTCATCTCTGTGTGACTCTTCCTTAATCTTACAGCTGTGTCTGATTCTGTCCTAAGTAAGTCATTGGCTTCTTCTAGCTATTTAAAAAAGAGAGCAAGAAAATAGGTTTTTCACTAAATATACAATCAAACTTATTGATAATTAAAAAAAAAAAACCACATTCAAAAAACTTACCTGCTTTTGTAATTGTGCCAGCTTCTCATTAGCAAGCTGTGAATTCTGACTTACTTTCTTTAAGTCTTCCAACTGATCCTTTAATGTAGCAACTAGAAAAGAAATAAATAAAATGTAGAAAGTACAAAGTTTTCATGGAGAAAACATATAAATCTATTTAAAAAAATAAAATTTAGTCTTAGGCCAAAATAGTCAGCTACAGTAGGTCCACTCCCAAAGTGAAATTTCATCTTGGAAGTACTTATTTGTTTCTATGATTGTATTTCAAATTATTTATTCCTAAGGCCAATCTATTAGTGAAATATTATAAAGCTAGTTTTAATATTTATTTTTGAATAGTAAAAATCTTTGAACAGTTCAGTATTCTTAAAGTGGTTCAAAATTCAAAAGGTACCAAAAGGATATGGTGCAGAATGAGTCTTCCTGCCTCCACACATCATCTCCCAGTCCAATTTTTCTCCTCAGTCACAACTACTACTAATTTCTTTTATACCCTTCCTAATATAGTCTATGTACCCATATCTTAACACATAAAAACATACATATAATACATATATGTTTTCACATGCATATCTGTATATGTATACACAAATTAAGCTATATAGACAAGCACCCTTGTTTTAAATAACCTGTACTATTTTCCACTTAAAGATACAGCTTAGAGATTCTTTCATATCATGTACTAGGAGATACTTTTTATAAGATGCATAGTACTCTACCATATAGGTATACCAAAATTTATTATATCACTGATTACATTTATACTGTTTGTAATTTTTGACATTTAAAAAAATGCTACAATGAATACCCTTGTTTTTATATCAGTGTGCTTGTGCACAAGTTATCTATGTAATTCTTAGAAGTGAAATCACTGGATCGAAGGGTGTAGAAAGCTATTTTAAATGTATTTATAACACTAACATTAAAACACATGAAATTCTAGGTTAGTAGTTCTCTAATGCGGCTGCCTGTTAGAAGTGCCTAGAGGGCTTATTAAAAATACCGATGCTCAGGCCATATGTCTAGATCAGTTAGCATCTCTGGAGTTTAAGCATCAGTATTCTTCAAAGCTTTCCAAGAGATTTCAATATGCAAGTAAGGGTGAAAATCACTACTCTAGCTCATGAGATGTCTTAGCATTATGGCTTCAAAAATATTTCATAGGCACTAAATTTAAGATAACCTCATGACAAAGACATCAAAGATAGTGTTAGACAGAAATTCCAGCACTTTTCAAAAGAAGTAACAATTTACCTTCATTTTCTACATTTCTTCTCTTCTCATTTTCCTGTTCTGCTTTTCTTTGGTACTCATTAATTCTATGTTGTAGCAACATTTTCTCTTTCTCAATCTGAGACACTGTAGATTCTAGATTTCTTCTTTGATTCCCCTGAAATTATAATGACAAGGTGCCACTGCAATTAATACTTATTTGACAGAATACACTTCTTAAAAAAACACACAACACACAAAGACTTAAGATAGATTTCTTTGTTTCAAAATCAGATACTACCCCCTAATGACAACTTTCTAATAACAGAACCAGCTTGCCTTATAAGACAGTGAGAATTCCCTATTTGAACTAGGTATGTAAAATTTTCAGAGATATTTGAATCCATAAATATAAAAAACAACTCATCAGATTGAAAGTCACTTTACTAGTTTAAGAAGATCATAACAGATTATGCTATCAAAATGTTTATTTACAATACTATATTTAAGATATGAAATATGAAAGGATTAGACAATTGCATATTTGATAATTCAATGGTGCAAAGCTCAAATGGTACCAAATGCTACAATGTGTGCATTAAGTTCATTAGTCCCTGTGTGTCTCCCTTTATCCTCTCCCTGCCTCAGTAACATTTTATCTTTGCTAAGACGTTCTATGTATCTACCTACTAATGCATATTAAAATTATGAAGGAAATATATATTTTAGAAAATAAAACTGTAGGAAAGAGGAGGGTTAAAAAAGAAACTTCTATAACTTAAAATTTTATTTTCTGTTTCTGAGTTACCACTATCAGCATACTCTGCTTTTGATGCTTCATTTTTATCTTTAAGACTCCACACTGGTCATCCTGAAGTGCATGTTTTTTCTGAACTTTCCTATCTTTAAGCAAAAACTGTCTTTTAGGTAAGATGCTGCCAGAGAGATTTTGTACAGTTTGACAGAGATCACATAAAGTCTTTCCAATTCCGAGGTTTTATCATTTTTTTTTTCACTTTTTTATTTTGAAATAATTATAAATTTGGAAGAGTTGCAAAGATAGTATACAGAGGTCTCATGTATCCTTCCACTCATTTTCCTCTAATAATTACATTATGTGTAACAATAGTACAATAACAAAATCAGGAAAATGACACTGGTAATAAAGTACGTATGTAGTTCTACGTCATTTTATCTCTTATGTAGATTCATGTAACTACCACCACAATCAAGATACAGAACTGTTCTATGAGCACAATGATCTCCTTCCAACCACTAATTATAAACACACTTATTTCTGTTCTCCCACCACCATATTATTCCTGGCAACCAATAATGGGCCCTCCGTCTGTATAATTTTGTCACTTTGAGACTATCATATTAATGGAATCATATAGTATGGACTTTTTGAGATTGGCTTTTTACATTCAACATAATGCCCTTGAGATTTATCCAAGTAGTGGTGTTTATCAATAGTTCATTCTTTTTGTTGCTGAGTAAGTAGTCCATGATACATATATATCAAACTTTGTTTATCCACTGACCTACTGTAGGGAATTTTGGTTGTTTCTAGTTTTTAGCTATTACAAATAAAGCTACTATGAACAGTAGTGTACAGGTTTTTGTGAGGACATGAGTTTTCGTTTTTCTGGGATAAATGCCCAAAAATACAATTGCTGGGTCGCATGGTAGTTGCATGTTAGTATTTCAGGAAACTGCCAAGCTATATTCCAGAGCAATTGTACCATTTCACATTCCCATCTGCAATGTATAAGTGATCTAGTTTCTCCACATCCTTGTCAGTTTTGGTATTGACACTGTTTTTAATTTTACTTGTTCTAATAGTTATATAGTGTTATCTCATGGTGGTTCCAATCCACATTTCTCTAATGACTAATAATGTTAAGCATCTTTTCATGTGCTTGTAATCCACTTTGATGAAATATATGTTTCATCTCCTCTGCCAATTTTCAAACTTGATTATTTACTGTAGAGCTTTAGTTTTAAATATTCTAGACAGAGTCCTTTGTGAGATTTGTAGTTTGCAAATACTTTTTTCCAGGCGATAGCTTGTCATTTCATCCTCTTATCAGGGTCTTTCACAGAGCAAATGTTGTAAATTTTGGTGAAGTCCAATTTATTGAATTTTTTCCTTATATGGATCATTTTTTGTGGTGTCATATCTAAGAATTCTTCATTAAACTTTAAGTCCCAAGGATTTCTCCTATTTTTTTCTTTAAAATTTAATATTTTTTGTTCACATTTGAAAATATGATCTGTTTTGAGTTAATTTTTACGTAAGACGTGAGACTTAAGTTGAGGTTCATATCTTGGCCTATTGAATAGCTAATTGCTACAGCACTACTTGTTAACTGTCGTTATTAGATTTTGGTACCTGGGTAATTTTAGCATCAGAAAATTCATTGGGGAGTGTTCTCGCCTCTTATATTTTCTGGAAGAGATAGTATAGAATTGGTGTTAACTCTTAAAACACTTAGTAGAATTCTCTAATAAAACCATCTGATTCTGGAGTTTACTTTTTTGGGGAGCTTTTAAATTATGAATTCATTTTAATAGTTATATAGGGCATTCAAATAATCTATTTCACATTTTGAGTTGTGATACTTTATATTTTTGTAGAAATTAGTCTGTTCAAATTTCACACTTACATGTTTTGAATTCTTTATAGTATTCCCTTATGATCTTTTTGATATCTATAGAGTCTGTAGTAATACGCCTTATTATTCCTGATACAGAAAATTTGTGTCCTCTTTTTGTCAACCGTGCTACAGGTTTGTCAATTTTGTTGATCTTTCCAAATAGCTAGCTTTTGTTTTCATTGATTTTCTCTATTTTGTTTTCAGTTCCATTATCTCTGGTCTTATCTTTATTTTTCCTTCCTTTGGGTTTATTTTGCTCTTCTTTTTCTAGGTTCTTGAAATATGAGCTTAAGTGATTAAGACTTTTAATCTCTTCTAATACAAGAATTGAATGTACAAATTTCACTTAGAGCACTAGGGAAGCTGCATCCCACAAATTTGAAGGTTTTATTTTCACTTCCATTGCTCAAATATTTTTTAACAGATGACCAGCCATAACTTTTTAACTTAACTTTAACATATTATTTCATTTGCTTCAAGATTTCCTCTTTGACCTATGGATTACTTAGAACTGTGTTGTTTAGTTTCCATGTGTTTTCGCATTTGCCTCGTATCATTCTGCTATTCATTCTAATTTGATTACCTTCTGGTCAGAGAACACATTTTGTGTGATTTCAATACTTTTAATTTTATAGACATTTGCTCAGGATGTGATCTATCTTGATATGTATTCCTTGAATGTTGAAAAGAACGGGTATTTTGCTCTTGTTGGGTGGAGGGTTCTACAAATGTTGAATAGATCCTGTTGGTTGATGGTGCTGAATTCTCCTACATTTGCAGATTCTCTTGTGTATGAAGTGGTACTGAAGTTTCCAATAATAATTGTGAATTTGTCTATTTCTCCTTTCAGTTTTATTAGCTTTTGCTTCACATATTTTGTAGCTCTGTTGTTTGGTGAATACAAATTTCTTAGTGGACTGACCGTTTTATCATCATGTAATATAACCTCTCTGCCTCTAATAATTTTGTCTGCAGTCTACCTTAACTGATACTAATATTGCCATTGCTGCTTTCATTTTGCTAATGTTTGCATGATATATTTTTCCATTCTCTTACTTTCAATTTGCTTATATATTGTTACATTTGAAGAGAATTCTGGTAGATAGCATATAGTTAGAGTCATTTAAAAAAATCTACCCTGACATCTGTAATTGCTGCTACATTTAATTTACATTTAATGTAATAACTGGTATGTTAGAATTAAGTCTCCCATTTTTGTTTTTTGTTTGATCTTTTTTTCTCTTTCATGTCTTTCTGTGGGTTATTTAAACATTTTTTGGAAGTCATGATTTATCTACAGTGTTTTTCAGTGTATCAATTTTTATAACTTTTTAGTGGCTGCTCTAGGTATTAATTACATTTATATATACAGTACATAGTTAATCACAATATACTGCTGGCAACTTACCAGTTCAAGGTAAGTGTAAAACCTTTACCTCCCCTTATGTCTCTTTATCTTCTTATTCATAATTATCTTAACTATTTCATATATAGAGAACCTCATTAAATCTCAAGAAGGGAAATGTATTTACCCATATTTTTAGTCTCTGTTGTTCTTTCTTCTTTCCTGATATGTCAAGATCCTATCTTTTACCAATTCCTTTCTATTTAGAAAATTTCCTTTAGCAATTCTTTTTGGGAAGGTGTGCTGATGATAAATTCTCTTAAGTTCTCCTTCATCTGAGAATGCCAAGATTTTCATTTGGGCACACAGAATTCTGGCTTGACAGTTCCTTTTTTCAGCCCTTGAAAAACGCTGTGCCACTTCCTACTGTCTTCCATGGTTTCTGGTAAGAAATCTGCTGTCATATGTGTTATTCTTCCCTTCTAGATAAGTGTCTTTTGCTGTAAGATTTCTTCTTTGTCATTAGTTTTCACAAGTCTGACTATTGTATGTCCTGGTGTGGATATCTTTGGGTTAATTCTTTTTGTACTTTGCTCAGCTTCTTGTAGGTCTTTTTTTGTGTAGGTCCACGGCTTGTCAAATTGGTAGAATTTTCAGCCATTTCTTCCTGTCCCCACTTTTCTCCTCTCTTTCAACAATTCCAATGACAGAAGTGTTAGAACTTTAATTGCTATGGTCCCACAAGTCCCTGAGGCTCTGACACTTTTTTTCACTGTTTTTCAGACTGTGTAATTTCTATTGTTCTATCTTCAAGTTCTCTAATTCCTTCCTCTGTATCCTTCGCTCTGCTGTTGAGCCTATCCATTGACATTTTCATGTAGCTATTGTAATTTTTGATTCGTTCTACTTTATATCATCTACGTCCCTGTGAAGACTATTTCTTTGCTGATGCTTTCTAATTTAAAAATTTCATTTGTTTCAAGCATGTTTGTAGTTGCTCACCAAAACGTATTTGTGATGATTCTTTTACATTTATGTCAGATGTCAATGTTGGCATCTGTTTATTGCCTGTTTATTGTTTCAATGGAAACCTAGGCATTTTTGGTATTATGTTATGATACTGTGGGTCTTATTTAAGTCTTCTGTTTTAGCAGGTCTCTTCTGTTACTGTTCTGGTGGGATTATGCAGGTGCTGCCTCATTTCTGCCAGAAGGAGGTAGAAATCTAGGTTTCCACCTGATCTTTATTGACACAGAGCTTGAGAGTGTGTGGATCCTCATTACTGCTGGGTGCAAAGGAAAGTTCTGGTACCCCTCTAGTCCCCTGCTGATGAAATAATGGCTGGGAGGAGGTAGGGTTCTTTGTTAATACTGCCTACATGACTTCTACAGACATTGCTGTGAGGAGGTACGCTTGTTATTTCAGAGCTGAAGGTTCAAACTCTGTACCAAGCCTTTTCTGACACCAGCCCAGCAGGGAGAAGGAGGAGTGCCTTGTTGCTGCTGAGTGCAAGTGAAAACCTAGATTCCCCACATGGCTGCCAATGACATTGTCTGGAGAGGTGGAGAAAGGCTTGTCACTGCCCAGTAGAAATGATAAAGTCTTTCCACTGGACCTTCTCTGACACCACTGCGTCAGAGGATTGGAAGTCCAGGCCTTTGCTGGTGGGGGTGGGGTTACATTTTTTTATGTTGTGTTTGGCTGACTAGAGCAGTGATTGTGTAAAAGTTTTCTGACTTGTTAGCTTGCCCTTCTCCTGCTCTGTTGGCTAGAGAGATTGACTTTCTTGTCTGTGCTTGTTGGTGTTTCCAGATTGTTGGCTTCTCCAGCAACCAGTCTGGGATATATGCTGCAAAAAGAAAACCCATAGTATTCATTTCTGTGTTGTTTCTTGAGACCCAAGTACTCTAGCTGGTCGGCCTTCTCTTTACCATTCAGAATCTTTTTATATTTGTTTCATATGTCTACAGTTTTTAGCTGTTCTTTGTAAGACGAATAAGGGAAAGTACTTTTACTCCATCTTTCCAGAGCAGGACTATATTTGCACTTTCATTTTTCAAGGTTTTGATCAATTGTGATCCAAAAATATTAGATAGAAAATTTCAGAAATAAACAATTCATAAGTTTTCAATTGCACAGCATTCTAGACAGTGTGATGAAATCTCACGTTGTCTGCTCCATCCTACTCAGGATGTGAATCACCCCTTTGTCCGGCAGATCCACGCTATACATGCTCCCCACTTGTTACTCAGTATCCATCTTGATTATCAGACCTACTGTCACGGTAGTATCACAGTGGTATCATTGTGTCCAAATAATCCTATTTTACTTAATAATGGTCCAAAGTGCAAGAGTAGTGATGCTGGCAATTTGGATATGCCAAAGGAAGCTGTAAAGTGCTTCCTTTAAGTGAAAAGATATGTAGATAAAGGAAAAAACATAGTATACATAGAGTTCAATACTATCTGTGGTTTCAGGCATCCATTGGGAGTCTTGGAACGCATTCCCTGCAGGTAAAAAGGGACTACTGTATTCTAATATTATAATTAGGATCTCTCTTTCTACTCTGAATTTGGAAAGCTGAACAACTTGAACCTAGCACACGTGAACTTTCTGTCTTAGAAGTGAATTAAAAAGTAGAGGATATGCAAAATTATTTCTTAAGTACTTAGTCAAATAAATAGTGCTAAGTGCACAATGACCAATGGCAAGTTGGTAAAATATTACCTGAATCTTCTCAGATAACTACATGTATATCCAAAGCTACAAATGAGGGATTAAAAAAATACCACTGACAGATATTAACTATTCCTTAAGAGAAGAGAAAATTATGACAGCATAAAAACCATCAAAAAGATTAAATCTAAAAAGGACCAAGGAAGCAATCAATGAGAGGAAGACTAGAGAGAGTATATTTCTTTTCAGGGACTCTTCATAGAGTCAGTAGAAAGACACTTAGAAGTCAACCAAAAGGAATGAAAATGTATTACATATTTGCAAACAAACATTTGTATAATGAAATGTTTATGCTGTGTTTTCCTGATAAAAATTTCTTGCTAGGCGACCATGGTAAACATGAATAATTTAAAAATCAATATATTTCCCATTTGGTCACATGAAATTATGTTAATGTCAGTCTTTTTTAAGTATTCTTTCCTCTCTCTTATTTGTCTCTTTCTACTATAGTTGCAGATTCGATTTCTGATCTCTTGATTCTCTTGCTCCTTTTTCACCTTTCAATCATGAAGAACCATTGAAATGAAATTTTTGTACTAAAATTTCATCATGGTTTTAGAATAAAACTATATAAAAGAAACTAAAGTATAATCTAACCTGTATAACTTGAATCTGTAGCTCCAATGTAGCTTTCATCATAATTCTTTGTATTTCCACATATAAAGTTCAAATGTAATTTTCTCAGAAAGCAAAACAATACAAAAGAAAAGGAAAATAAAAAAGCCCCACTTCTGATTAGACAACAAAAAGTACCTCTTCGGGACTAATAGACATGGACTATAGACTAGTGGTTACCAGAGAAAGGGGAGAGGTAGACGGGGTAACAGGGGTCAAATATGTGGTGACAAAAAGAAATCTAACTATGAGAGGTAAACACACAGTGTACATATATATATGCCTTACTGTTAAGGTGAATAGCTGAAACTTATTGGATTTCGTTAACCAATGTCATCATAAAAAAAATAATTTTTAAAAAATCAGCAAATTAAAAAAAAGTACCTCTTCGTCCAATTCTTTCATTATCTTGTCTAGTTTTATGTTTGAAGTTCTGTAAAAACAAAAGCAATATAGATTAGAAATATGTTTATTTTTTATTGACCAGGATGGAATCCCCTATTTCTTACTTTTCCATTTAACTAAGATTTCTTCTTTTGTGCTATGGATCTCTTTCTCAGTCTGGTGAAGCCTATGGCCTTTTTTCAGAACATTTGTAGAAGCATAAAATAAATACATAGGATTAAAAGAAGCCAAAATTATATTGAAATGTAGTCATAAACTTAAAAAAAAAAAGTATGATTCAGTATTATGTGTGCTTCTTTGTTAATACAGTAAATCACAAGATCTTATGGCAGTAATTTCATAGTAGTGGTGAGCATAAATGATATTTAGGGACAACTAACAACTATGAGAAAATACTTGTAATTTCTATTATAAAAAATTCACAGCTACCACAAATAATTGGATTATAGCCTATGTTCATAATTAAAGGAAATGCTGAATTTCACTTTAAGTTAGAGAAAATATTAATTTTTTCCTCATCCAAGTTTAAAGACCTCAAATTCCATCCATGGACCCTTTGAGGGAGAGATCTATGGATTCCAGGTTAAGGATTTCTGAATACAATATACAGTACTTGCTACTAAGCAAAAATTAGCCATTTAACCTTTAATACAAAATTAAGTAAATGAAGAGAAAGGTGGCACATATAAATCAATAAATACATTCACTTGCAACTTGGGTAAAAATAAACAAAGTCCTCCAAGATCTAGACTCTACTGACCTTCCCAGACTCTTTTTAGGCTTCCCCCAAGTCACCCCACATTTTCATATGATTTTTGGCCATTTTAGCCATTCTTACTTTTTCCTCAAATTGATCCTCACTACCACCACTACCACCAGTTTATCATTTGCCTTCTAATTTCGACTGTAATATTTTTGGGATGTAGGAACTTCTCAACATTTATACAATAATATCTATCCATTTTCTCTCCTTATTTCCATATTTTATACTCAGAAATTCCTTCCAAATCCTGGCATCAATTAATTATTTGCTTATATTCAAGTGCTTTTATAAAAAATGTCTATATTATACACTTAACTATTTAATCTATCAGAAATGGTATGCAGTGAGAATCACAAAATTGCCAGTTTTTCCTATTCTGTTTGTTGTATACTTAATCTCCAGTATTACCTCCGTATTTCATTTATTCAAGACTATCCACTAAAAATATAATTATAAAAAGTTATTGTTTGTAATTAATAAGTAACTCACCATTATGCTAGGTTATTTAAAATAATCTTTCTATATTTTCATAAATATACAGACTTACTATATTTGGATTATAGGAAAAAGTTCTGATTTACTGCTCTAAAGAATCACAGAGGAAATTAGAATGTCTGCATCAAAAGTTTAGTGAATTTTAATCTTCAACATTTACATTTTAGAAAGCATCTTATTTAATGTAAATTAATTTGCTCTTTTAGCCAGCTAATTAAAATGAGAAAGAAAAGCAATAAATCAGGTACTAAGTGAATCGATTCTATAGTTTTTTAATAAAGAGTATGAGGAGCAAATGTACTTTAAATATTCTGAGGAAAGTATATCTAAAATTAATGCTGACATAAATATTACTGTAATTCTAGCTAAGATATTCTTCATTGACAGTATATCAGCGGCAACCTTTATACCCTCACCTTACTTATGTCTACTTATTAGTGTTTACAGAGTGAAAGCTTTAAAATAAGCTTTGCTATACACTTTTAACGTAAAAAACATATAAAGTATTCTCACCTGCACTTCTGTTCCATTTCATCTTTTAATTGCATTTCATTATGCAGCTGTTCTTCCAGCTTATAAATTGTTTTTTGCAAACTTTCCTGCTTTAATTGAAAACAAAACAAAACTCATTCTACTAAGAATACTCATAGAGAATTTAAAAATAGCAAGGTTATGTTACCATTTTACATCTGTTTAGGAGAGAATTATTTGGTTCGATCTTCCCCTATTTCTATCTGAAATTTTTATTTTTAATTTAACAAGAATTTTTTCCAACACCTACACATATATCAGGCACTGTGGTAGGCATCAGTAATACAAATTAAAAAGATTTGGTCCCTGTTCTCATGAAGCTAATAATTAAACAGTGGGGCATAGAGGAATGAGAGGGTGAAAAGAACCTACAATAACCCAAAGACATATACACAAATATTGTAATAAAATGTCATAAGTGATAATAAAATTACATACAAGATGTTATGGAGGAGAGAAGAGGCCAATCTAATTCTTCCAAGATTGTGTATAATGTTTGAGATGAGACCTACAAGATGAGAAATATTTACCAAAGAAGGTCGTAGAAGGAAGGCATTTTAGCCTTCCAAAAATAGAGAGGCAGAAGAAAATATATTAGGAAATGGAAAGAAATTAAGTATAGGCAGAGCATATAACAGGGAGAATGAGTCACACAAAATCTAAAAAGGTGAATGGGGTTATGATCCTTGAATATAAGAATAGGAGTTGAGAGCTTTGACACATAAGCATTTTAAAAAGGGAAATGACATAATACTGGCATTTTAGAAACATCAATTCAGTAATAAGGTGAATAGAGAGTAGAGAAATTCTCAACAAAGCAACCAGGTAACAGCTACTGAGATAGTTCGGGCAAAAGAGTATATAGGTCTGATAATAGGCAGAGGTGGTAGGAATGAAGAGGAGGAAACACACAGTGTGAAATATGTGGTGACAAAAAGAAACCTTGAGAAACATTTCATAATTCAAGGGGGAGGGAGGGAGGAAGAAAAGGGGATGAGGGGACAGAGAAGTGATACTGCAAAAAGGACTGAAAATAAATCCAAAGAGACAGGAAGAAAAAAAGAAAGAATGGGAACATGAAAGAGTTACAAAACCTTGAGGTTCCAAGGAGGGAATAGTCAGTGTCAAATGCAGCGAGAAAGAAAATATGGAAAGAAAATTATTCATCGTATTTGGAAACTGCAAAGTTGTTCATTAGCATCTTGGCTAGAAGGCTTTGAAGGAAGAGTTGAAAATTAAATTAGTTGACTTTTGTACTCAGTTCTAGGTTAACAGAGATAGTAGGCATGTTGATGCTTTCTACTTCCCGTGATCTTACCAAAGCCAAAGATAAAAATTAGCGAGCAGCCACTGAAAAAAACTTACGGCAATCACCACTGAACAAGTTCAGCCCCCAAAACATGATTCCATTGAATATTTTTTGATGTCCTAACGTATCACTAATCCTACAGTAAGAGCTGGGTTACAGAAACTCCTTACTGTCACCTTCCCTAGGTTAAAGGTGTTTAAATTTTAAAGATTTCTGAGCCCTTGTTAGCTATACGGCTTGGCAAATAGCTCTACTGGGATGAGAACTTAGGAGAGAAAGATGGCTAAAATAGCTAACAGGTACTAAAATAGTTCATTTACTTTTTTCTCACTTTCCCTTCCCATCAAATGTTCTCTTACATTCAAGGGTAAATATATCAAGGAGAAAAAGAAGAATTACATAAGCTTCTAAAAATCACTGCTACCTACTCCCTTCCTCAGTTAAACTTATGTAGGCTACAGAACACAAAGAATTTAAAAAAAATGCTCTAAGGATGGCCAAGTATTTACTTCTGATATTTATAAGGAAAGTCTGGTTAAATCAAAAGGATCTTCTCAAATGTAAGCAAGTAAGACTTGAACCTCTGTCTCATGAACATGAGTGATTTTAATAAGAGAAAGGACTCAAGTCTCTAATATTTACTTTCATTAATTTTCAGTGGACAAATAATGCAGTTATTATCCATTTGCCCTTTTTCCCTTCTAGCCTTGAAGATCCACTCTCTGCTCTTCTTTACCTAAAAATCTACAGACTATCTTACCTGAATTCCATTGCCCTATAATTCCAAGGCTGTTTTCAGCTTACGAATACTAGCAGGAAATCAGAAGGTGAGAGAAACAAAACACTATTCACTCTCCCCACACTCTTGTTGCATTACAGTGTTCTATGTTCTATGCCCCTCCTTTTATGATTCTAGACTTCCTTCGATAAGATTTGTCTCTTTGTCTTTTCAGACTAGAGGCAGTGGCTTCCCATTGTTGTTAATCTGTGGGTGCTTTAGCACCCATTATTTATTGCTTCCCTTGACCCTGATCATACCACTGCTAATAGTCCCTTCATTAAACTCTCTTCATTTAATGAATAAATGAAATACGGCATAAAAATACAACAGAATATATTTAGCCTTAAAAAGGAATAAAATTCTGATACATGCTACAACATGGATGAACCTTAAGGACATTATGCTAACTGAAATAAACCAATCAGAAAAAGTCAAATGCTGTATGATTCCACTTATACAAGGTACCTATAACAGTGAAATTCATAGAGAAAAAGCAGAATAATGGTTACTAGGCGCTGGGTAGAGGGAGCAATGGGGAATTTAATGAGTACAAAGTTTTAGTCTGGAATGAAGAAAAGGTTCTGGAGACAGATAGTGGTGATGGTTGCACAACAACATGAAGGTGCATAATGCCACCGAACTGTACACTTAAAAAATGATTAAAGTCATAAATGTTGTTATTTAATCACACACAAAACTCTCTTCATTTAAATCTTTTGAAAGTGCCATCTGTTTTCATGTTAAGACCCTGATTGATACATTGATTTATCATAAATTCCTAATTTCAAGGATCAGAAAAACTACCACTGCCTATCTGTATAGTAATTTATAGTTTACTAAATGCCTCTACATATACTATCCCATTTGATATGTAGGCAAAAAATCAACTGGAGAGAATATGGTAGGTGAAAAGTGCTATACAAATTTAAGTTCACTAACTACGTATTCAGAAGCAATACATGCTTATTTAATATCATGCACAGAAAATATATTATCCACAAGACAACTTTTAAAAAACAGTAAGAAAATGCTTACCAAGCTTTTATCCGCATTGGAGCTAGTTCTGTTATCATTAGGATTTGCTGAAGACAAGTATCTGGGGAGAAAATAGATTTTAAGAGTAAACAAAACAATAACAACCAATAACAAATACTACGTTTATTTTTTGTTCAGTATTGTAGTTGCTCTGCTTTTTAAAAACAGTACAGGTAAAGAGATACTACTGCTGCTGCCACTGCCTCTGCTAACTTCCTCCACTATGCTCCAGCTACTGCTATTAATACTTCTACTATCACCATTGCTACAGTCACTGCCTTGGTTAACCAAGAGAGCTCTCTCAAAAAGATACCAAATAGCTACAGTATACTTTATAGCTATTATGGGACGGATGTTAATGTACTAGATATTAATTAATAGAGGATAATCAAGTGTCCTTTAACTATCATTAAACACATATAACAATGCTCTATAAGTAACAGGAAAATATGTCACTTCTATGTTTCCTTGGAAAATTATTCAGATCAACTAGATAATCAAAAAATCAGGAGATGACAAGGTGCTACGTAGCAGATTTGTAGAAAAGAAGTTCCATGTAATAAATGACAAATCTAGATGAAGTACAATTTAATTCCACTATTAAGTAGCTCAGAAATTCAGTGTGAGATTCTGCATTATGTAAATAAAAGTATATAGTAATGCCAGAAGAATCTAAATTAGATCACACCACTTGATCTCTAAGATATCTTTGCAGCACTGGAAATGTAAGAAGAATACTACCTGTACACATTCATTCATTCTTCTACTTCTTGTTTTATTTTTTCTTTCAAAGTTCTTTTGCATATTATATTATTGCTTTTATATAGAATCTGTTCATTTAGGAAACTTTATGACAAAGATGTTAGATTATTAGGAATTTAGCTAAAAGTTTAAGACTGTTTTTAAAATTTTTAATTCAGCTATACTTTGGCAATAAAGAACTCTGCCCTTGATAATTGAAAGTATGTTTGGATTTCAGAAGTAAGAATTTCAGAAGTTTCCTATTTTATGCCAGTAATTCAAAATTATACTTACATATTACAGTAAGGCTAATTAATATTTTGCTCATTTTTTCTTTATTAAGCACAACCATACTTTCAATCATTTACATAATAAGCAATTACTAAACAACACTATATTACTCAATAAGACAGTGGTAATTAAGAACAGAGTACAATTTCTACTTTTAAGAAACTGAGTAGTTTGGGATATACAACATATGCATACGAAGAAAATCCAGACAACATAATCAAGTGCATGACAACGTAGTACAAATAATATATATGTTTATCTAATTCAAAATTACCTTTATATAGATAAACCTAAATAAAATAATTGACTCAACATCTTGAGTGTTTCAGAAACCAAGACAGAATAATTGATAAAAATACACAAAAAAGAGGATGCTTCAGCAAAAACCACTTTGAGGCTTCTCTGTATATGTATTTTAATATAAAATAGCTGCAGTATTATACTCATGAAGTGTTAGGGTGGAAATTATTAAAACATTGGACTTTTCTAAGGGTCAAAACTCAAGCGCTACCTACTTGGTTGGTGATGCAACAAAAAGTATTCAGTACTGTCTTAGATTTCGGTTACTGGAAAATTTTTCATAAGCCAGGACTAAACTGCCTTCTTGTTTTCTAAAGTTGACCTGAATCAGCTCTTATATAAAACTTTTGACTCAAATGGTAATGGTATAGCACTTTGTTCATATTTCTATAGTGTAGCACTCACCAACCTATACTGATTTATTTATTACAATTTATCTATTTCCTCACTAGGATATGAGCATCTCAAAAGAAGGTACTATATCTTATTTACCCTCTCCCTGTACCTTGTTGCTTAGTATATGCCTGACAAAGAGTAAGTTGTTAAACATGTCTGTTGAATGAATAAATGCTCAGCAAAGGGAAATAATGTTAAATGTTTAACTTATATGTCAAGTCCAACTGAAAAGACTAAAGCTAACATTAGCTCATACTAATAAGTTAAAATTAATTCAGTGCTTACTTATTCCATGCAAAGCATTGTTCTAAGTGCTTTACTGTGTTTTGATTTACTTAATTCTTATAACAACCCTATGAGACAAATATTATTATCATCCCTATTTTTGAGGAAACGGAGGTATAAAAGGTTTAAAGTTATTTGCCTAAGGTCACAAGGTCTTGCATGCTATAAGACATGGTGAATTCATTTAGTGGTTTTTGGAAGCAATCAATCTTTGAAGAACTAAAACTTACAGGCCTTTGGTAACATCAATATAGTGATGAAAATGCTAGAAAATTATGTTTCAAAATGTATTCTAAAACCAGAATCCTTTGGATAAGAAAATTAACCAAAATATCAGTATTAATAGAATCTTTTAACCCATTAATTTTTATAACTTAAGATATTTAGCCTATCATTCAACAAACAATTTCTGAAAAGCAATATCCTGAAAGAACTTAAATATAAAGTGCTAGCAATATCAATGGTATATTAAGATATACCATTAAATCTAATTTAAATGTTCTTAAAATGACAACAAAATTAGTATCTATTCTTAAAAATCAATGTTTAGCATACTTACCTACGATTGCTGTAATATGTAAATCCTACAAAAGGTAGTTGATTGCCAACAAAAGCTTTAGGTATGGGGAATGTTTCCTCATCTCCTTTATCTTCTTCCAAGTCATCAAAGTTACTTGTATCAATGTCACTACTTAAATCAGGTACAACTGGTGCTACAGCTAAAAATAATATTAGAAGTTCACTTTAAATTTAATATATAAATGAAGTGAAGCAAAGATTCTATACCACTACTAATGGTTTCTTACATACAAATAACTTACAAACCACAAATTACAAATGCAATGAATTCTACTATATTAATCTTTATTAGGATTATTAATCAGTTGATACTGATCTTGTATAATTCTATGAAATAATTAAAGTCACCTACAATTATCATCTATACCTCAAGTTTAATCTGAAAATTACAAGTCAAGTATTACTAAGGTTTTAGAATATACTATAGTATAAAATATGCAAAAATAGGATTACAGAAAAGACTTTTCAATAACTATAGCATAACAAACTGTACACAAAATTGATTAGGTTCCAAAACAATATTTTGTTTGTTAATATACTTTATAGCAAACTAGAAATCAACATTACTTCAGAGTAGTCCTGAATGTAATAGATAATTTGGTAAAGAATATTTTTACTTATCTAAAATCTAGATGATCAGTATCCCTCCAACATAATATCTCTATAAGATTAAGTCACAAAGAATAAGGTATTTTGAAATATATTTTCAGACTAGCTACCTTCCCTGAATCAAGTGATTAAGGAATAATTTAGTGAGGTACTTATGAAAAGTCTGTTAAAAAAAAAAAGGAGGGATACGAAACATGGACGTAGAATCAAGAGTTATCAATAGGGGAGCAAAGCTCATACATACTTAATAATATAAAACCATACATGGTTTAAATCTTCACAATACAAAAGAAAATACCAAAAGCAACTAATACTACTACTATCTTCTTTAGAACTTGCTATAGAGACTACATCTAAAAATAAATCTTAGGAAAAATGTCTTTTAGTTCAAAGATACAAAAGTATGATAAATATCACAGAAATATCATTGAAATATTAAATAATTATTTTAGATATAATCATCTCATGTTTCTTTAGAGAAAAAGATGAAGATGAGCAAAGAAAACAAAAAATAACTGATCTAGTTTCATGGTCCTAATCTTTTATATAAAGGAATCATTATTCTACTGAATCATCTAGGTATTTCAGGTAAGAACTACCTATTGTGCATCTTAGATACAGTGAACTATTTGATGAATTTGTGAATGAAACAACACATTTAACCCAAAGAAGCTGTAGTACTAATTAATAATAAATGAGAAAAGGCCTTTTCCACTATTCTCTTACCTTAATGGTCAAAAGAACTGCCTGACAATTCTGGCACCTTAATAATAATAACTGTATAATTTGTAAAATAAGAAAAAAAGGTGTCTTTCCTAATAATAAAGTACATAAGCCAATTATGTTCTTGGCATAAATCTTACTTTAAAACACTGGGTCTCAATTTTAAAACAATTTTGCCCACTGGGGGACATTTGGTAATGCGTGGGTACATTTTTGGTTGTCATGCTGAGGGAGACGTGCTACTGGCACCTAGTGGGTAGAGACAAGGGACAGTATCCTTACACCATAAACAAAAATAAATTCAAAAGATTGGAAAGCAATGACTCCAACATATATTTGTATACCAATGTTTAGAGAAACATTATTCACAATAGCTAAAAGGTACGAGCATTCCAAGTATCAACAAATGAATGAATAAAAAAATGGAATATATACACATGATGAAATATTATTGAGCCTTAAAATGGAATGAAATTCTGATAAATGCTCTAACGTGGATGAACCTTGAAGATGAACTAAGTGAAATAAGTCAATATCAAAAAAAAAAAAAAAAAAGATAAATATTGTATGGTTCCGCTTATTTGAGGTACCCAGACTAGTCAAATTCATAGAGACAGAAAGTAGCTACTGGGAGCTAGAGTTAGAGAAAAATGGAGAGTATTGTTTAATGTGTAGAGATTAAGCATGGGATGATAAAAAAAAAGTTCTGGAGATGATGGTCGTGATGGTTGCACGACAACGTGAAGGTGGTTAGTGCCACTGAGCTTTACACTAAAAAAAATAGTTAAAATGGAAAAAATTGTTATACATACTTTACCATGATAAATAGAGATAATTTTTCTTAAAGTTTTTTTTTTTTAAAGAGCCCAATATAATGGTGAGAAGGTCTAAACTCCTAAGCCCCTGAAACTTATTAGACTCTAAATTCTTTATCCATGAAGCCTACACTGATACTCTCTCTCTCCTATGAGAATGTAACTCTAAACAGAGGACACTAGACTCAATCTACAGAACCTAAAATAGTATATGTGTGCTTACAAACAATGAATTTTGTTTATTTTAAACTAAATTGAAAACTTACCTCATGAGCTGACAGTTACCACTGTTAACATCTCGTGTATTTAACACCAGCTATAGGTGGATTAAGTACCAGCAATATCTCAAAATGAGGTCATGAATGGCAAAGTGTTTTGCAAGTTACTACATATTATATTCAACATAGTATTATTAAAAATGTATTATTATACTATGGCCATGCCACCCTGAACACGCCCAATCTCATCTGATCTTGAAAGCTAAGCAGAGTCAGGCCTGGTTAGTACTTGGATAGGAGACCACCTAGGAAGACCAGGTGGTGGAGGCTTTAAAAAATATAAATTATTATACATAATAAATGTTAATATTTTCTTTTCCCAAAAATTTAACTACCATCTAGTACTGATTCCCTACATTTCTAGTCTGTATAATACTGAATAGTGAAAATCTTTAAGTGGGACATGGTATTCCAGAAGATTAAAAGGTTTTGGAGTCCAAAAGACTTAGATTTGGAATCCTGACATTTTCATTTGCTAACAGTGTCACCTGTAGCAAGTTACTCAGGTCTTTTTATTTCTTTTGTCTTCTATTTTTAATCTCGCTCCTGTCATTAAATTCTATCTCAAGTGAGTGATAAAAGTAATTTTACAATCTTAATACTTTATGCCTCTAAATTAAGACTGAATAAGATTGGGAAGCTCATGGAAATTCTACCAAAAATCAAGCTATTTTGTACCCTGCTCCCACACCACCAAGGAAGAGATGGTAAAGATTAATTGCCATTGGAATTGGTAGATATGTAAGTGGTAAAACTACCAAAAAAACCTATTATTTGCAAAAGGCAAGCAATTCTGCCAAAGAAAATTGGAGAGTCAAAAAAAAATTTAAAAAGAATTGGAACTATTATATAATTTTTAAAAACTTAGAAGGTCAGAGAGGTCAGGTCAGAATAAAAGTATTCTTAGTATTTCGGGGGTGGGAAGTGAAGAATGGGGAGGAAGAGGAAAAGAGAAGAGAATACGTTCTACGGACTTTAAATTTTTCTTTCTTTTTTACAATAATTATAAAATAGGAGCTATGAGGATTAGGAAAAGCTATCAAAATGTTTATTAGTATATTAAATCTAAGTATACTATAGCAAAACCATAGATGACAATATAGATCTTTAAATGCTATAGAAATGATAATACTAACAAAACTACTTATTATAGAAATTCTTTAAATATAAAGTTCTTTTCATTTAAATCAATGAAGTAATTCATTTTACATGTTTTTTTCCATAACTATAAACACTTATATTAAGGTGGTATAACAAAATCATAAAATGCCATCGATTTGGACTCTCCAATTCCACCAGACTATGAGCCCCACAGAGTTAAGAATATTTGTTGGCTTGATTATTGCTGTTTTGCTAGTGCCTGAAATAGAATAGGACTCTGCATATAGTAGGTTTTCAGTATTTGTTGACTAGGTTATCTCCCCTCCTACTAATCAATATCAGTTTTTTAATACACAAAAGGAAATATGTTCTCCCTACTTTTTAGAGTTATTTATTATGTGGTTATTCTATAGTTATTGATGTATTGATTCACTTTTAAATATAATTTAAAGTAATATAAAAGATACTTTGTATTTCTCCAGTCCCTTTTCAATTTTCTTCAGATTTATAAACATTTGTATGTTTTCAGCCTTCTCAAACTTTACTTAAAGCACAACTTGAATAAAAACACAAAGTTTTTCAATGCAACTATTCATCACCTTTCTACTCATCCTTCTGTCTCGCACCAGGTTCTCAAGCACCATGAAGACAACAATCATGTCACATGGGGTGGAGGAAGTTCCTTATTTCCCAGTGTATAACTGTTAATAAATTCCCCCAATGTCAAGCTGCTCCTGTTGCTTCCCAGATAGGAAATCATTTAATGTCATTCTTTGTAGCAGTGTAATTTCTTAATTTCCACAAGAATTTATTTCCCCTTTCCCCGTCTTAGTCAATTTTATAGCTTAGTTCAATGTACATACAGTACTCAAAGGCAATATAACTATTTCTTTTAAAATACTTAATAACTAGGATACTTCACTAATTTTGGCATAGCTACATCATCTATTTCTTCAAAATTAACAAGATTTTTCTCCCCTGAAAGAACTATCCCTCACAGTCTCAACTAGATAGGCAGTCCTTAAGACAAGTATCTAATTTATAACTGTTTCTACAACCACACAGCTGAGTACATTTCCATTATTACTGTTCATTGCTATTGCTACAGCAGGAAGTGAGGGGCTGGTATACATTATCCTTTCTCTGATAATGAAAAGGAAAAAAAATTCCTAAGAATCAACTGGGGAAAGATAAATTCTTGGCCTCCCAAATCCACAAAGATAATGGGATATTTGGTGCTATTATAACTTTGACTGAGCTACGTTGAACAAGGTTTTCTTGAAATCATATAATTTTAACTTTTTTTTGAAATAGAGAAATGTTCTAAACTGACTTAAAATGAACTTTTTGCAACTACATATTTTTATTTCCGAATTGCAAGCTGCAAGTCTGACGGAATCAAGTATACCATAATTTCCTGTATCTTCATACAAATTAATATTCTCCTAATGTTTATTAATAAAACTTTATATTTCATTTTAGATTTTAGTAAAAATAAGAAAATAACTTGTATTTTCACAAGAAATATATTTTAATTTCAATATTTATTGACTTTTACTTATTGACTCTTCCACACTGAGACACTAACGTATAAAACAAAGAACAATTTAACTTAAAAGCAAATATCAAATTACGACTCCTGAGCCCAACTCCATTACACGCACATAATTGGTATCTTGAGTGGGTTGTAAAAGAAGTAGCAGTACAATTTTCCCAATATTATCAAATATTATCTCTTTAACTAGGTTAAGACAATACCTATATTGCATCTATATACTTTAGATTTTCATCAGATATACACATATATTAGCAAGGCAATTTCAACAGACTATTTACCAAAACTACTTTCAACTATTCACTGTAAATGCAAGAATAACTTACTGTCTCGAAGTGTTTCCCAAGCCCACAGATCATTTTTGAAGAAGAGATGTCGTTTGATTTCTTCTACACCATTTCGCCCTAATCTCACCTCCCTGAACAGAGAGAGAAAAAGAAAAGTTATTAATCATTTAAGATATTATTATAACCTGTCCAGGTTTATTTGTAGGCTTAATGCTAAATCTGTGCAGGATGATTAATGTTCTAAGTCGCCCTAACATTACGTTGATTGCCAGTATAATTTTCAGCTTAAATAAAAGATGAAGACTGAGAATACAAAAAAAATATTTTTAAGAATATACACAAAACAGATTTGTTGATACTCCATGACTTTCAGTTGACAATTAAAATCCAGATGAACCATTCACCTTGCTTCATTAGCATAATGAGTAAAACAGTGAATTTTATTGATACCTTTTTTAAAATAGTGGTAGCTACACTTTTTTTGCCATCAATACCAGAAGCTAACAAAAACTCCGAAAGGCATTTTAAATTAAAAATTTCCTTTTTATATGTAATCTATTAAATATTTCTGACCAATTAAATTTGAGAGCTTTAATGGGACAAGTTACTAATTCCTGGTCTTCACAGTGAACATAGAGATAGTGTGTAAAAACGTGCCTTCAGCGAATTTCAAAAGAACTCAGCAACTTCTGTTCTCCCGTAGAGTGCTTATGAACAACAAGAATACCCTGAATTCCAATTTTTTTTCATTACTTAAAAGATAAATTGCATTAAATATATCATACTTTTTAAAGAAGCTTTTACTGACTCTCCAAGATTGGACTGGGGAATCTCTCCATGACTCCACGGCACAGACGACTTAACTCAGAGTACCTCTTTCTCTGTATGATAAGTACCTCATATGCTTAACTATTTACCCTAAAGGACTATGAGATAGTAGAGAACAGAGCTGTGTATCTTGTTCATTTCTATATCCCTAACACTTTACACACAGCACATATATTAAAATGTAAAAATTTGAAAAACTATATATTTCAGGTTCTAAGGGACATACTGAAGGAGGATAAATCCATTTTAATTAAAGTAAATCTGAAACTAAAACATATTTAAAAGTTCTAGGCCTCCTTACTATTTAAATTAACGACATACAACTATAATGTTAAATGTAATTTTAGTAAGTCATTTGGTTCATGTTTAAATTTAAAAATTAAACCACAAGGGTATGCATAACAAGCTATTTTTGTTTCTGAAACACATACATGCATATACATTTATAAAAATGCTTCTTAAATCTAGAAGACATCATACCAATGACTACCTCTAAAAGTAGGAAATTTTTACAGTTTTGCATCATTTACTTAATTTCAATAAGCATATACTATAAATAATTAAATCCTTTCCCCAGATCTATTGAGGTATAATTGACAACATTTTAAGATAGTTAAAGCACACAACATGATGATCTAATATATGTACACACTGTGAAAGAATTCTCCCATTGAATTAATTAACATAGCCATCACCTGTCATATTTACCTTTTTTGGGGGAGGGGGGAGCAGAACATTTAAGTTCTACTCTGCAAATTTCAATTATACAATACAGTGTTATTTTAAAATGGCATTGACTGGAAATGCATCATTTTTCCATCACCAGAAAAAAAATGTTCTCAATTAAATTAATACACACCACTGATTATAAGATGCATTCTATTTTTAGAAATCTTAACATGTTTTAAAAAATCTCAGACTCAATAAAATATACCATCATTTTCACACTTAACAAATTAAAAAGTTAACAATGAAATAAAAAGAATCATGTGGTCTAGCCTTCAGAAGAGAATATATTATATCCCAATTTCCTGGGTAAGGCAAGTGAGTTGACATCCAGAAAAGTTATCCAGAAAATCATAAAATTATATTAGGTCTCACTGTCATGAACGATTTTTGAATGGTAACATTTTTATTCCAATAGTTCAAACACAGTAAACTTTAAAAATGAGAATTTTCTTAGAAAAAATAAGAGTAAACTCATGTTAAGATTATTTACCTGTCAGTAAGGAAGGCACAAATAAGATTTTTGGCTTCTTTTGATATGTCATTATCATCAGGGAAGGTAAGTGAATTCTTATGGTTCATAATCTTACTATAAGTTCCAACCAGAGAATCAGCATAAAAAGGTGTATCACCTGAAAAATTGATAGGGAAGACAAAAGCAAAATAAGATAAATTTAAAAAATCAGTTTCAAAGGCAGAGTTCAAGGTTACGTGTTTAAAGATTACTAAATATACATAAACTTAAATCATAGTTGGGATGAACAACTATTTTAGAGGTACACAAATCCTCCTTTACTCACCTACAAGCATTTCATATAAAAATACCCCAACTGACCACCAGTCACATTCTCGTCCATAATAACCATCACCACCTTGAGATTTTAATACTTCAGGGGAAATATAATCAGGTGTTCCAACTGCTGTATCACATCGTACCATACCTTCCTACAAAGAGTGGCAGGTCAAATTTTGATTAGGATATAAAGTCTCAATTATTTAAAATAACTTTCTTAATATAATCTGTAGAACTCTAAATCTTTGGGCTATAAAATGTCAAAATGAAATGCAAACTTGACAAAAATAAATAGCTTAATCATAGATACATATTATATACACAGTATAATCATAATATGTGTATGTATACATCAGTGATTTTTATTTTGTAATTATACTCACTAGAAAGACACACTGCCAACATTTACTATTCCCCCAGTTGTGCCAATATAATGATCTCATCTTAAACATAGAAAGTATATAAACCAATGAAAATATATTGAGGGGCTAAGAGGATGAGTCATTTGATAACATCGATACATAAATGATTTAATTATTTTTACTAAAATAGATTTTCAATTTAACAATGTTTGAAACTGTGAAGAAAATATACAAGAACTGACTGTAAAAATATAAAATAGGGAAGCATGTGTATGGAAAAAAGAACATCATAGTGTTAAGCACATTGAATAACCTATCTAATATGCATTTTAACTATCTCTAAATCTCCCACCCAAAAAAGAAAGAAACCCCAAAACTGTACATACCTGTTACTTATTTTAGCTAGTATTAATGCAATAGAATTATAATTAAATGTTCACATAAAAGTTCTCATGTAGAGTTTCTTCTAACCAATAATTTTCCTTTTAAAATAATAAATACAACTTCCTGGCTATTGTTCTGTGATTAAATCTCAAAGAACATAAACTGTTTCAACTGAAAATAAAGCAACTGTAATTATTACTTCAGCTATTTATGTAAGTTACTTATTATATAAATAGTGAGAATGGGTATCTTTTAAGATTGACTCCCAAAATAAATCTTAAGATCTTTTACATGTTAATAGAAGGCTAAGTTAAACACTACAAAATACATACGTTACTGAAATCCGATATTATGAAAGACTAATTTTAACACTGGCATTAATATTTAGTAACTAATTCCATTTCTAGTTACCAGTAGTGTGTATTACAAAGTTATTATAAAGGATTTAGTAAATTAATTATTTTCTAACAAACATCCATTTCGAATTAGTAAAAACTAAATTAAAATCCAATTATTTAACCTTATTCATCTTCATACAAGTACCAAAATCTGCTAACTTCAAATGTCCAGATTTATCCAGCAGCATGTTATCTGGCTTCACATCTCTAAGGGGAGAAAGAAAACAGTTGAGCACTTCTGAAACAGATCGGGCACTGAAAAAAATTATATGAAGCAATTATTTTAGGCCATGTATCCTCACTCAATGTAGATAAGGCTACTTTTGATTTGTATGTGCTCTCTATCCACATCTATAAATTGAACTTCAGAACTATATGTAATGCCTCAGGAGAAGACATATAAATTCCCTTTTCTTTTAAGTACAGTTGGATTCTTCCAGGGAGAAAATCAAATCATTTGAGAGAGAATAACCATAAAAACATAATAGATTATAAAAAGTAACTGAAACACACTTTTAAATATAAGTACATAAACAACCCCAGGACAGGGTCTAAGTTACTTTTGTTTTTGTATCCCTGGAACTTAACACAACAACTGCACATTAGATTCAAGTGCTGTCTACAGAGCAAATGAAATTATTCTAATGAATAAATATGATCTATTCGCTAATCGAAAGCAAATTAATTCGTATTTTAAAAAATAAAAAGTATTTAACACTCTGGCACATACCTCAGAAAACCAGCTTACAATTTTTAGTTTTCAGAACACCATATAAAAGCTATATAACTAGATTAAGAGATACTAAAAAATTCATTTACATAAATATTAAGCTGAAATGTTAAAACTACAAATTTCAAAGTTTTAAATTCTGAAATACCACTCATCTCATATTGAAGAGAATAGGTGGATTTAGAGGGGGTAATGCTAACTGAATAAAGTTTAAGTACTTTTCAGCTTCTCTTCAACAGATGAGAAAATTTAAAGCATTTTTATCTTTACCTATGAATAAAACCCATTGAATGGATTGCATCCAATGCAAGAACTACTTCTGCAGTATAGAATCGTGCCCATTTTTCAGGCACATCATAGTTGCTCATTAAGTTTACAAGATCTCCACCAGGCATGTATTCCATCACCATGTAGAGGTAACGATCATCTTGGAATGCATAAAAAAGCTATACAAATACAAAAAAAGAATTAAGATGAAGCAAAATTATTTAAAAATTGGCAAAAATATTTATACAAAATTTAATTAAAATAATCAAATTGCAATAGTTGTAGCACTTTAAAAAAAAAAAAGAAACACTACAAAGACCCTTGCATAGGCAAAGGAATTATTAACTGGTTATTTCTGGGGAGTCATATGGAGACCTTTTTCTCTACATATTTCTATACTAATTGAATCTATACTGAGAATTAAAAAGTATAATATTTCAATAAAGAATATACAAGTCTTCCAAGCAAAGAAATATTTTAGTTCTAATTTAACTTGTGCTTTAGGGTTTATTGTTAAATTTATACCAACACCACAATTCTTAAGAAGTCTGAGAAATTGGGCTACAGTCTCAGCTGTCCCTTATTAGCTGTGTGCCTGGGCAATTTACTTAACCTCTCTGAGTCTCTGTCACTATAATCTCTTCTAGAAGAATGTAACAGACTATATCTTGTTTGACTTTTATACCTTCTGCTCTGTCAGCATCTGGATGCCTGGCAATTAGCAAGTGTTTAATAAATATCTAACGAATAAAAGCATAAATTAATCTCTAAAATTGGGGGTGTATCTATTAGGGACTAACTGCCTTTCAGAGTTGTTAAAAAATTAGCAAATATGGAAAGCACTTAGTACAACAGATGCTCAATAAATGATAGCAGACAATAGGAGTAGGAACAGTAACAACCAATAAAGAAGCAGGAAGAGGGCAGTAGCTAGACTCAAAGCAGGAAGATAAAGTCCATTGACATGAAATTGGCAAGAACACCTGGCATAATGTATTTATTACATGAGCAGGGCTGATGTTAAAAGGAGAGTGAATTTATAAAAGAATATTTTAAGTAACAAGATTAGAATCCAACTAAAATTAATAAAATTAGCCCTAGAGAAATTCTACCTAATTTACCCAACCATTTATATCTTAAAATCTTCCTTTTTTGTTTCATTTTTAATACTGTTTAATGATTTTACTTACAGATTTAGTTATTTTAATTAAAAAAATATTTGGGGGAAGGATAAGAAACTAAATGGCGTCTCATGGCTGTACCAAATTAAACTATACAACTGGGCACCATAATTAAAGAAACTGTTGATTTTGGTGCCAGTTTACCCTATTTATAAAAAATATATCAAGGAAAACAAAGCTTCAAATATATAAGTTGTAAATTAACCTTAAAAGAATCAGTTATATCAAATGTTTTTTAATTCTCTAAGGAACAAGGGGCATTTTCTATATCAGTGGTTCTCAACCAGACATGATAATTGTCTCTCTCCCATTCCCAACTGAAGGAGACATTCAACAATGTCTCGGCACATTTTTGGTTGTTCCAACTGTAGTATGGGGTGAGGAGGGCTGCTACTGACATCACCTGGATAGAAGCCAGGGATGCTGATAAAATACTGTAATGCACAGGATACCCCCAAACAACAAGGGATTACTTGGACCAAAATGTCAATAATACTGACCCCAAGAAACCCTGCTCTACACAGCTGATAAAAACTGGGCAAACATTTCAAGTATAAAAAGTCTCATGTTGTAAATCTTAAACATATTTTATATTCTTTTTCCCCAAATCACTAGTATGCTTAGTTAGTACATGCTTCATTATATACTGTAAGTAAATAAATCACAAAATACACGTTAGGAATTTAGAAATGATCTAGCTCATTTTTTTTAAACCTGAAGACTTTACTTCCTCCATATGAAATCTTATATAAGGATTCTATAAGACAGATTAAAAACATGGAGCTGTTCTAGCTGAGGCAGAAACAGAAAACCTAAAATGATAACCTACTCAAATTCCTGTTTGTACTTATGACTTCACCTGAGGTATCTCCACAGTTGAAAATAACTAATCCAAGTCAACATTCCCATTTTTGAGCAAGGAAATCAAGGCCCAGAGATGTAAATAACCTGGCCACAGCTTTACAGATAGGCCTGTGGCAGTAAAGACTAGGGCTTGCAACTATTGACTTCTAGTACTTTTTTCTTTCCACTGAAAAGTCTAAAGCTAATACAACATTTAGATGCCTAGCTTAACTCACTCTTCCCTTCATTTTCCCCTTCCTTCCTCTCTACAAAATAAGAGAGACAAATAGATGAATAGACAGTTACATAAGAAAATCTCATATTTGGGAAAAAACTTAAATTTCAATATTAAAGGTATCTACTTATAGAAATATATAACTTACCCCAAATCAAAGCAGATTGTTTGAATTTGTTCATATTTAAATTCTACAGAAACATAATTATTTTGCTTTGGCCTTACTTTCCTCCTAGAGATGATGCAATAAAACTAAATTTTATGACTTTAAAAACAATGGTGTATTAGACAATTCTATATTTGTCACTAAATTATGACTGTTCTTAATAAACTAAGTTTCTCAGATATGTTTATTTACAAACTAGTATAGTAATAATGAAACAGTAGCAAAATCATACCTGAACAACCCAAGGACTGTTAGCAAAAGCCATGATGTCTCTTTCTTCCCAGAAAAAAGCAGAATCGGATCTCTTAATCATTTCAAATTTGCTGAGAAGTTTCATAGCATATACCTTCCTGGTGGATTTATGCCTTACCTTTAAAATTGAAAATGGAAAATAATGACCTTGTGCTAACATTTAAATTTAAAGCTCAGAGTTTCTAAGAACAATTTACTAAATGATTTTAACAACTTGTTAAATAATTTAAAATTATTGTTGTAGCTATTCTTATTTTTTCTCTTCTGCTGAATTAACTCTAGAGAATGTCAAGGCTTTGATTACCAGAAGCAAGTAATGTTAGAAAAAATGTTTTGTTCCATTTATTACCACACACCCCCCCTCCTTCACCCTATGTATGCTGCTTCCTATTTATAAAACTTACTATTCCATAGCATTTTAGATAGTCTAATACTAGGAGTAAAGATTTCTCTTCTGATGCTGGAAACCTTTGGGTGGCCATGAATGCCTGGGGAAAATATTTCACACTTCTGAACTTGACTCTAGGCTTTCATATCCTTAGGCAAGAATGTCTACAGCAATTTAAAGAAACAATTTTATAAAAATGAGATTTTCCCGAATAACATATGTTAAACATACAAGTGGAATTTTTAATTTAAAAAAGTTATTGTTTTTTAATCTCATTAAAATAACCTACCAATTGAACTTCTCCAAATGCACCTCTACCAATCACCTTCACCACTTCATAATCTTCAGCTTTCATTCGTAAATCTCTAATTTTATTTATTGTGTCTTTATCTGTATGAAAAGAAAAGTTTATCATTTTAAATCACTGAAGCATTATAACGAACACTGCTTATTTTACATTCAGGTTCTTGAAAAATACAACGAAAACAAAAAAGTTTATTAAGAATTACTTTATAGTAAATTGTAAAGTTATAAAGAAATGTTCAATGTACTAAGAATTGTTTTAAATAAATTCTGGAATGACTTCACTCTAGTTATTAAAATGTTTTCATTGAAATCTGCCTTAAGAAAATGTTTTAGAAAAAAATATACTATAAACACACATTGAAGATAATTAGTTAATTAGTTCCTGGTATTTTAAACACACATCACATTTGAATTGAGAGATCGCGAGTAAATATTTTAAATCAATGAAATAAAAATTTCTTTTTATCAAGTCAGTTTTGATGGTCTTTTAAAAAAGATATAACAAATTTAAGACATTAAAGGCAAACATGGTAAAGAATCATATACTATTACATCTCTCTATTGAAACTTAGATTTTAACTTAAAACAGTGGGAATCATGGCAATTATTTATATAAACCTGTCACGCTATGGAACCACGATAATTTACAAATCCCAACTGGATAGATATTCTAATTCCTAATTTGGTCATAGATTAAAATAGGGCTATTTTAATCCACATGGGTCAACACTGGCATGAGATTACATGGAAAAGCTTCACATTTCAGAGTTGTACAAAATACAGAACAGCTATTAAAATTAGTTCTAGCCTTTAATGAAAGCTGTAGACAATATTCTTGTCTTTCTTTTTAAACATACATATAAACCCAAGTGTTTGCGTATATTAAAACCAATAAACATATGAAACAGAGAGCAAATTTTCATATAGGAATAACATAAACATAAGTACATTTAATTTTAGGTTACGTATCTATCTACTACAAGATGCACCAGAAATAGATGACAATCAATTAATTTACTGCCCAAATATTTGTGTCTATAATACAGGCTCTATAATAATCACTGTAGATACACAAAGATAACTTTAAAACACAATTCTTGCTCTTAAAGAGTTCAAACTCTAGCAAATAAAACAGAAAAAAATGAAAACAAACAAACAAAAAAAATAAGGAGCATAAGCACAAAGTTTGTGGAAAACTAAGAAAGACACCTAACCCAAGCTTGCCTGGGAGGGAGGTGGCCAGAAAATGCTTTCTGAAGATGATAACACTTGAAATGAGTCTAAAATGAAGAATAGCAGCCAGATAGGAAGAAGAGAATACTACAGGTGATGGGCAACATAAGCAAAAGGCACAGAGGAACTACATACAAGGATTTCTGTGTTGCTGGAGTATTAAGTTTGTGGTAAGGATTTGGAGGAGGCTGGAGAGCCCTAAACTGGTTAAGGAGCTTGAACTTTACCTGTAGGGCTGTAGTTATAGAATTATTAATTATCAAAAATATTTCACGATAAGGCTTAAAGCTATTGAATATGTAAAACGGATAAAAGAAAGGCCTGAACCAGGATAATATGTATTACATAATAGCCTGTGGGATTGAGAAAGGATCCTTGGCTCTGATAATATAAAGTTTAGAGCCATAAATACGCTATAACGTCTGTAGCTTGATCTCAGAAAATGTATCTGTTGCAAATTTGTGTGGGAATGGAGAACTTGCTTCCTTATTAAATTCGACAGCACAGGAAGTGTAGAAAAAAGCTTGACATTACTTGTGATTCAAACAATACTAGTTGTCAAAATGGTTTTATTACATTTAAGTTTTGCATAAAAGTGCTATTTTGCTTTTAATTTTAAGTTGAATTCATTAAAAAACATTAAGTCTGAAGCAAAAACTTATTCTCAAAGTCAATCAGTGTTCAATGATAATTCAATGACAACTGAGAGTAGTTCCTTTCATTCAGAAAAAACTTCATCTTGGCTCTTGTCTTAGCCCATACTGCCATACCAAATATCATAGACTGGGTAGCTTAAACAATAGACATTCATTTTCTTGCAGTTAAAAAGGTTCAAAGTCCAAGATCAGGGGGCCACCACAACTGGTTTCTGATGAGGCCTCTCTTCTTGGCTTGTTGACAGCCAGTGTCTTTGTGTGCACTTACATGGCTTCTTCCTTTTGTGTGTGCACAAGTAAGGACACCAACCCTATCTTATCAGAGCCTCACCCTTATGACCTCATTTAACCTTAATTGCCTCCTTACTGGCCCTATCTTCAAATATAGTCATATTAAGGGTCAGGGTTTTAACATATGAATTTTTGAGAGAGAGGGCCACAATTTAGTCCACAGTAGTCTTTAACACACACACACACACACACACACACACACACAAACACACACGAGTAAAAGCCATCAACTTTGCTGTATGCTAAGATAACTTGGGATGTTCAGCCTCAATTTCTGACCAAAATTTACAGGCTTGATGATGGTTAAATCCATACGAGTGAATGATGTCTACTATTGACACTGTGGTTCAACTGCACATGATAGATTCAAATATTTTCCACAAAGTAACCTGCTGATGTATAATACAATGAATAACTATAGGTTTTAAACACCTTGTTTTCACGAGCTTTGTTAGTTTGTCCAACTAAGCCTTTTCCTGCACCTTAACTAATGCCACTGGTAACACACCTTAGCATACTCCACTTCAAGCTGTACTTAGTGTTTTCTCAAGTTCTTTAAAGATATTCTTGCCTGTACTTGTTCCATGCAGACTATACATTGAGAATAATTCTTTAGTCACTTCAAACTTGGTACTGACTCTTCAACAATAAACAAGTGTTAAGGAAAACCAGTCAAAATTGTTTGTTTTGTTTTTTAATTGACTATTGATGCTGCTTCCAATGGCCTCAATTCTTTAAGCAACTGTTCTTGCCAAAAAGCTAATAGTCTTAAGCAAGTTTTTTTTCTCTGTATACATCTGTTTTGCTGCTGTAAGCACTCACCAGTGAACAGCTTTACCTTTGCTAACAATCAACCCGTAAACTTATTTAAGTTGCAGCCTCATTTTCCTTTTATATTTTTGTGAAGAAAATTCTGCTGTAATGAAATATTCCATTTTAAATATTCTATTTTTTCTGACTGTTGCTTTCTGTGAGTAGGAATATTATAGTGAGTGCTTACTCTGGTAAGGTCAATGTACAGTATATTGTATTCTTGTAGCATTGCTATAGTGTCACTATATAATAAACACATCTAACTTTACAAAATGGTCCATACTCCACTGTGCCTTAAAATGACATATAAAGTTCACTTTCTTTTTTGATTTGACACAACAAGTATGCATTGGCAATAAAACAATAAAGAAAATGTTGTGGTATGGTGATACACATGGAACACCATCAAGTTCTAACTGTACCACTGTGCTTTATGGTGTGCTGAATAGCAGTATGAAGCAAAGACACCACCATACATGATTTCTGTCACAACTACTTAACTCAGCCATTGCAGCATAAAAGTAGTTAGTCAATAAATTAAAGAATGAGCATAGCTATATCCCAAAATAAAACTTTATTTGTGGACAATGAAATCTGAATTTCACATGTCATGAATTAGTCTTCTTTTTGACTTTTTATCAATCATTTAAAAATATAAAAAACATTCTTCGTTCATAAACCATACAAAAACAAGTGGTAGGGCATATCTGGCCTGGGAGCTGTAGTTTGCCAACCCCTGCTTTCATGGAAACCCTGCTCCTCTAAGGCACCATTTCTACTGCAGCTCAAGTGGTACCCTTTATCATAACATATGCCTTATACCACTGGTCCTGAAAGTAGGATAGGTAAAATCCATTGCCATTTCTATACTCCCACCCTAAATCTTCAAGTTTTGGTTTTCATTTTATTTGAAGTAGTTAACAAGCTCCTTAACACTACTTCTCACTGTTGCTGTACATACGGACTCTTAGGTCATCATATCTCATTGCTAGATAATTTAAATTCCTGGTTTATTGATCTTCTCTTCAATATTCTTTTTAACTTAAGAATTTTAATATATTCATGATGATACTTCTAATAACCAGCCCTCTCAATACCTTTAACTTCTCTCCTTCAGTGATCTTGTCCCCCACATTACCTTAGCCACTCATTTCCACGGTCACATACTAGACATTGTCATTATCGGTAATTATAATCCTTCCATAATTTTGATTTCAAATCTTATACTCTCTAAGCATTCCCTTAGCTTCCCGGCTTACTCTTTTCAATAACTCAACTCCAAAAATCCCCAACCCCATCAAGACCTCCAATCTACTGATCTTATCCAATTTTTACTGTGTAATTCACTGCACTGATACCTTCTCTCTTTCTTACCTACCCAGCTTAAATTTCAATCACTGTAATCACTTGCTTGCATGCATTGTTAGTGCCCTGGTTCTCAGACTGTACTTAGTTTGGCAAAACTATAATCCTACTTAAATCCAACTCTCCAACTAACTCTATGTCAGCATCCAAGCAGTTGAATATACATGGATAAATACATAAAATCACGTTGACTGATCCCACTTTAAATTCATAATCACAAACATAAAGATGGCCCTTAATTTGGCTTGGGACTCATTTACTGCCCTAATCTATTCATTCTCTCACTCTGCTAGACTTTTCTTCTCTCTTCTAAAACCTCCCACAGTTCTCCTAGTGATCCTCATTTATAGCTAATGACCTTGTTGGCTACTACTCTGAAACAAATAAAATAATCAGCAGAAAACTGCCACAGAATTATTATAATATATACAGATATTTTCCAATTAGCAGCATTACATTCATATATTTGGTCTCTTCACCTTTTAATGTAGGAGAATACCACTATCTTACACCATCCCCTCCACCAATGACATCATCCTATTTCACTGGGTCAAGGATATTGCTCTAGCAATTCTCCCCTTTCCGTATCACCAAGCTTTCCCCTTCCTAACTGTATCCTAGCACGCTATTTTCATTCCGACTTAAACATCTTGATCCCATTTACCTCACAAGCTACAGCCTATTACTCAACTCCACTGCAACAAAATCCCTCAGAAAGATGTCTACATTATTGTCGTTTTCCACACGCCCTTCCCCAAATCTTTCCTATATTTGCTCTTAAATCCACTCTGGGTGGGCCTTGGCCATTGTCTTTCAACCAAAACTGCTTGTCAAAGTCACAAATGACCACCATGTTGCTAAATTCAATGACCAATTCTCAGTCCTAGGGGTCTATCAGCAGCTTTTGACACAGTTCGATCACTCTCTCCAAGTATACTTTCTTTACTGGACTTCCAGGATACCACATTTTCCAAAAACACTAAAAGTGTTTTTCAACCTCAATGGTTATTTCCCAGTAGCCTTTGCTTATTCCTTCTCTTCTTCCAGATTTCTTAACATTGAAGCATCTCAAGGCTCAGTCTTTCAAAGTGCTTTCTTCTATACCTACACTCACTGCTTTAGAGGGCTTTAAAAACCATCTACACATCAGTAACTCTCAAATACTTATCTTTAGCACAGATGTCTCAAACTTCAAATTTATATATTCAAGTACTTACAAAATATATCTACTTCAGTAACAGGCACCTCAAATTTAATGCGTGTGAAATTGAAGAGACGTTCTCACTCAAAACCTCTGTCTATGATCTCCATATTTCAGCTGCTGGCTCAATTTTGCTTGAAGCAAAAACATAGGGATTATTTTATTTTTTTCTTATACTTCACATCCTATCTTTCAGGGAAATATCCTGGCTCTACCTTTGAAATATATATGGAACCTGTAGAAGGTGAGAAGTTTCTCACCTTCTACACTACACCATGCTGGACTAAGTCATCATCATCTCTTCCTTGGATTATTGCTATCACTTCTTAACTGATTTCTCTGTGTCTATCCTTGCCTCTCCATAGTCTGTTCTTAACCCAGGGTGATATTTTTAAAACATAAGTTAGATCTTGTCACATCTCTGCTCAACTCTCTAATGTCTTGCCATCTCATTCAGAGTAAAAGTAAAATATTTTACAATGGCCTACAAGACTGTACATGACCTAGCCTCCCAATTTCCTTGCTTCTCTGACATCATCCTACTATTCTCTCCCTTGCTTAAACTGTCTTCAGCCTCAGTGGCTTCCTTGATGCTCCTCAAACACGTCAAGTACACTCCTCTCTTAAGGCCTCTGCACTAGCTATTCCTCTGTATGCCATTCTCTTCCCTCAAATACCTGCTAACTCTCTCAATTACTTCAATTCTTTTCTCAAGTGTCATCTTTTAGTGCATCCTACCCTCATCGCCCTACCTAAAACTGCAAAACTCTGAGAACTTCCCAATTTTCTTAGTGTTCCTTTTTTCCCGTAATAAACATTAACCTCTTTGTTAGTCATAAAGATTGTTTCATGCAAAATAAAACCTGCAAAATTATAAATCTGGGAAATCCTCATTAATTCTAAGACCAAAAAACAGGATTGTTTGACCATCAAACTCTTTGGCCAATTTCTGACTGTCAACTATTGAACCAGGTGATGCTGGCAGAAAGCTAAGATTCAGAGAAGTGAGATATTATTGCACAGCACAGTAAGCAAGGAATGAAATGGGAAAACTGAGTCACAAATAGATACCATGAGTTTTTACAGGCCGCTAATAAGCTAACTGGTCTCTAAATAATCGCAAGTTAGAAAAAGATGCTGTGCAGAAAAGATGAAAATTTATAGTTTTGGAGTTACCAAAAATTAAAAAAAGATTTCAATCACATACAGACTCATCAATCTAACTTCCCAGAAAGCAAACAGATGGTTATTCTTGTCTTTTTTTTTAAAATCACACTTTACACCCACTAAATTCTGCTTCTAGAAATTTATCCTAAAGAAATTAGATATGACATAGAATCAAGATTTCTACAATAAAATGCTTTTCAACTTATAAAAATTAAGCAATTTCATATACACGTAATAAAATATTAGGCAACATTTAAAATTTTGTTGAATAATTGCATAGAATGACATCCAGCAGGCAATGCTGAGCAAACAGAAGAGACTACATGTGGTTTACAAACTCAATTTTTTAAAAATAAAAAATATATATTGGTATGTAGATAGAAAAAAGGCCAGAAAAAAATATACCAAAATAATAACTGCAGTCAAATATTTCTGAGTGTGGTAGGATTATTTTATTCCTCACATTTTCTATATGTTTCAAGTTTTGCATAATTATTCTGTTGCTTTCTAATGAGAAAAAGATATATCTTGCCTAGCCTAAGATCCTATATTGTAAAATACACCATCATTTCAGATATCACTATAGCCTTTAAGACATATCCCAATTTTCTAAAAAAGTTTAAAATGTCAGAATAGATAAAATAGGGTAATAAAAGCTATGCACAATATACCTTTTGAACAAAATACTGCTAAACCTTCCTTAAAGAAACCTATAGAGTAGTCAAAGCAGCCCTAACAAGCTCTACAATTATCTAAAATTTATCTGGAAAACTTACAATGTGGTATTCCACTTCATAAAAATCTGACTATTTTATTTATTTGAGTGTTTTAATGTAAAAATTATTTTACGCCCAAACCGTCAAATAAAATTCAAGGTCCAGGAAGATATGTCTTGTTCTGCCAGTGTGTGCACACATGCGCGCAAGCACGCACACACACACAGTTTGAGAAACAGATTAGCCCAAAAAAATAAATAAATAAATAAAAATCTGAACTTCTCAACATAACATAAATCTTGTTATGTTAGATCTTATTACTGTCTGATTTCTCCTGTCTTTTATCTAGATATTCTCCCCCAAACAATGCTCTAGCAAAGCCCAGTTAGTTGCAATTGCCTATATGGCCATACTGCTTCATATCTCCATGCCTTTGCAGATGTTGATCACCAGCCTAAAATGACTTCCCCACTTTCTTTGACCAAGTTACTATCAAACAAGATCTAATCCTGTATCTCTTCCACAGCCATTCCTGATCCTCTCAAGCAGATGGGATTAATCCCTCCTCTGGGACATCACTATTTCCCTATTATTTCATCTATCGATCTGGACAGGAATTGTTTATATGTTTCTTCTACTATACTGTAATTCCCATTTCCTTAATGATAAAGACCACACTTCATTCACAGATATGTCTCTGATATATGTATATGCTCGATGATACCTATTAAAACATTAAAAACATGTAATGATATTATTTACAAATGGAGATAATTACATGCAGCTCTTATCCATTCAGGAACAAATAAGCAATCATACATTTACTCCAAAATAATAAAAATATATATTTAAAAATCTTAGGTTTCTCAAAATGCTAAACATAGCATTTCCATATGACCCAGCAATTCTACTTCTAGGTATCTACCTAAGAGAAATAAAAATGTATGTCCACACAAAGCCTTGTATAAAAATGTGCATAGCAGCATTATTCATAATAGCCAAAAAACAGAAACAATACAAACGTCTGTCGACTGATGAATGGTAAACAAAATGTTGGTATACCCACGCAATAGAATACTTTGCAATTAAAAAGAATGAAATATGTGCTACAATATGGATGAGCCTTGAACACATCATGCATGCTAAGTACAAAAAGCCAGTCACAAAAGACCACTTATTGTATGATTACATCTATAGGAAATGTCCATACTGGCAAATCTGTACAGACAAAATAAATTAGTCATTGCCTAGGGCTGAGAAGCTTGAGGAGAAATGAGGAATGACTGCTAATGGGTACGGGTCTTCTTTCTGAGGTGATGAGATGTTCTAAAAGTGACTGTGGTAATGGCTGCACAACTAAACACACGTAAAACAATGAGCTGTATACTTTAAATAAGTGAATTTTATAGTATGTCAAATAAAACTCAATAAAGCTATTTAAAAAAATCAATCTTGGGTTTGGCAATGAATTTTACATACAATATCAAAAGCACAATCCACAATGGAAATAACTGATAAATTAGACTTTATCAAAATAAAAAACTTTTGCTCTGTGAAAGACAATGTGCAGTGTTTTCAGTCTAGAGGTGGAGTTTATTGATCTCCATTCCCTTGAGTGTGGGCTAGACTAGGGACCAGATTCCAAAGAATACGGTAAGGAATGAAAAAGAGTAACATACTGGGAGAAAAGCCTGGCAGACCATTAATAAATCATGGTAATATCAAATAGCCCAGATAGAATGTGATGAGAAGCGTACTTCATCTCTATGGTACTCATTCCCAAAACCCATAACCCCTGTCTAATTATTAGAAAACATCAGACAAAACCAAATTAAGGGATGTTCTATAAAATATCTGATCAGTAATGTTCAAAACTGTCAAGATCGTAAAAAAACGAGGAAAGACTAAAAAACTCTAATAGATCGGAGGTGACTAAGGAGAAATGACAACTAAATACAATGTGGTATTCTAGACTGCATTCTGTAACCAAAAAAAAAGGGGAAGATTAATGGAAAAAATGATATCTGAGTAAAGTATGTAGTTAGTTACTAGTAATATAAAAATTTAAATTTCTTAGTCTTGTCAATGTACCATGGTTATGTAAGACATTAACATTAGGGAAAGCTGGGTGAAGGGCATACGATAATCTCTACTATTTCTGTAACTTTTCTGTACATGTAGAAATAACTTTGCAGTATTTCAGAAGGACTCCTAGAGTATCTCAAAAGATTTGAAACTGCATGAGCAGCATGGTAAGTGAGGAAAACTTCTAGGATATATTGTATGCATAAAAAATGGTTGTAAAGTGAATGAACAGTCAGGGCTATGGGAAACCCGAGACGGCTTGTTGGTTCTTCCCTAATCCCTGGCTCCTCATTTTTTGGTTTTTGCATTCCTCCATGTATCACAGTGCATTTAAGCTGGATTTAGATAAATGAACTTATGAGCTGACATTATTAACACATCTTATATTCCTGTCAAGATCTGACAGTCACTTTAAGAAAATGCCAAGCTGCTAACTGCTTCCTCTCACAGGGAGCTCCCAGAAGACAGAGAATTTAAAGATCACTGACTGCTACCTACAGATTTTTTGTTTTGTTTTGTTTTGGGAAAGGACATAAAATAAAAGGCATTCTCCAATCTTGTTGGAAGGGCCTTACCAGGCACCTAACTGCGAATGGACATCTACCTTTATCTGTGACACTCAACAATGGACATTAGAGATTCTTCTAGAATGAGAAGCTGCTGGCATCAGACGTAGACAGTTATCCCATGACACTGACAAGGCCTGTTTATCTATGGATTGGTTATCAAACTCAGAATCCAGTTTGTTTGACTGTCTTTACCTGTCTGCTAATGGTATTAATCATAATAATAGTTATACTTGTAAAAGAAAAATCTATCTGATTGAGTGATAGTTTATTTTTAATAACTTTAAACAACATTTTCTAACATCCTTGGTCATACTGAATAATATATTCAATTTTATGGCTCCAATTTAAAATTTAAAATATCTTGTTGTGGTATAAAACTGCATTTTGACAATATATATAAAAATGTAAACTGGATACAACTCTTGACTCAGCATTTCCTGGAATTCACTCCAAACTAAGGAAAAAAGCAAGTATATCAAATTGTATGTATAAGAATGTTCAGCACAGCCTTATTTATAATAGTGAAAAACTAGAAGGAACCTAAATATCCACTATTATAAAAACACCTTTTAAAATTATGATGTATATTCATTCAATGGGATATATGTATTTTTTAAAATGTGTTATCTATACATACTTATTGATGTACAAAGATATTTTGTGAATTGCTTTTCACTGAAAGCACTGGTTAGCTGACAGATTCTACTGATTTATATTTAGATTGTTCTAACTTTTTGCTCTGACAACATATATTTGCTATGACAAACATTCCTGTATATTTGCAGAGCTGTTTTTGCAGGATATATTTCTTTAAGTATTTATAGGATACATTATGCTCATGAATATTATTAGTTTTAAAATGTACTAACTGCTCTCTAAAATGACTGCACTAATTTTCACTCTCAATACTAAACTATCCTAAATATTCTTTTTTATCTTTCTCATTAGATTGAGGTGGAGATGGGGATGGAATCTTTTTCTTTTTTCAACCCATATTTCTTGAAATATTAATGCATTTGTTTGACTGGCACCTGCTCACTGGTCATTGGTGTTTTTTCTCCATTAAACTATACATTGTTACTTTGTCTGTTTTTTATTGTCATTGATTGGAAGAATCTCTTCATATATTAGGAATATAATTCTATCAAGTATGTTGTAATCTTTTCCAGTTTGTCAGTGTTCTTTACATTTTTCTTTATACACAGTTTTGATACACCAAAGTTTGTCAATATTTCCTTTACAGTTTCTAGCCCTGGTATCCTCTTTGGAAAAAAAAAGGCATTCCTTACTTGAAGACTATAAACATAACACCTATAATTTCATCTAGGACTTTATATCTTTACATTTGTATATATTGTGGAGACTCAATTTAATTTTTCTCCTCCCATCAATATCCAAGTGTCTCAATACAAATTACTGAATAATCTATCTTTCTCCAATGACTTAAGTGCTATATTAAGCTTATGCTAAATATTCATTTAATAAAAAAGTATGCTTCTAGACTCTCCCTGATGATCTATCAGTCTTATGTCCTTCAATAAAGTACTCTTTTTCTTATACTTCAGTATCGTTTGAAAAAATAATCCCAAAATATGACTACAATTCTGCCCCTGCCCCCTCAAATGGAAATACATTCACTATTGAAGTGCTAGAGTTACCAAACTATGCAAGTCATTTATATACTTAATAAGCAAAAAAATCAAACATACTAAAACCTTACATTTTAATGCCTCTGACTGGATATGTCCCATATTAACACATTCTTACATGTACCTTAATATTTAGTTGTGAAGGAAGTTTTTAATGCCACTACCAAATGGTAATATTACATTTTTTTAATCTGTTGAGAAGCTTGAAAATGGAATTTTATACTAATCGCAATATATGATCAACATAATCTATTTATACTTTCCTTCTCTCAAGAAACTTAACCCTTTCAAATGTAAAAGTAAACAGTGTATGAAAGACAATATATAAATTTTGCTGTTTTCTGAATTTTTGCTCCTTAAAATCCCTCAAACTGTAGACTTATAACTACATCTAAATTTATATTCAAAGTAGATAAAACCGTGTTTAATTTTCATACAGATAATGTGGTACTCATCTTCAAAATTACAGTAATGACTTTATAAATGTAATGAGACATCTTGAGAAGAAACTAGCCGCAAACATTAAAATGAAGACTCTTTTACAAGTCATAAAAACTTTTGCTGTTTTGTTTAAATATTTTTATACATTAACTTAAAATGAGAAAAGTTTCCCCTTTTCTACTGAGTAATATGTACCTTTTGTGCAATTCCACGAGGAGCTAAGGCAAACATATTGAAATTGTTTTTACTTCCTTGGATGAACAACAGATTCACTGACATCAGCAGAACATTTTAAACTGAAAATAATTTACTCCTCCATTGTATTAATAAAAAATAATTGTTATTGATTTTAACTACCAGCTAATGAATAGCTAATTTAAAAATAACACTAACATTCAACTATCGTAATAATAATTTAATAAGCAGAAAAGTATCATGATTTCACAAATTTAAACATTATGAAAAAGTATTTTATGTTTTGAAGCATGCCAGAATAATGATATATTAACACCTTGAGATGGGAGAAAAGAGGAATAAATTTTCTAATGATAATTACTACCTGTTTACATATAAATTAATATCTAATTAAATGTGTGTAATCCATGAAATCTTATTTTTGGAAGGAAGATAAGAAAGTAATCAGAGAAGAAGTTAAATTTCATTTTATGGAACATCGAAATATTATATGGCTGGTTACCAAACATAATTACTTAGAAAAATTCACAAAAAAATGTAGTTACAACCCTTTTACAATGATACATGCAATATGCCCTTTAATATGGTAACTAACCACTTTAATTAGTTTAATTGTGATGATGGGTACAGAGATATCTGTTATATTATCATCAATACATTTGAACTATGTGGCAATCAAAAGTAATTTTAAAAACCAATGATGTGTCTGAACTCTGCCAAGAAAAGAATACTTTATAGATCATCTCTAACAAGTCAGCATTTAACCTCAAATACAATTAACGAATATTTAATGAGTACTTAATATTCAGTCAGGTTTGGGAATAAAAATACAAATGTCCTGCTCAAATGACGCTTACAATCTAATGATGAGGGAAGGAGAAGAATGGGTACCAATCAAATAACCATATCAAAAAACACATAATCTAACTGTGATAAGTGCACAAGATGCCATGAAAGTACACACCCAGCAGCAGTAAATCTGACTGAGTTCAAGGGGTTGGATGGGGTTGGAGGAAATTCTGTAAAGAAAACAACATCTAAAAAGTCTTATGGAGAAGGTATCAAGGTACTTTCCAGGAAATAAATGTAAGCTATGTGACTGAGGTATAAGGAAACAAAAAGGAGAGTAGTATAGATAATAACGTAATTTGAAAGGTCATACAGCACCAGATTAAGAAAATCCTTTGAAAGGCCGGGAGTGAGATCTGACTTAATGAAATCTGCAATTAAAAAAGAATCTCTGGCCTAAATGTGGATAACTAACTGCACATGGGCAAAAGTAGATGCACTGAGACTAGACAGAAGATTTACTGTGATCATTCAAGTGGAGATGACGACTCTTGAACAAGAGTAAGTGCAGCAGTAAAGTTCAAACCTGCCTGAAGACTGTCACTGATCAGAAATCTACATTTATCAGTCTTTTTTTATTTTCTTATCTTTAATTTTCTAGCAGTTCCACTATTCTCTAAAGTTTTTCTAAAGATCCTCAATCACATCAGCATGTTAATTCAATATTCTAGAGTGTAATTTCCCTAGATCTGGGGGTGTAAACTAATTTAAAGTGCTCAAATTTCTTCTTTCCCTGAACTTCAATTCCTTTACCTACATTTTTTAAACTCTTGAGAATAATGAAAACAAAAACAAAACACAATGTAATCCTTTTTTATGCAATCCATTAACCCAAAGGCTCAACCTACCATTTCAGTCTCTTCTTTTGCCATCTGTTCTCCTTACTCCTGCTGGCTCACCAAAAACCAAGTTCTGTTTATACCAAACTTATCGTTCCTCAAAGATATCATACTTTCAAATAACTATAACTTAATGAATGCTGTTCCCCCTCTGCCTAAATTGTTCTTCCTCAGTTGAGAAATCTAGCCTATCCTCTAAGACTTTATTCAAATGTTACTTTCCAAAGCCTTTCTTTACTCCCTCACATCTATGCATCATTACCTTCTCTACAAACTTCCACTACTATAAAGGTATATACTATTTGTTTCTGTAGTTCCCTCCACGAGATGGTAAGTGCTATAGTTTTTAAGAAAAACAGTATTATATTCCTTATGTCTTTGGTGACTGGACATTCAAAAAATCATTTAAGAATAAGTGGTTCCATGTAGTGAATTTATCATTTTCTCATATCTTAAACCCATAACTCTAAAATGAGAAGGCTTAGAGGAAAGAAATTACTTTTGTTGCCTTAACTTTTCACAAGTCTTGGCTCATCACGGGCTTTAGGCCTAACACAACCGTTATAGATTTATGCTACTCTTTTGCATTTATCCCTGGATATGTACTCATACTTAACATGTTCATTCATACCCTTTCCCCTGAGCTAAGAACTCCCTGTGGAATAACCCTGGTTTCTTTGAGTGCAATCTTCTTATATTTACTCTTTTTGAAATACCATCCTTCACTTGGAATCACTATTTTTAAGATTTATCTTTTCAGTAAATTTGATTAAATTTCCTAGGCTTGGAGCACATGCCTGATTGTGCCCAGTATTTCTTTCCTTCAGTAACATAGAGTCTTAGGCAATGGTTCCCAATTGAGGGCATTTTTGACCCCCAGGGTACATTTGGCTAAGTCTTGAGACATTTTTGATTGTCACAACTGGGGGTAAGCTAGAGAGTATGTTACTGGCATCTAGAAGGTAGAGGCCAGGGATGCTGCTAAACATCCTATAGTTCAAAGAACAGCCCCTTCAACAGTTATCTGACCCAAAATGTCAACAGTGCCACTGATCTAAAGTGAATTGAATGCTTTCTCTCAAAGTCTGTCGCCTCCCAAATGCTAACCAATTCAGCCTTTTTGATCAAAAACTCAGAAGAGCAATTACTTTCATTACTTGCTGAATAATTACATTATTGGCAAAGCATATAAAGATTTTATCAATTGTTCTACATGCTTTTATAAGTAGATAGCTGCTACACTACCACTACCATAGCTATTATGCCACTTTTGTAATCTATATTAATATAGCTATATATAGTATGCTACCATAAAATATGATTTCTGGGTTTATCTTTTTTAGACAAACAAATGCTCTCTAGCACATTTTTACTCTCAGGTTCATGGATTTTCTTCATACAGTGCTCTTCCCTCCTCCATTACCTTCTATTAGACTATGGTAAATTTAGTTTAATGAACATTTATTTCTGTAAATACTAATAATAAATACTAATTTATTTGAAATTATTTTTTTAATACAATCAAACAAAACAGAAAGAGACTCACAGATACAGAGAACAATCTGATGATTGCCAGATGGGAGGGGGTTTGCAGGGCTGGGTTAAAAAGGTGAAGGAATTAAGGAGTACAAATTGGTAGTTACAAAATAGTCATGGCAATGTGAAGAACAGCATAGGGAATACAGTCAATAATACTGTAATAACTATGTATAGGTGGGTACTAATCTGGGGGATCATGTCATAAATTATAAAAATGTCTAACTGCTATGCTGTACGCCTAAAGCTAATATAAAATAATACTGAACATCAACTCTAATTGAAAAATAAAATAAAAAGTAATAAAAATAAACAAAATCCAATTATGAAGTTACATATCTTTGTAACCCACTGCCACTCTTAGAATAATTTCAGCTCTTAGAGGGAAAAGAATTGAGGCTGTGTTAAAATAAAAATTGCCTATGCAATGGGAATACACTGTTATTTCTATCTTGTTTTAGAAAGGGTACATGTTTATACAGAGTAAAATGTGTTGACGTTTTCTTTCTTTAGTAATCATATCGTTTTATTTATATAAAAGCAAAGAGGTAAAATAATTACACATTAAGTTTATGGCCCACAATCCTTTTCATTCTACCATCCTAGCTATGAAAAGGAATCATTATTTTTTAATGATTTATAAAGTTCATCCTAGGTTCTTCATAACAAAGCACTACTTATATTTCAAACAAGGCTATATAAATCACAGACAATAAACTGACTTAGTGTATAAAATTACACTTAGCATATCTCTACTTGTCTTATTAATGACTGACCTAAGATATATTTTTTCTTTACTTCTTAAAAAAATACTTTGCACATTAGGAGAAGCAAGAAGGAAAGAAAAGGATAAAGGAAGTACAACTATCAAACAAATTATTGTGTTAAATTATTTCCCTCTCTACACCAAACAAAAAATGTTGTCTATACTCCAGGCAAACCAGACATTGTACTTCAAAATTTGATTGGCACAGTTTATTGTGGAAACTCCCATGCTTAATATAGTCTTACTTTACATAATGGTCACCATTACCATTTAGGTTTCTTAAGTGCTTTAGGAGATGTATCCTGTGATAGCATGTATGAGGATCTGTTCCTGTCTGAATATAATTTGCATGAATTATAATTTTCATGAAACATTAAAAAAGACTTCTACTAACATAATTATGAATCTTTTACTCCAAAGTCTCAGTGACATTCAAAATGGTTCAAACATATAATCATAATCACTGTTCCCAAATTCTCCATCCCTCCCAATGACTCCCACCCAACATGTTTCTTCAAAAATGTGAGTAACTCCTATCAAGATAGCTTCATTTTATCTCTAACCCCTATCTAAAATTCACCTTAAAATTTTTATCAGTTATGTGAGGCTGATAAACATTTCCTTTGTAGTTCTCACTGTTTAGGTATCATACAGCAGAGTCCAGAAAAGCAAATCTTTATATTTAACTAAATATTCAGTCAAATGGTCAGAGACTGACTCTCTTTTCCCTTTCAGTCGCCAACCCAAAGAGATAAAAAAAAAAATAGCTTGTAAGATACTTAGGCCTGAAGTTTAAAATATTTCAAGCTGCTATAATTTAAAGCTGCTATATACTTTAGTGAGACAGTACATACTAAAGAGAAAGATTTTATCCTATATTCCAGGTGTAGTCTTAGATCACTACATCTGATACCTGTCGGCAAAAAGCAATTCAAAACAAAACATTTACCTTTAATAAAATAATTCTGATGTACTCACTAATGAAAGCTATATCTTCATAAATTAATCTCAGCAATATGTAAAATTCTATCCAACGAAAATCTATTACTCTGAAATAGTTCATAAAAGCAACTTCAGTAGTTGAAGGAAATGTTATATCACATAAAGAGAAACATACAGTATGTACTCTTTTTGTCTGGCTTTTTTTCACTTACCACAATGCTTTTGAGATTTATCAATGTTGTTGTACATATCAGTTACTCCTTTTCACTGTTGTGTATTCCATTACGTTTATCCATTTTGTTTATCTATTTACAAGCTGATGGACATTTGGGTTGCTTCCAGTTTTAGCAATTATACATAAAATGCCTTAAACATTCTCATACAGGTCTCTGTGTGGACACATACTTTCACTTTTCTTAGCTAAATACATAGGAGCAGGATTCCTGAGTCATGGTAAATGCATGCATAACTTCATAAGAAATATGCAAACTGTTTTCCAAAATCCCTCACTATTTTACAAACCAACCAGAAATGTGTCAGAGTTCAGCTGCTCCACATGTTCACATATATGTACTTCATTTTGTCAATTTTTAAATTTTTAGTTACTCTAATAATGTGTACTGGTATCTCATAGTGGCCACAATTTGCAACTTCCTAATAACCATGTTGAGCAGCTTTTCATGTGCTCACTTGCCACTTGTGTACCTTCTTTGGAGAAATGTCTATTCAAATCCTTTCCCCATTTTTAAATTGAGTTGTTTCTGTATTGTTGAGTTACATGTCTTTATATATTCCAGACACTAATCTTTTATCAGGTGTATTATATGCTAATATTTTCTCCTATTCTGTGGGTTGTCTTTTCACTTTCTTGATAGCGTCCTTTGAAGCACAAAAGTTTTTCATTTTGATGATGTCCAATTTATCTTTCTTTTGCTAATTGTACTTTAGGTATTATTTTGAAGAAACAACTGCTTAACCAAGGTCATAAAGATTTATGCCTGTTTTCTTCTAAGAGTTTTAAAGTTTTAGATCTTACTTGCTGAATTAATTTTGTATGTGGTGTGAGGAGTCTAACTTCATTTTTTTGCATGTGGATATCCAATTGTCTGAGTACTATTTGTTAAAAAGACTATTCTTTCCCTTTCATATGTTTTGTAACTATTTTCTCCCAGCCTATGGCTCACCTTTTCATTTTTCTTAGCAATGTCTCCTAAAGAGAAAAGGTTTTGAATTTTGATGAATTCTAACCGTTTTTTTTTCCAAAACAATGGTCTGTGCTATTTGTGTCCCACCTAAGAAACTCTTGCCTACCCAAAGTCACAATTGTTTTCTATGTTTTCTTTTAGCGGTATTGGTTTTAGCTCTTACATTTAAGTTTATGATCCATTTTGAGTTAAGTTTTTGTATATGGTGTGAAGTAAGGCTGAATATTCAATTACTTTGTTACTTTTGTTGAAAATCAATTGGCTGTATACTGGTCTATTTCTGGACTCTCTATTCTGTTCCATTTATCTATGAGTTTAGTTTTTCATTAATATTATACTGTCTTGATCTTGAAATCCAGTAATGTTAGTCCTCTAACTTTGTTCTTTCTTTCCAAAATTATTTGGCTATCCCAAATCCTTCAAATTTCCACATGAATTTAGAATTGCTGGTCATCTTATAAAAAAAAAGCGCCCACTTAGGTTTTGAGGACTCCTAACATTTTAATATTGAATTGTCCAACTGATGAACACTGAATATCCTTCTTTTTTTAGGTCTTCTTGAATTTATCTCAGTGATAGTATATAGTTTTCAGTATAAAACTTACACATATTTTGTCAAATTTATTCCTAAATTTGTCATGTTTTTGCTTCTATTATAAATGGTGCTATATTTGTTATAATGTCAATTTCGAATTGCTCCTTGCTAATTTATAGAAATATAATTTTTTTTTGTATATTAACCTTCTAACCTGCAACTATGTTAGTTCTTGAACTATTTTTGCAGAAAATCTTGCAAGATTTCTATATAAAAATTTCTGCAATATTTTGCAGAAAATCTTGAGGATTTTCTATATAAAAAAACATGGCATATAAATAAATAAAATTTCACTTCTTCCTTTTTAATCTATATGATTTTTCTTTATCTAATTGCACTAAAACTTTCAGGACAATGTTGTATGAAAGTGATGAGATGATTGCCTTTTCCCAATCTTAAAGGAAAAGCATTTAGTCACACACAATTAAATACAATCTGAACTGCAGGTTGTTTCATAGATTCTCTTAATCAGGGTAAGGGAGTTTCCCTCAATTCCTCGTTTGCAGAGGTATTTTTAAATCAAGAATGAATACTGTATTTTATCAAATGCTTTTTCTGCATCTACTGAGATAATTTATAGATTTTCTTTTCTAATTAGTATGTTGATAATGTAAATTATGCTAATTGACTTTTGACTCTTAAACTAACTTTGCAATCCTGGTATAAACTCTCCTTGGTCACAGTTTTTACCTTATGCTAGACATAATTTGTTAAAATTTTGTTATATTATTTTCTGTACTTTTCTCCAATTTATAAACTAAACTAAACTACACAGGTTTATCAGCTAAAATACTTCATCTTTATATTTTCATTTTATTTTAGTAATTTCTATTGTGGCTACTGATGTTTCTATTTATAAAATGTAATATAAAGACATACTTAATATTATGAAAACAGCAACACTGCATAGCAAAAGGAGTAACAGATTAAGAAAGCATGTGTTCCAATTCTTGCTACCCTAACTTTACAAGATTACATACTCCTCTTTGTACTAATGAGACTTATCCTTTGCCTCCCATCAAATAACTAGTGATGTTTCTCCATCTTTTTAGTTCTTTCGCTATACTGTTAAGTAGAGAGGTAAGCAAATGTAAACGATAATAAAATTTTGGGCAATTTCAGTAAGATGAGAGAAATTAAGAAAATTTTATACTTAAAAAGTTCCTAATTCAGATCTGGCATCCTATTTCAAAATTAAATTAAGGCTGAATAAATATTTTATGAAAAATGGAAAATTATAAAAACATAAAATTGGTAAGTGAAAACATTCGAATATTCAGAAAAATAAAACTTTTCTAACAAAACATATGTAACCAAAATTGAAAGACAACACTAAAACCAACACAACCTAAATATCAATATTAGGTTTAGGAACTGAAATAAAGAAATGGAATGGGTTTATTATCTAAACTTTATTATCAAGTCTTTAAGATTAAAAGTTTAAAACTGTTTTAATAAGTTCTTTAATCAAATTTTTAAATGATAATATTTAATATCAAAATCCAAAACAGAATTTTTAGAAAAGAATGTCTGTAAAACTTAAATATAAGCCAGCTTTCCTTAAGAAATTAGGACTTTTTATATGTAATCTATTCTTTCCCACAGATATTAAAATATAGCTAATTCACTTATAAAAGAAAAAGACAAATATAACATTATTGAAATTCAATGTGAATATATGTAAATGCTTGTTTTAACATATTTATTTTAACCATTTACTTTTCATTCCCTTTTCTGCAAAATGTTTTATAGATTCTCCTGATAGACATCTAAACTGGCTAATAAAGTTTCTGTCACTTCCTACTCATTTTATGTAGGAATTATTGATGAAATAACCAAAAAGTAGACAGAAAGATAAAAAGGGCTTGACTTGTCTATGTCAAAATTTCATTACATACAGTCTGTCATTAACCTCCACAAAAATTACTTACATCTGCTTAAAAAGTTGTCAATATTTTTGTTTTTTCTTAAGGCAGGAAAATCCAAATCATACACCAAAGCATCCAATCCATCCTAAACAAATAAACAAAGAGTTAGTTTTTTACACTATGAATACTTTCTTTTTTATAAGTAAAGAATAAAACACAACCTTTAACATTTAATTTGCCCTCTCACATACATCTTGTATTTAACACTTTCTAAAAGGTTACATGAGTACTGAGAGAAAATTTGTTTTTATTTCATATATAGATTTTCACCTTCTAACTCTCTAAGACAGAAGAGCAGCAGAATCACCACCAGTTAGCCACAACTGACTTCACCTAATGCCCTTTTCCCCTCATACGGGCATAAAATTTTACTTTTACTCCCTCTTACTACAGCATTTTATTTCACAGACACTCATTGAAAACAAATGGCCTATATTAGGACTACAAATTTTTAGTAACTAAATGTGGTAACTAAATAATAGATCCTAAAAATGTGTGTGAAATTTAGTATAAAATAAATTCTGCAGTTAGACACATTTTTAATGATAAAAACATACTAGATTTTCATAAAGGTTCTCTTTCTTAAAGTATCTTCTAGGGCAACTATCAGTAAAGAACAAACATAAGCTTTTGCTTTTAAATGGACATTTAAATATTATCTAAGCAAGTGCAGGGCAATGTGAAGGTATACCAATCAGTGCTGAAGTGGGAATGGATCTATATAGGATATATCCTGTCACATGGCAGGAACAGAAGGAACATTCACATAAATACAAGTAATCTTCATTTTATTTAGCTGGGGAAATCAAGTTTGCTCTGCAGAGCCCAAGAATAAAAACAGAAGCATCAAAAGAAGATGTACCTTCTGCAGACCCTATACAGTCATGCTTATAAAAGAAAAATTTAAGCTAAAGGATATACAGACTTTATACTTTGTATTAAGCCATGGGTGTGAATCACCCAGCTATTTAAGAATACTTAAAATATTCCCCTAAAAACCAAAAGGTAGAGTCAAATTTAAACAGGCTTTAAAATACATCATTGCATGAGTTGGAAACGGACCACAGAGAAAACAGCTAATAATCCCAATGTTGTTGACTGCTTTAAGAGATAAACCCATCCTATACTGGTGAGTTTTCAAAATTCAGAAGTCTGTGCAGATCTGAAGAAAAAGCTCCTCAACTAAAGGAAGTCCAACTCTCTTTGAGATACATTTCTTAGAGTCCTATAAGCCATCTAAGTATTAACTTCTTTTTATAGAAAAGAGAAGGGTCAGGCCTGGTTAGTACTTGGATGGGAAACCACCTAGGAAGACCAGGTGCTGTAGGCATAAAAAATAAAAAACAAAAAAATAAGGGGTTGTAAGTTGACAAGGTCCTTGCAATCTATGAGGTCAACCAAGGGTTGCCTCGTCTAAAAAAATAAAATAAAATAAAATATAGAAAAGAGATAAGAACCTTTACATGAGAATTTGATTTTTAGCTGATGCTTGACCTGTTCTAAATTGAAAAAACAACCAATAAATTATCTGAATTCACTGTTTTCTAGGAAAAGGTAAGTTAAATATAAATATATATTTTTAAATGTTTTACTAGATTTTAATTTTTTAAGGAAAAACCAGAGTTACTATTTCATTTTTCCCATAGTGCCTTGAAGAGTGACCTGAACAAGTAGGTATAAAATGTACAATAAACCAATGATTTGTATGCTCAATGGCAAAGGCATTACATTATTCAAGAAATAATATTTTTCTTAGACTAGATACTAAGTTTCACTCCAAAAGATTACACAGACTACAGGAAAGTGCAAGTACACTATTCTCCCCTTTATTCACAGTTTCAGTTACCCATGATCAATGGGTAACTGAAGTCCAAAAATACTAAATGGAAAATTTCAGAAATAAACAATTCATAAATTTTAAATTGTACACCATTCTGAGTTGCATGATAAAATTTTGCATCATCCTGCTGTCTTGCCTAGGACGTGAATCAGCCTTCTGTCCAACGTATCCACACTGTATATGCTACCCACACTTTAGACACTTAGTAATCATCTCGGTTATCAGATCAACTGTGTTCAAGTGCTTGTGTTCAAGTAACTCTTATTTTACTTAATCATGGCCCCAAAGTGCAAGAGTAGTGAAGCTGACAATTCAGACATGTCAAAGAAAAGCCATAAAGTATATGTATGTACAGGAAAATACACAGTATATATAGGGTTTGTGGTACTATCGGCAGTTTCGGGCATCCACTGGGGATCCTGGAACATACTCCTCTGCGGATAAGGGGGGACTACTTACTATACTATTAGCTACACAAGAAAATTTTTAGAGCAAAATTTGACACCCTGAAGTGGTCTAGGGAATGTGAGTAGATATGAGATAACCTCAAAATATTATACTATTATTTTATAATAACTATTTTTATTATTTTAAGAGTTTTTAAAATAATAAAATAATAAAATAATATTTTTATTATTTTAACACTTTTCAGTTTTAAAAGGTTCAGAACATCTACATTTATGTTAGGTTAAATTATTTTCAAATATTAAATAAAACTTTTAAAAGTTAGAAAAACGTATACTAAATTTTACTCACATGCCAACACTCTTACTCCAAATAAGTTTTTAGAAAAACTACTAAATGTTAGAAAAGAACCTCAAAAATTACCTTGTTTTACTACTTCATTTATTTTTCCAAGGCAAATAATCAGAAATATTAACTAACTTGTCCAATGCCACACAGCTAGCTAGTAAGCTGTGTAAGAATCAAAATACTTTGTCTAGTAATTAAAGATATAACATGACCATGATAAAAACATGATTTTAAAGATTCTCAGTCTCTTAAAAATAAAATTAAGAATTGAGAATAAGCATGTATTTTTAAACTGAAGATACATTATTCAAAAATCAGTAGAAAATCACAAGTCATTCTTCTAATTATAACTAGAAAGTACACTGGCTAGCACTCAAACCTAGTATTCTGGCTCAAAATCCTATGTTTTCTCTAATTTACCACTATACTCCCTCTTCTGTATGACCTTCTCTAAACTACCTATTAAAACTAACAGTTCTCTTTGTATTAGTTATTTTTTACTTCAATCTTTGCAGCTAGATTTTAAGCACCTTGAGTAAGCTAAACCTCAGAACTGAGCATCACATTTTACTCATAGCATAGCAGAGACTGTTAGCTTTCCTAACCCAATAATTATTTATACCTTCCTAATTTAACCTTGATTTTGTTGGGGCCACCCATCTTCCGCCATGAGACTAAGAGCTTCCAAGGAGGGAGAGACCTTCCCCAGCTCTGGTAGGGTGGTACTGATTAGTTTAAGACAAACATACCAGAGGCCTATTATTACTTTTGCCAGTGTTTGGCTTAAACACGGGAACATAGTAATCTGGTATGTGAGATACGAGGGGAAACCTACAAAAGGTTCCTGAGAAAAGTTTCTCATCTCTTGAAAAGATACATGTAAGACCTAGTTCCTCCTTTCATGAGAAATTATCCTATCTGTATGTGACACCTTAAATAGCACCAGCCATCTTGCAGCCTCAGAGAAAGTTAGCAGAGGATGACAAAGCCAACAGATGGAAGGAACCTGGTCCCTGATGATGCTGGTTGAACCACTGAATTAATCTATTCTGGAGCCACTCTACCCATGCTTTCTTCATACATACTCCTATGGATTAACTCTATTTGCACTGAATTTTCTATTTCTTGTTACTAGAAGCATCCTAACTGAAATACATAGTAAGAGCTCAACAAATGCCACTGGACTGAAATAGCACTAACCAATACATGAGCTATAAGACTTGTTGCAGTAAAAGGGCAAGAGAACTGCCCATTCAATAGTGAGGTCAGAAGCAAGATGGGGCTGACAAAAAGTGTTACTCTTTGGTAAATGTTGTTTGTATAAATGGACTGCACCATGGAGAAGAATGATTTTTGAGTCATACTTAATAATAAAATGAATTGCAGATGGCTCAAATAATCCAAACATGGAAAAATAAAGCAAAACCATCTTAAAGACAAAAAACATACTATATCTGCATGTTACTATTGGAAAGACAAATCACATAACCTTTCTAAGCTCAATTTTCTCTTTTGTAAGATGAGAGTAACTACCTATAACTCACAATTGGTTTGTGAAAATTAGAGTGAAGTACATGAAGTGTTTGGCCCTTAACAGTCCCATTTCTTTCTTTTCCTTTATTTCTCTAGCTGACATTTAAAAGTTCTACAAGTTAATCTCACTACTTATGACATAAATAGAAAGTAGACATTTTAGTGATGTGGTCATAAAAACTTCTTAGGTCACAATGTTAAACACTTGCCCACTGCAGTAATCCCATCTATGACTTTCTTTTTTTTACATAAGGGCAACTGACTTTTGCTTGACCACAGAATTTGATCACGTATTTGTTAATGGAAACTAGCTGCCTCCACTAATTGTCTATGGTCATGAGGTGTTTGGACCTATCATTATACACTCTAATTTTACAGTCATATGAGATGGTGTATGGCGTTTCAGTATCACCTGTAAGCAAAAATTATATGCATTTTATCAAAGAAATAAAATAGGCAAGAAAGTATTCTTCTAGCATTATCTAACACATATACCAACAGAGGCTAAGGGGAGTCAAGACACTAGGGTGAGGGAGAGGGACATAGGCTTCTACTTTAATGTAGTGGAAAAGCTACACAAGAAATATGTATATCCAACCATAAACTGGGGCAAGGAATCTTGACTTTTATTCGACACTCTGAAGTTCTTTAAAATAATGAATAAGACTTCTCCACTTCTTAGAGTCCACATTCCTATACCAGAACTCAGGACCTTAACAGAAATTAACATTCCTCCAAGAGGAAAAACAATTCATAAGGAATGACAGACATAGCATGTAGTCCTACTACTCTTTCACTTAATTTTATAATTTAGGCATGAACAAAAGCTATCCTCTACTTTCACAACATGTCCATCATATAACTTAACCATCAATTTAAGAAATGCAAGGGAGAGGATATATGAGAGGAGACAATGTCAAAGAACTAAAACAATGAATTTCTTTGCTATCCATAGTTGAACAACAATAGTACACCAGTTATAGCAGTATATTCTGAAAGAAGCTAATCACATTGGAGAAGTACTTTCATATAAACACACAAAGGCAGGTATAATTAATTCCAAGTATAACATTTTACAAGAATGGCTAAAAAATGAACATTTCATATTTCTTAAGACATGCTAGTATTAGGAGGGAAAAAAGCAACAGTTATCTAACAACAGAGCTTAAACAAAAGGAGAAACAGGAGAAATTATTCAACCAAACACTGCTGCAAACTTAAATTCTCTGGAGAGTTTTGAATTACAAAAATAAGAGTCCTGTGTAAATATCACTTAGGATTAGATCCATTAGTAATAATAATACATTTGTTATAAGAATATAAGCACTAGTAAAGGAAGTAATCCTACATGTAAAAAGCATCCATTTTAATTTAAGATTTAAAAATCTAAGTGTTTACTATTGTAAACATGGATATATTTTTTGAGAAACTACCAAAAAAACTCATTTAAACTACAGTAGTAAAACCAAAGCTTCTGAACATGAAGATATTTTTAAAATAAGCTAACCCTTGGTACTAAGAAACTTCTGGTAAACTTGTGACAGACGATGTACCATTTAAAGAAAATATTTGGATACCTATAAATCTCTTTGCTAAAGGGATAAAGAATTTCTCAAAATTAAACACTGATATAAAAATGAAAACAGAATTTTAACAACTTCTGATATTAAATACAATTAAAATCTGTTAAATAGGTGTGGCATTACCACATAGATGCTAATGCTCCCTAAGACTCATTTTCTCTACATGCATATATCTCTACAATAGCACTTTCCAATCAGTCTCCCTCAGTCACCAATGTATGTTTCACTAAATATTTAGAATTCTTAATTTTTTTTGCACTATAACTGTCCTAGAGAACATTGGCATGTATGTAGTAATATAAAAGAGGCCATGTTCACCCTATCCCACTGCCCTTGCACCAACTTTGTAGGCACTCAAGAAAACAATCAAAAGCTTAGAACAACCAAGCAAATGTTCAATTAAGTAAAAGCCATCTTCAAACGGTAGAAAAGTTTTGTGACAATTTTACTCATTCTTATCCTCCTCCCTCACAGAGTAGAGGCAGTCTTGGTTTTCAACAGGCAGCAGATTGGTTCCTACCTTGAACCAGAGGAAGCAGAGTAAGATCATATTTGTAAGACCAAATTTGTAAATTACTGTGTATGTCTGTTTTAACTGTCTGGGTAAAAATGCCTGAAGGACTAAGGCAAGGACCTCATTTCCTTTTCACATTACTCAGAACACAGGAAGAAAAAGCAGTGGGTACTGCTCATAAAAGGTACAACTACAAAACCCACAGACACTTGAGTTCACTATCAACTTTAAGAAGAAGGCTTCATCAGAGTAGAAGAAACATAAACCAGCTTACAGAGGGTAAAAATGTTAATGGAAAATGAAAAAATAAAATAATTGCCAAAAGAAATGAGATGTTAGAAACTTGTATGATTTAGAAGTTAAACTTGATGCAATACTTTTGGATAGAAGAGACATTTTTGTAGTAGATAAATTAATAAGTAAAGGCCCAAAAAAATGCAAGGAAGGACAGAAGAGATACAAAGTTAAGACATTAACCTTATAAAATTCAAAAACACTTCTATGTAAACAGTATCCTAAAATGCTTAATAGTCACATGACCTTGAGCAAATTATTTAACCCCTCATAGCCTCAATGTTCTCATCTGTAAAATAAGAATAACAACAGTAACTACTGCATAGGGCTGTTGTAAGAAATTGATAAATCTTATTAAGTAGTAGAAACATTCATGGATAATTTCAAAGAGGATTTTCCTATCATTTAAAGATTTATATGAACATACAAGCTAGATTTTCTCTTGATATGAATAACTGAAAAAGTCAGATGATTCAATTTTGTTTTGGGGGAGACTTGTTTTTCAAATCACTCTTTCAAGTGCCTATTCGTTTCCTTGGGGAAAAATAAACAGATATCATACATTTTTTTAGTTAGTATTAGTATAAAAACTAATACTAGTATTAGTATAAATAAAAACTTTATCTTCGTAAAGTTCCTATACAAATTTTCATAAGACCAAATCTCGATCGTGGAGGGAAAAAAGAACAGAGACTCACAGACCTGTGGAATCATAACAAAAGATTTAATATTTGTATCATGGAGGCCAATACGGAGAAAAGAAAGATAATGAGACTAAAAAAGATTAAAACAAATGAAGGCTAAAAATTTCCTAAATTTGGCAAAAGACATAAACTTTCAGACTGAAGACACAGAACATACCCAAAGAAATCCCAACTAACCAATCAATGAAAAAAAAATCACTGAGAACTAAGAGATTTGTTACCACCAGATCCATTCTAAAATAATGCTTAAAGGAAATTCTCTAAATAGAAAGAAAATGAAAAAAGAATAAATCTTGGTATAGTAAAAAGAAACAATAAATGAAAACAGTAAAAAGATTTTAAAATACAATAGATTTTCATTCTCTTGAAAGCCGAAGCAAAAATTATAGTATTGCCTGACTGGTTCTCAATGTATATAAGGAGATATTAAAGATATTATAAACAAGGAGGGTAAAGGAACATAAAGGAGGTAAGTCTTCTACCCTTCATTCAAACTACTAAAATGCTGACACCAATCAAATGTGATAAACTATATATGTCTAACTGAATACCTAGAGTAACTAATAAAAAAAACTATACAAAGAAATATACACAAAGCACTATAAGTAAATCAGAATAATAAATATTCAAGTAGTCCACAGGAAGGCAAAAAAAGGGAAACAAACAAACAAAAAAAACCAGAGCTATCAGAAAAAAAAAAAACCCCAGCAAATTTAAGCCCTAACATAACAATATTACATTAGAGGTAAATGGTCTGAGGCAACGATTCAAATGAAAAGACAAATTTACAGAATCAATAAACTAATTTAGAGAAAAGAAATTCACTTCAAATATAATAGTATAGGTTGGCTGGAATGAAAGGATGAGAAATGATGTATCACACAAAGAGTAATCAAAAGAAAGCTAGATTGGCTATATTATTATAAAATAGACTGTAAAACAAAAAAAGTTACCAGAAACAGAGTGGGAAATTACATAATAAGAGTCAATCCACCTGGAAGGCATAGAAATCTTATATGCATATATTGTAAACAATAGAGCTCCAAAAGATAAGCAAAAATGGATGAAAAGAGAAATACACAAATCCACAATTTTAATTGGCAACTTCGACACTGCTCTCTCAACAACTGAGAGAACTGGACAGATCATCAGCAAGGGTAGGAACTCAACAACACCATGAACCAACAGAATCAAATCAACATTTACAGAATATTACATCAAAAATGGCAAAATGCACATTCTTTTTAAGTGCTTGGAATATTTACAAGATAGACCATAGCTTATGCCATACCTCAATCCTTGACAAATTTCTAAGAATTAAAATGAGTGTGTTCTCTGACCAAAATGTAATCAAATTAATATAAATAACAGAGAGTAATGTCCAAACACTTGGACACTACATAACATATTTCTAAATAATCCATGGTCAAAGAGACAGTCTCAAGAGAAATTTAAAAAAATATTGAAATGAAAATGAAAAATTTCAAAATTTGTGGCTCACAGTTAAAGCAGTATTGAAAAGGAAATGTAATGATTTTTAATGAATAATCTAAGTTCCTTTCTCAAAATATTAGAAGAGCAAAATGAAGCAAGAGCAAACATGAGAAAGGAAGCAACAAAGAAAAACAAAAGTCAATAAAATTGAACACAGAAAAACATGCTAAAAACTCGATGAAACAAAAAGCTGGTTCTTTGACAAGTCAAATTAACAACCTGCTAACAAGATTGACAAAGAAAAAGAGAAAACATACAAATTACCAATACTAAAAATGAAATAGATGATATCATACAGATCCTGTAGCTATACAAAGGATAAGGAAATACTATGAACAACTCTACATATAAATTGAACAACTTCAAAGAAATGAAAAATTCCTTAAGTATAAACTATCACAAGTAACTCAATATAAATAAGATAATTTGAATAATACTATTAATTAATAACATAAAGCCCACAGAAAAATAAATCTCCAGGGCCAAATGGTTTCACTGGAGAATTCTACCAAGTGTTTAAAGAATCAACACTAATTCTACACAATCTCTTCCAGAAAACAAAAAAGAATAAAATACTTTCAAACTCATTTTACACAGCCAGTAGTACCCTGATACCAAAACCAAAGCCAGTACTAAAGAAGAAAACTATGAATAAGAATCTTTCAAAAATACTAAGCAAAAGTTCGTAAAATATTAGCAAACAGATTTCAGCAATATATAAAATTATACACCATAATCCACAATGGATTATTCCAAAGATTCAAGACATTTAATATTCAAAAATCAACCAGTGTTATTTACAATAGCCAAGACATGGAAGCAACCTAAGTGAAAATGTGATACGCACACAGACACAGACACACACACACACACACACACACACACACAAAATGTAATGTTATCTGGACATTAAAAAAAAAAAAGGAAATCTTGCCATCTGTGACAACATGGATGGACATTAAGGGCATTATAATAACTGAAATAAGTCAGAAAGAGAAAGACCAATACTGTATGATCTCATTTACATGTAGAATCTAAAACAAATAAATAAGTTAATTAATTCAAAAAAATTTAAAACTCCCAAAACAAAAAATGAACTCATAGATACAGAGAATAGACTGGTGGTTTCCAGAGACAAGGGTTGGGAGAAAGGGTAAGCAAAATGCGTGAAGGAAATCAACAGGTACAAACTTCCTGTTATAACATAAATGAGTCATGGGAATGTAAAGTACAGCATGAGACTATAGTTAGTAATACTGTTCTGTATATAAAAAAAATGCTGAGAATAAATCTTAAAAGTTCTCTTCACAAGAAAAAAATTGTAACTGTGTGGTGATGGATGTTAACTAGACTTATTGTGGTGATTACTGCACAATATACACAAATATCAAAGCGTGATATTGTACATCTGAAACTAATATGTTATATCTTGATTATGTCTCAACTTTTAAAAAGTGAAAAAAATCAAGCAATATAATTCACTATATGAACAGGCTAATGAAAAATCACATAACAAATACAGAAAAAGTATTTGACAAAAGTCAACACTCATTCATAAGAAAAATTCTCAGACAACTAGAAACAGAGGTGAACTTCCTCAACTTATAAAGAACATCTACAAAAAACCTAAATCTAACATCATACTTAATGGTGAACTACTGTTTTCCCTCAAAAATCAAAAACAAGGCAAGGATGTCTTCTCTCGCCACTCTTATTCAATACAGAACTGGAATTCAGAGCCAGCTGAATAAAGCAAGGGAAATAAAAGGCATACGCATGAGAAAAGAGAAAATAAACTTGCCGTATCTATAGAGGATATAATTGTCTATGCAGAAAATCCTAAGGAAGCTACAAAACAAAAACAAATAAACAAAAAACACACAGAACTAATAATTTCACAGGTCTTAAGACCTAAGCTCACTGTGCAAAAATCAACTGTATTTCTATATATTAGCAATGAACGTGAAGAAACCAAATTTAAACATATAACGCCATTTACATATACTCTATTTACTCAAATAAAAAAAAAAGAATATTTAGGTATAAATCTAACAAAACATGTATAGGACTTGTGCTGAAAACTACAAAATACATAAAAGAAAAAATAAAGATCTAAATAAATGGAGAGATCTATGGTGTTCATGGACTGGAAGACGCAACATAGTAAAGACGTCAATTCTCCTAAAACTGATATCTAGGTTTAACACAATTCTTACAAAATTCCAGCAAGAGTTTTTGCAGAAAGAGGGAAGACTTTTCTAAAATTTATATGGAAAAGCAAAGGAACTAGAAGAACTAAAACAATTTTGAGAAAGAATAATGTGGAGGAATAACTGTACCCAAATTTGACTTACATAGCTATAATAATCAAGACAGTGTGCTATTTTGGAAAAGAGAGATACACAGGTCAATGGAACACAATACGGAACCCAGAAATAGACCCATGATTTCTGACAAGGTACAAAAACAATGCAATGAAGTAAGATAGTCATTTCAACAAATGGTACTGTAGAATTAGACATCTATAGGAAAAAAATAAACCTCAACCTAAACTTCACATCTCATACAAAAATTAAATCAGATGACTGACTTACTTAATATTAAAGTTTTTAGGGGGAAAAAAGTGTAAAATCTTTAAACCTATGACTTAGTGAAGATTTCTGCAACATGACACAAAAAGCATGATTCATATAAGAAAAAAACTGATAAACTGGAATTCATCAAAATTAATAACTTTTCCTCTGCAAAAGATCCACATAAGAGGATGAAAAGACAAGTCAAATACTGGGGGAAATTGTTTGAAACCACAAACACTAGAATACTTAACTCTCAAAACTCAACAATAAAATACAATCTGACTTTTTTAAAATGGATAAAAGATATTAACGTATTTATATGTATTCCACTAAAGGTGATGCACTGATGGTAAATAAGCACATGAAAGACATTCAAAATCATTAGCCATTATATAAATGTAAACTTAAATCATTATGAGATATCACTAGACATCCATTAAAATAATATGAAGACATCTAGATTCTCATTTCTAATTCTGCAATCAATCAGTTTCAATATGTTGTTTTGGTTGAAACATATGAAGAAAATCTAGCTTCACGGAGTTGGGAAAGGGAGGAATATTATAGCTTTCAAGTAATTATAGATGTTTTTCTTTAATACTACACCAAAACTCAACACATGGTAATTTCTTAAAGGTTAGTTGCAATGTGGATTCTTAAATATCAATCAATTCCTACTCGGTTACACTAAAATCCACTAGTTTACCTTGCAATTTGAATAGGTTATGTAATATAATGCATTGGTCATTTGAAAAATATAGTCTCTGAGTTATACAGACCTTCCAAATATTAATACATTTCACTAAAAAAACTAATATGAAAAGTAGTTACAATACCAATGCTGATGAGGATGCAGAGAAACTAGATCTCTCATACACTGCACGTGGGCATATAAAATGGTAGAGCCACTTGGGAAAATAGTTTTGCACAAAGCATCAAATGATCTAGCATTTGCACTCACAGGCATTTAATTCATAGAAATAAAAGCACTGTCCATGCAAAAAGCTGCACAGGAAAGTTCAGAGTAGTTTTATCTCTTATTAGGAAAAAAATGGAAACTTAGAATCAAAAGAGACCAACAAAATGAATTTTTTGGAAAGGAGACTGAAACCCTAAAAAGGAACCAAATAGAACTCCTGGAGATGAATAACATTAAAAGAGATGAAGAATAAAATAGCAACGTTAGGAAATAGAGCTGACCAGATAGAAGAAAGAATTCATGATATTGAACACAGAAATCTGGAAATGACAGAGAAGGGAGAGACCTGAGAATGAAAACAAAAAAAAAAAATGAAAGAATGATACAAGAACTATTCGACACCATCAGGAAAAGCGACATAAGAATAATGGGTACACCAAAAGAAGAGGAGAAGGGAACAGAGAGCATATGCAAACAAATAATCGATGAGAAATTCCCAATTCTAAGGAATGAGCTGGATCTTTGAATTCAAGAAGCAATTAGAACACCCAATTATCCCAACCTGAAAAGGCCTTCTCCAAGACACACTATATTAAAATTGTCCAAATTTAATGACAAAGAAAGAATTATCAAGGCAGCAAAGAAAAGAAGACAGTAACCTATAAAGGAAAATCCATTAGACTATCTTTGGACTTCTAGGCACAATCCTTACAAGCAAGAAAGGAGTGGAACCAAATATTCTATTAAGTAAAAGGAATTACTAGCCAAGAATAATATATCAAGCAAAGCTCTCCATTAGAAATAAAGGAGAAATAAAGTCATTTACAGCCATACAAAAATTGAGGGACTTCTCCACTAAAAGAACTGCATTACACAAAATACTGAAGGGGGTCATCCCACCTGAGACAAAAGGACAAAAATACATAACTATGAGTAAGACAACCAACAGGTAGGCAGAAGCAGGATAGTGTAATCCTTATTAAGAACAAGGTATTTTAAGTTTAAACAAGATAACTGATATTGCAAGTTAGAAATGAACGTTCGGCATACAATGGAACAATTTGAGACAACAAAAACAGAAAGGGGGAGCAAAGAGCCAAATTCGCAAGGGGTAATAGAGGTAGGATGCAAAACAAAATGGACTACTGTATATATAAAACTACCCTTTATATAATCTTATTGGTAACAACACACCAAAAATCCAGAACTAAGATATAAAACATAAAACAAGAGCAACCAGAGAGAAAATCAAAAAACCTCCCCCAAATTAAAAGAAACACAAGGACAAAGAAACAATGGAAACCCTCAGTTATCAGAAAACAAAAGGTAAAATGGCTATAGGAAAATCTTATATTTCAATAATCACCCTAAATGTAAACAGACTGAAGTCACTAATAAAAAGGCACAGATCAAAAAACAAAACCCAAACATGCGGCCTTGAAGAGACACATCTCAGCTGCAAGGACAAATATGGACTCAAAGTGAAAGGGTGGAAATGATATTCCAAGATGTAGCTGTACTTATATCTGATGAAATAGACTTCAAGATAATAAAGGTAAAGAGAAATACAGATGGACACTTCATAATGATAAACGGAATCATATATCAAGAGGACATAACACTTATTAATATTTATGCTCCCAGTAAGGGAGCCCCAAAATACATAAAGCCATTACTAACAGAAATAAAGACAGAAACTTACCAAAACATAATCAGAGTAGGGGACCTAAATACTCTACTGTCAGATACAGAGATCATCCAAACAGAAAACCAATAAGGAGTTAACACCCTTAAATGATACATTAGACCAACTGGACATAATCAACATTTCCAGAGCCTTTCGCCCCAAAGCAGTTGCTTATACATTCTTCTCTAGTGCACATGGAACATTCTCAAGGATTGACCACATTCTGGGACACAAAGATAGCCTCAACAAATATAAGAGGACAGAAATCATACCAAACATATTCTCTGATCATAATGCTTTGAAGCTAGAGATCAATTGTAGTAAGAAAGTGGGAAGAACCACAAATAAGTGGAGATTAAATAACATGCTACTGAAGAATGACTGGGTCATAGAAGAAATAAAAAGAAAGACCAAGAGATACACAGAAATGAATGATAATGAAAATATATCATATCAAAAATTTGGGGACATGACAAAAGCGGTTAATAAGAGGTAAGTTCATACCATTACAGGCCTATCTCAAAAAACAAGAATGAGCCCAAATAAACCTAACACTACATCTTGAAAAGCTAGAAAAACAAATGAAGCTCAAAGTTAGAAGGAAAAAATTAATCAAAATTAGAGAATTAAATGAAATTGAGAAAAAATTGGAAAAAATAAATGCAACAAAGAGCTGATTCTCTGAGAAGTTTAATAAAATTGACAAACAACGGTTAAACTCACTAAAGAGAAAAGAGAAAGACACAAAATCAGGAATGAAAGAGAAGTTATGACAGATACTACTGAAATGCAAAGGATTATACAAGAATATTACGAAAAATTATATGACACCAAATTTAATAACCTAATAGAAATAAATAAGTTTTTTAGAAATATACAAACTTCCTAGACTGAATCAGAAGAACTGGAAAATCTAAAGAGACTGACCAGCAATATAAAAATTGAAACAATCATAAAAAACCTTCCAAAAACTAAAAGTCCAGAACCAAATGGCTTCACCAGTGAATTCTACCAAACATTCAAAGAGGATTTAATTCTTATTCTCAAATTATTCCAAAAAACTGAAGAAAAGGCAATACTTCCTAACTTATTTTATGAGGCCAACACTACCCTAATACCAAAATCCAGTAAGGATAATACCAAAAAACTACAGACCAGTATCTCTCATGAACACAGATGCAAACATCCTAAATAAGATACTAGTGAATCGAATACCACAACACATTAAAAATATCATACACCATGATCAAGTAGACTTTATCCCAGGGCCACAGGGATGGTTTAATATACACAAATCGATTAATGTGACATACCACATAAATAAAATAAAAAATAAGAATCATATGATATCAACAGATGCAGAAAAAGCCTATGACAAGATACAGCATCCATTTATAATTTAAAAAAAAACTTAATAAAACAGGTATATAAGGAAAGTACCTCGACATAATAAAGGCCATATAAGACAAACTCTCAGCTAACCTACTTAACGGTGAAAAACTAAAAAGCTTTCCTCTAAGATCAGCAACAAGACAAGGCTGTCTGCTATCGCCACTTTTATTCAATATAACACTGGAGGTCCTAGCAAGTGCAATCAGGCAAGAGAAAGAAAAGGCATTCAAATAGGAAATGAAGAATTCAAACTGTCACTATTTGCAGATGACATGATTCTCTACATAGAAAACCCTAAAGACTCCACAATAACACTATTAGAAATAATAAACAAAGTTTCAGGATACAAAATCAATGTTCGAAAATCCACAGCATTCCTATACTCTAATAATGAATTGTCAGAAAAAGAAATGAATAAAAATCTCTTTTGCAATTGCAACAAAAAGAATACCTAGGAGTAAACCTAACAAAACATGTGAACGACCTACACAGCGAAAACTATAAGACCCTATTAAATGAAACAGAAGACACAAAGAAATGGAAAGATATTCTGTGTTCTTTGACTGGAAGAATCAACAGTTAAAATGACCTTATTACCTAAAGCATTATACAGATTTAATGCAATCCCCATCAAAATCCCATCAGCATTTTTTAAATAGAACAAAAAGTCATCAGATTTGTATGGAAGAATAAAAGACCTCAAGGAGTCGAAGCAATCCTGAGAAAAATGAACAAGGCTAGAAGTATCACTCTGCCCAACTTCAAATTATATTACAAAGAGAAAATAATCAAAATGGCATGGTATTGGCAGAAAAAGACACAGACCAGTGGAACAGAACTGAGAGTCTAGAAGTAAACCCCCATTTATATGGGCAAATAATTTTCAACAAAGGAGCCAAAAACATACAATGGAGAAAGGAAAGCCTCTTCAATAAATGGTGCTGGGAAAACTTGAAAGCCACATGGAAAAGAATGAAACGACTACTGTCTATCACCAAACACCAAAATTAACTCAAAATGGATCAAGGACCTGAATATAAGACTTGAAACAATAAATTCCATAGAAGAAAACATAGATATAAACCTTGGTCTTAGGGAAGATTTTTATGAATTTGACCTTAGAGGCAAGGGAAGTAAAAACAAAAATAAATGAATGGGATTACATCAAACTAAAATGCTTCTGCACAGCAAAAGAAACCATCAACAAGGCAAAGAGGCAACTATCCGAATGGGAGAATAATTTGCAAACAACACCTTTGATAAGGGCCTAATATCCAAAATTACGAAGAATTCGTACAACTGAATAACAAAAAACAAACAATTCAATTAAAAATGGTCAGAGGACCTGAATAAACCCTTCTCCCAAGAAGACATACAAATGGTCAACAGACATATGAAAAGATGCTCAACTTCACTAGCTATAGGAAAATGCAAATCAAAACCACAATGACATATCACCTCACACCTGTCAGAAAGGCTATCATCAACATAACAAGTAAAAACAAGTGTTGGAGAGGATGTGGGGGAAAAGGAACTCTCATACACTGCTCGTGGGACTGCAAATTGGTACAACCACCATGGAAAACAGCATGGAACCTCCTTAAAAAACTACATTAAATTATCATATGATCCAGCAATCCCTCCTCTGGATATTTACCCAAGAAACCTGAAAACATTTATACACAAAGATATATGCACCCCGATGCTCATAGTGGCATTATACATGGTGGCCAGAACATAGAAGCAATGCAAGTGTCCTTCAATAGATGGCTGGATAAAGAAGATGTGGTACATATACACGATGGAATACTACTCAGCTATAAGAAAAGATGAAATATTGCCATTTGCAACAACATGGATGGATCCTGAAATAATCCTGCTAAGCAAAATAAGTCAAACAGAAAAACCATATGAGGCAAATGGACAGTGGATTAGTGGTTACCAGAGAGAAGGGGAGAAGGTGGGAGATAGATACAGGTAAAAAAGATCAAATATTTGGTGACAGAAGGAAATTTAACTATAGGTGGTAGCCACACAATGCAATATATATATGACATACTGCTCAATTATACTCTTGAAATTCACTGGATTTTGTTGATCAATGTTACCCCAATAATTTTTAATTAAAAATAAAAATAAAACAGTATCTTCAATGGTGAACAGCTAAACAAACAGGAATATATCTATAACATGGAATAATACTGTGCTATAAAAAGGAATGAACTGATTTAAATGTATCTCAGGGGCATTATGATGAGTGAAAAAAAATCTAAAAAGGTTTCGTTGATTTCGTTCTTCAAATGATAAAATTATAGAGATGGAGAACAGATTAGTAGTTACTAGGGGTTAGGAATGTGACAGGTTGGAGGTTATTACTACAGAGGAGTAACACAAGGGAGATCTTTGCAGTGATAGAACAGTTCTGTAACTTGAGTGTAGTAGTGGCTATAGGAATTTACACATGTGGAAAAAATGGCATAAAACTATGCACTCATTGAATCAACTGCAATTTCCTGGTTTTGACTACAATTACATAAAATGTAACCATTGGGGGAAACTGGGTGAAGGCTACACTGAACCTCTCTGCACTGTATTTGCAACTTCCTGTGAATCTGTAATTTAAAACAGAAAATTTTTTAAAAAGACAAACAACAGATGCCAGTGCCAAAATGACACATAGATTGAAATTATGTGACAAAGGTTTTAAGCTATTATTAAAAAGCTCCAAAAAATAAGGGCCCTCTTGGATTTAATGGAAAAGACAGTGTAGGCAATAAAAAAAGAAATTTCTAATGGAGTAATAAAATAACCAAAATTAAAAAAAAAAATACATGCTTAAGAAGCTCAACAGCAGACAGGAGAAGACAGAGAAAAGTCTCAATATACTCAAAGATACATCAGTAGAAATTAATCTTAATAACAAAGAAAAAAGTTTTTGTTTTTAAATAAACAGAGCTCCAGGGGCCTGTGGGACAACACCAAACAGGGAATATTTGTGTCTTCAGAGTCCCAAAAGGACAGGAGAAAGAGTATGATACAGCAAAAATATTTGAAGAAATGGTTGAAAACATCTTATATTTGCTCAAAGACATAAACCTCCTGATTCAAGAAGCTCAGCAAACCCCAAAAGGATAAATCCAAAGGAATCCATTTCCAGACATACCATAATCAAACTGCTGAAAACTAAAGACAAAGACAATACGTTGAGGACAACCAGAGAAAAATGACACATTATTTACAGAGAAGACTGAAATGGATAATTGTAGAGTTGTCATCAGAAACTATCTGAAACCTCTGAAAGAAGTGGAACACCATCTTTAAAGTGTCGATCAAAAGAACTGTCAACCCAGAATCTTATAGCCATTGAAAATATCCTTTAAAAATGAAAATGAAATAAAAACCATTCCGACAGGAAGGAAAGCTATGAGAATTCATAGCCAGCTGACATACTGTAAAAAAAAAACTACTTAAAAACAAAGTTGAAAACAAAAAACTCCTAAAGGAAATTCTTCAGACAAAACGGATAGAAGGAAACAGAACGTGAGCAAAGAAAGAAGAGCAACAGACATAATAAATATGTTTGACAGCTGAAAGCAAAAATTATAACATTTTCTGATGGTATTTTCAATGTTTATAGTTGTAACTCATAAGACAACTATAACATAAAGTGGAGTAGAGGAGCCCATATGGTGGTAAGGTTTCTACATTCCATATGAAGTGGTAGCATAACGATTCTAGGTTGACTGTGAAAGGTTTATTATGTATACTGAAATCCCTAGAACAGTAGTCTCTAAAAAAACTACAAAAAATATAATCAAGAACGCAGTAAATGAATTAAATGGAATACTAAAATATTTATAACTAACCCAAAAGAAAGCAAGAAAGAAGAAATAGGAATAAAATCAAAGCAGCACAAAATAAAATGGGAGACTTAAACCCCAACATTTTAATTACATTAAATGTGAATGTCATAACATACTAATTAAAAGAGAAATCATCACAATGAAAATTTAAAAATAAATTCATTATGCGTTAATATAACTTTTTCATGAAAACAATTTTTTAATTGATAAGAAGAATGACATCATTGTACACTTTTACAAATTTTTGTCCGGTTTAATAGAAGACAGTTGGACTCTCATCTACTTCTGCATTCAATCTGTTGCAATACATTGTCTGTCTTAAGGTAAGAAAAATCTGACTTCATATAGATGCATAGTTGGAAAATGGAAGAGTATATTAACGGCATTTCAGATAATTGTGGAAATTGTTTGCTACTATGCCAAACTTACAAGAGGTATTTCTTAAAGGTTAGTTGCAATATGGAATCTGAAACTGTATCAATGAACTTTCTACAGTCAGTATTGGTCTATCGTGCACTTTGAGGGGATCTTTCACTCATGGATGATTTATAACATGAATCGGTCATTTAGAATATAATGGCTCACTGGTTTATGAACTCTTCTAAACACTGACGTATTTCATCATACAATATTGAAAAATAACATTTATTAATGTCACCAACAACCTCATGAGAAAAGTTTTTAGGCACTGGGAAGCTGTCAAGCTCAGATAGCAGACATTTTCCAAAATTCTAATTTTTACAGAAATTCTAATTCTAAAAAATCTCTAATTTTATCACTGGCCACAAATATTATCAGTTGTTTTCCAACAGTCATAGTTCAAAATTTAGTCAGCACAGGTCTTTCCCAAGTGACACATATGTACACATAAGTAAAGCCATACAAAAACATACCCTTCATATTCACAGGCCATATTACTGACAGTAACAAATAAATGTCCAGTTCTATCATTAGACCATTAATCTCTTCACCAAATAAGTATTTTTTTCTTTTTTTAAAAGTCAGGTTTATTGAAGTATAATTTACATAAAGTAAAATTCATCCTTTTTAGGTTTATAGTTATATGAATTTTAACAAACATACAGTTGTGTAACCACTATTCCCACAACTGATAAAGAACATTTTTATCACCCTATATGTTTCCTTGTACCTCTCTGTAGTCAATTTCCTATCCCACCCCTGCCCCTGATAAATGTTCAGTTGTTATAGGACAGTAATCCATTCACCAAATACAGGAATATTAATTTTTTTAACATTTTCCCAAAGTCATCCCATATCTTACTTCATATTAATTCAGTAAAATGTTACTATTGTCTACTGTTAAGTCATGTGCACGATGGTGTCATTAATCATCACCATCTTAATTGTTCATTTTGTTTTACTTCAGATCACCACGCTTCACAGCTTAGATTGCCTATGAACACTCCCTTTCCAGACAAGTCAAATCCAACAAAGATGTTTTAACAGGCAGCTATTTGAACCTTGTAATACACTGCAGGTTTGGTGAAAGAACTGGTTCCCATCCCTTATCCAGTCAAGTTCTAGACCACTGCCTCTAGGATAAAATATTGCAGGACTTACCATCTCCCTCCAACCCAGTCAATAAACACTAAGATCTTTTCCCTACTACTTCATATCTCATATTCCCCATTCCGTTCTTTACCAATCCCCATACTTTTCTGTCAGTTTAAATATTTTTCATTTAGTGCATTCTGTGTACAAAGCACTCTCCTAAGTGCTACAGAAACACTTCTCTTGGTGGCATGCTATCTACTACTGTGGTAGTCTTTCCATTATATTACAGACCAAGGATCAGAAAGTCTGACACTTACTGGCTACTTGTTGTTAGATAATTCATTTACTTTTTCTAAGGCTTAATTTCATTTACAAGGGAATAATACCTGCCTCACTCAGCCCACAGTTTGTTGTAAAGATTAAATTAAATGATGAATGTGCAAAGTCATATAAAATGACTACTACTGGTCCCTCATCCAAGATTCAGAAATTGGGTGGGTAGGGGAAAGAGGGCAGGTACGGAACTCAGTTATCTTTATACAGACAACTTGTAGTTTTAAAATGTTATCCCCCTAAAATAAATACAACATAGATTTAAATAAACTATTAATTTTACCATCTCTCTTAACATTATGTCAGCCATTCCTGGCTTTTGTCACAGACACAAACAAAAGACATTTTTCTAGTAATTCAAATATTTATTGAAAACTTTAAATATGCCATGCACTGCTCCGGGAACTAGCGAACACGTCAGTGAACAAAACAATCAGATACCTGCTCTCATGGAGTTCATATGTTGAGCATCTATATCTCAAAATATGATAGTTAGGAAGCCCAAAAGCTATTTAAATAATCAAGATGTATTTTCATTTAGAAAAAAAAATAATCTCATAGAAACAATAAATTTCCAATCTATTTTAAATTTGTAAAAAAATATTTTTCAATACAGTAAACTATTTTTATTATAACCTGTCCACATTAAAACTATTTCTTCCTAAATTCCTAAGAAAATAGCAGGTCTTTTCTACAGGCAAAGGAACAAGGTACTGGGGAGTTACGATGATGATTGATAGTAACACTTTTTTTAGATTCTTTATCAAATATGATTTCCCATCTCCCTCCCTCAAAAAATCAATGCAACCAAACAAAATAAAACCAGCTTTTTCAGAAAATGTTCATTCTTTCATGTGACCTGTTGTTCCTTAAATCATATTTTTAATAATAGGAAATGAATTTCTTAAATCAGAGGCAAGTTTTTTCCATCTGATCCTACTTCAATTTATTTTGTTTTCCTCACAGCAGCTTCCCAAATAAGGTATACACAGGAGGCATAATGTATAGCTACGGCAACTATTCGATCCTTCCCAAACCTGGCTATGTATGCAATCACCTAGGCCCTATTAAGAATACAAATGTCAATATCCTATATCTCGACTCCAATTCTCATATGGTAGGGGTATGATGGGGCCTACAGGAATCTGTATTTGGTTTTGATGTGATTGATCCACGAACAGATATTTGGAAATCCTTCACCGTTACCCAAAAGACGTATCATTAAAGTCAAGCAGCAAACAGGTGTCCTTCCATTAAAGGACTAAATGTTATTCCAGCTGTGGTCTTAAAATTAAATTGTCAGTCTTTGGCAACAAGTTGACAAAACTTGTTTAAATTCAAACATCAGGTAACTTAACTGAGTAAAAAGTCATTTCCAAAAGGGATAAAGAATAAACTATCATTACTTGGGTTTCCCTTGATGAGGAGTCTCTACATAATATAGCAAGTACTTGTTGTTTGGGAATGTCCAGGATGTCATTTCTCTTTCTCTTGGAAACTGACCTCCAACTTCTACCCCTCCCTCACACAACTCTTAATAAGCTGACTCACCCCCAGTTCTGAGCACATGATGAAAGCCTAAGCTTATTAGCATACCATTCTTCTGACCATTGTGATTGGTTCCGATATGGCACATGACCTGAGATGTCCGTCAGTTGGAAACTCCATTTGAATGTTAGAAGAAAAGATTTTTTCTTCCCACTGTACTGGAAGCTATTGGCCATCTTACAACCACAAGAAGTTGTGTCTCTGAGAAGGAAGACAATATTTAAAAAGCAGATCTGGAAAACCAGTTCCCAGTCACATATTTAAGCCCTGAAAAAAAGATATTCCTGAAACTAGAATCTACCTATGAAGTATGCAGGAGTAATAAATGTTCTTTATCGTTTAAGCTATTTTGGGTTGAGTTTTCAGTCCTTTACAATCAAAAAATTCCTAATATAGGTAAAAAGGAATAGAAATCTCTATAGGCCTTGACATTCAGTTCACTAAATTCAGTAGCTACTTTGCAACTACTGTAAAGAGAAGGGGCTGAGCTTGAATGCTACGATTACAAAACAGCCCATTGTTTTTACTTAGATTATGATTAAAATAAATACTCTGAGAAAAGCTAAGTGACATTAATAACTTCTTCCTCTCTACTCCAAACAATAATAGAAGCTATGGGGGATGGGACTGAGTAAGGTAATGCCAAAAGGCCATTTACCATCTTGGAATGTCAGGATAAGCTCTTAGAGGCAAAAAAGCTATGGGGCCAGGCCAGATGACCGCAAGGTTAGAGGGGAAAAGGAACCAAGGGGTTCATTTATCGTTAGCTTACACTACTGTTTTTGTGTTTTATCGTTAGCTTTACGCTATTGTTTTGTTTCAAACCCTGCTTTATATACTATCACATTTAATGCTGACCACCACCACCCTCTGAAATAAATTATTATTAACTCCATTTTACAAATTGAGGAAACATCTACTGAAGAGTTCAAGTGACTTACCAAAGGTCAAAGAAGGAAGGGAGAAAGGATGGTATAATGAACATCTATGTTATTGTCTACCCTGCCTCACTGTTCTCATTTTCCTGGAAACTGCCTCACCATTCTCATAGTACTCATGTAATCCTACCCTCCTTATTACTAGTGATTAGTTGAGGGTTGGGCACCTCACCCAAGCTGAACCAATGAATCTTTATCTCCAGAGCTCTGGATCTGAGACTCAAAGATTTGGCTAAGTTGGAGCTGTTAGATATAAAGTTCCAGTGCTCTGGGCAGCCATATTTTCCACAAGTGACTAAAACCAGTCTACAGAAAGAATGACAAGACAAAGAAAGAAAAAGGGAATAAAGAGAGAGTTTTGCTTGCATTTGAGAACCAAGGTCCAGTTTTTGTTGAAGTTCAAATGAATCTTACTCTTAATGAGATCAGGTTTCCCTGAATCTATAAATTACTTTTGCCTAGGAAAATTCAAATTGAGTTCTATCATATAAAACTGACAGAGTGTTAACTAATTCAGAAGGAAAAAGAATAAGGGATGGGTAAGGGGGATAATCATTCACAGCAATTGACAAGCATTAATGGGACAATGATGTCCAGAATTATGCTAAGCCCTCAAAGAATTATTACAGAGGTAAGACTAACACTCAAGACAGACTCATACAAGTTGGCTATGATCAAGTTCTAAACTACATGAGACAGATTATAAACACTACAGGAGATCAAAAAAGAAAACAGGTGTGACTTATGTGAAACGATAAAGATGAGAAATCTGATGAGGAGGACATAGGAGAGAACTCAAAGGGAGAGAAACACAGGGCCTGGAACTGTGAGAGCAAAGGTAAGAAAGAGCAGGAAATATACAATAAAAAATGAGACAATCCACCTACAGCTGACAGTCTATTTTGGACAATGTTAGGAATTAAGACTAAGGAAACAGGTAAGCTAAGACCACATGACAAAAAACACTAAAGTTAAGAAAAAGAAAGAAAGATACAGTATGGATTACACTGGCAAACTGCTAGGGTGTCTCATCAATCCAAGAATGTTGGGTTAAATTCTGGACTTGGGTAGGGTATCACTAACAGACAGTAAAGATCAGATTCAAGAACTATTTCGAATAAAGAATATCATTCTACTTTTCTCACAAGGTTCCAAGTACTATTTCTAAATACAGTAGAATTGTCATCGAATCTGAACTATAACAGGGTAAAGCAAGGAAAGGAGTAACTATTAACACCGAGATGAAACTATGGCACTTGCATATAAGTTATTTCATTGAATTCTCATAATTAAAATCTAAGATATAAGTATTATCTTATTTCTCATTTTGAAAATTAAATATATTCAGGCTCAAAGACATAAGATAACTTGTCCAAGATCACACAACTAAATAAAAAGCTGGCCTGAGGAGTGAGGAGGTGGATAATAATCTACTTGGTCAGCACAAAAGTCCTTTTCCTGGGACAAATTATAAGATATATATAATGATGACAATGATGATGATAATGATAGTTAACATTTACTAAATGCTGGGAAATATGCAAAGCACGCTACTTATATTACCACATTTAATATTCTTAACAGCTCTATAAAAGTCTATGGTTAATCTTATTTGAGGATGTGTTTGAGTCCTAAAAAAGTTAAGAACTTTGCCCAAAGTTACAAGGCTAATTAATAAGTGGCCGGTCTGGGTGGAATTAAAAATCACGCGGTCTGACTTCGGAGCCCATGTTCTTAACCACTACCCTATACTGTCTCCATGGCCAGAGTTTACTAGAAATAAGCAGAAGAAATAAATTAGAATGAGTAAATACTTTGAGTGGATGATAAAAATCAGAAAAACATATTCTTTGTCTACTTTTAAAGAAGTCGTAAAATTTAAGCAATCAATGAAAGAACAATAAAAGATATATATTTAAAAGAGACTTTCTTGATAAGGTTGGGACTTTAAACAAACTTGTATCTAAAGATAAATTTGAAGATAGTTTCAATTAGCAAATTTTTATTATACTCCTAAAGAAAACCAAGAGTTCAGAGAGTGGATATTACCTACCAAGGCCATATAATTTTTCAATTGCAATATACAGTCAGAGAGTAAAACTCAGAGTTTCAGACATTCCCGTCCCCCACTCGGTTTTTCTTTCACTCTATCAAACCCACATTCTTGGAAATCAAACAAATGTGTAATTGTTAGCGTTGTTAGAACTAAGGTTTTCATGTAAAAGAAAAAATACAAACTCAAAGTGATGATTAAACAGAAAGTGGAATGATCAGTATAAAGCATTTTTCTTCTTTTCAAAAATAAAATTTCATAGCTCTATTCCTCAAACAAGGACAAGAAGCAATTTCAACCCAGCTGCATTGAGTACTTCTGGCATCCAGATCGTGGTATCTGAATATAAACCTCCACGATGAAAGGAATGGCTGCTTTGGTTTGGGGCAAGAAATGTACAAGATGAGCCTGCACATCTTATTATACCAAAGGGGTTGGAGGGACAAGGAAGCTGTATCAAAGATTATTAGTCATATACAAATAACATGGGAGCCAATGTAAAGAGGACAAATCACAGATAGGACAAATCAAGCATGAGCAAGAATGACAAAAACTGACTGAAACACACCAAATATTTTTTTAAGTGGTTTCCAAAAAGATGCTGGCGGGGGAGGGGGAAGGAGAGGGAGGAAGAGATGCTGGGTATATCTTGTTTGCTGACCTTTATGGATGGGTTCGATGGGTTCTTTGCATACTAGCTTTTCAGGAGCTGAGAGACCATAGTAGGAGACTGTAGAGTGAGAGGCCAATAAGGGCACGGGAGATATATATGTATTCCTGTGGTTCCCTTTTATTCTCCAGTTCCCTTACTGCCAGATCAACACGCTTCTCTTTACTTAAAACCACAGCCTCTGTCGAATAGCCCTCTCCACAGAGCCACCCTCTCCAATGCTCTCTTCCCTTGTCCCTTCAGGTCTAGAGGTGGTAACAGCTCTCTACACCATTGTTACTAGTCCCAAGGTACTGCACTATCCCTACCAATTTCTTTAAATATTATCTACACCTTGTAAACAGTGTCTTTCTTAAACTTCCCTCCAACTATGTCATGCCTATCACACTAAGGCTCCAAAATACCCTATTCTGAAAAGCAGCAATTAAAGAGAAAGACTAAAGTATTAATCTTATATTTTATAGAGTGTATTCCATGGTAAGCAAACAGTCCTACAGATGAATGAAAGTTATTAAATTCTTAAGTCTTAATAAAAGAATTACAATTAATAATGTGAAAGGAATGACAGAATTAGAAAATCATTATTTTGCTATCTCTGATGAAATAAATGATTCAGCTAAAGATCATAAAATGGATGGAACCACTGGATGAAAGGATGATGGATTTTAGAAAGGAAGTTATTACAGGCTGTCACCATCTGAACACCCTAATCAACCTTAACATCACTAAGGGTGGGCTAACCAGATATTATGTGCTTCTTGATATGATGCAAAAGGAAAAAAAAACCTATGAAATACTCTTGACTAAAAATTCAAAAAACTGAATAAGGTTTTAGATCTAACTACCTATTAGCAAGAAATATGGAAGGTACAGCAGTAAGTTAAATGATATCATAAGAAAATGAAAAGAAGAATCTAGAATGTTAAACATTGGACAGTATCAACCACCCAGTTTTCTCAACAAAACAATGGGAGTGGGAGGGGGGTTAGAAGAGATGCAGGGAGAAGACTGCTCTATATTTTAAAAAGAAACTCAAAATAGCTAACAAACAAAAGCAACATGTAGACTTTGCCTGGATGCAGATCCTAATAAAGCAACCGTAAAAAAAGAGTATTAGACAACCAGAGAAATCTGAATATAAACTGGGAATTAATGGTACCAAGGAGCTTTTAGTTTTGTTAGATATAAAAGCCATTGTAATAAGAAAATGTTCTTTGTTTTTTTAAAGATGCTTATTGAAATATATAAGGATGAAATGACAATATCTGGGATTTACTTTTAAATATTTTGGCAAGTAAAATGGTGATTGATGAAAAGTATGACAAAATTTTGGAAATTGCAGAATCTGAGTAATGGGGATTCACTACACTATTTTCCTTACTTTAATGTATGTTTGAAAATTTTCATTTATAAAATTACCAAACCAAAAAAAAATCCATGTTCCTTCCACTATAACCATAATTTTCAAAGTTGAGTGTGTCTAAGAATCCACATCTTGTGCAGAATCCCAATATTCATCTCCCAAAATTCTGATTTTGTTTGTCTGGGCATGGGCCCAGATTCCGTTTTTACACAGTCCTCAAGTGAATCTGATACAATCTACAGACTCATATCTGAAAATTATACTTATACTACTGTACCACAAATCTTTAAATATACCCCAAACCTCAAAGGAAAAGCATTATCATATCTCATACCTCCCCTTCAAGCCTTACTCCATTCCTATCTGCTCATAAGTTATCCTTTTCCTGAGACTATAAATTCCATGAAAGCAGAGTCCGTGTTTGTTTTTTATTCAACATGGCGTTCCCAGTGCTTATGGGAGTGCATACAAAATAAAGTTTTGTTGAATGAATAAATGAATGAATAAGAGCAAAGAGAAAAAAGAAGAGCTAACTGCAGTCCACTATTTCAAAATTAATTCCAGGAAACTATCTGAGAGAAAATCTGTTTCTTGCCAAAAATCAATATAAGAAGTTTGGAATAAAAAATATAAATAAAGCATGGGAATAATAAAATAATAAAAATAAATAAACATAGGAATAAGGAGGGGGCATATATTAGCCTACCTTTTGAAATATGACACAAGTATAAGACAACCTCTCTCCTCTCTGAGACATCAAACTTTGGACATTAATTTGAACATCTAACTTCCTACTAATTGTTTAGAAACTATGATGAAAATATACTCTTATATTTCACAATCCTAAACAAGGGAGGCAGGTATATAAGAGAAATAAAATACATATACACATTTTAAAGGATATATAAATGAGTAACTCAATTATTACTTTTTCTGTTCAAAAACAAACCCCTAGTTATAAAAACAAGTCACAAATGCAAAAAAGAATAAATGCCAAATATAAAAATTAAAAATTAGTTTAGGATAATCTTCCAAGGCTATAAAGAACAAGTTCCAAAAATAGCACTTATATTTCTATCCCAACACAATCTCATTTAACTTTTAAATTTTATTTCTTAAATAATAAATCAATGACAGATGTTTTAAGTTTTTATGGAAGTATAATAAAAAAAAAACTCATAGCATTTTTAGACACAATGGACATCAGCAATTGCATGGCCCAACTCATTTTATAAATGGGGAAACCGAAGCCCATATAAGGAAAAAAACTTACTTGGTTACAGAGTTAATGGCAAAATAAGGTATATGCCAATGCTCTGAATTTCTAGTTCAGTGTTCCTGTCACTACATCACGCTAATAGCATTTTTAAAAAAATAAATATTATCCATTGTGAAATGCATTACTACTGTCTGTTCATCTTCTTGTACACATGTGCGTGTTATCCACCAGCTATGCTCTGGACTTACAAATGGATGTACCTTATTATAGTGGGGATTGGAATGGGGAAGTGGAATTAATGAACTCTATTCAGCAATAGAACTACATATGTAGTATTTCCTAATATGTGGGCTTTTCTGTCCTATATCATAATAGAATCTCTAGTTTTTACATATATACACAGTATCAAAACAATTATGAAAGAAAACTAAAGTTATGCAAAATCTAATCTAAAACTCAGAATTTACTCTTTGTTCATCATAAAATTTTATACATGGCTCCTTCTGGATTAAAAAACATTTCTGACTCAAAAGAGATTAATGAATGGCCCAATTCAGGTCTCAGCTGTTACTCTGAGCTACCTCTCTACACACCCACAGGGTGCCTGTACTGCAAGAGGACCTATTTACAGAACACATACTGAGAATATAAAAGATACACACAGAAAGAGAGCAAGATAAGAACTAAATCTCCACAAATCAGCTCCCAGCTGCCTTTCTTATCAATCTAAACCCTTGGCACAAAGTAGGTATGTTATAAACCATGACTAAATGAATAAACAGTCTCCAAAAGCCCCTCCCCATTCTACTGAACCCCATCTAAATATCTCCATTTTCAGTTACAATGGCTTAGCCACTTCAATAAAGTATAGCTGGATTATGAATGTATGGACATGGCTTCAGGTGCCAGATAAATTACTCTGCACTTAGAGAAGACAATAAATATCAACTTCCAGCCTAAGCCCAATGACTAACATAAAACAGATACACTATAAACATGACCAATTAACAAATGCTTACTAAATACCATACGCTGTAGTAATTGCTTTGTCTATATTTTTTAATCTTTAAAACAATCTAGTATTATTATCCCACCCCTTTCCTGAAGAAGAAACAAGCTTTGAGGGGTTAAAATAACTCACCCAATATCATCTAGTAGTATGTACACTGCAGAGACTACATTTGAATCTAAGTTTAGACCCTATACCAAGATTTGCTGAACTACATTTGAATCTAAGTTTAGACCCTATACTAAGATTAGCTGAATAAATTGAGTAATTTCTTTTTTTAATTCTTGCAACATATAACATCAAAACAGTCTGGTCCAACTAACCAGATATGCAACTGACACTGGTAACACCCATTAACTCATAAATTATGAACACTGGCAAGCATATACCTTTAAGATTCAAATTTTAATGACCCCAGGTCTTTTCATTCCGTCACCAGTACTATAACCCCAAATGTAATCAATTCAACTAATAGGATATACAGAGGGATTATATAACAACAATCTAGAATATGGAATGCTAGCAAAATTATTTCTTTTGAAATAATGTGACATGTGGCCTAGGACTGTTAAAGTTCACAACAAAAATTCCAATTGAGCAACAGGGAGAGTAGTAGTACTGATGATAAAATGGGTAAGTATATGGGAGAAAGTTTATTTTGAAATAGGAAGAATCTGAGTGATAATATCCAAGTAAAAATGCCTAGTAGGCAGTCAGATATTTAAGATTTAAAACCATAAAAAAGACTGAAAATAAAGATTTGGATAGCATGGACATAGAGATTGATAGTCGTTAAAGATGTAATAATGGATGAACTCAAGAGAGTGAAGAGAAAGTATTACAGGCCTAAGACTGAGGCTGAGAGAAAAAGAAATCGGCAAGGAAAAAACGAAAAGCATTGGGTTAGGAAGCCCAGGAAAAGAAAATAAAAGAGAAGAAAAACTAAAAAACGAACACCTGAAACTTCATTTAGATTTCCTTTCCAAATTCTTAAACAGTGAGTAAAAAAAGGTAGCAAAAAATATGTACAAAGGGGACATATGTGTTAGAACTCAGTATGCACTATTCAACTATTATTGGTTCCATTGCCTCCTTTCTACTCATCACCAGCTAAACAAAACTAGTAAAAAAGGTCATGCTCTTAACGGGCATCCTGAAAGAGTGTGCCAAACATGTGACAGGCAAGATAGCTGTACTTTCAAGAAATGTATGTCAAACTTCAAAGTAAATATATACCTATCCCTCCCACCCACCTACCTCTTTGTTCTTCCTTTTTAATTTACAAATTGTATGCATTTTTCCCACTGGAAAAATTAGACAATTAAACTCTATCCCTTACTGTTTTCGGAGGTACTCAGAACCATTAAGAAATTGTTAACAAATCCTAGACAAACTAACTATAAGGTTAAAAAAAAAAAAGGTTGTAGAAGGAAAACAGTTCTTGATAATCATTACAAATTATTACATGGACCATTAGGCAACAGAACCATTAGAACACTGGAAAGTATCTGACAAAAAACCAAGATTGAACAATTCGAATGCTCTAGGAAACAAGTGAATAGTTACCATATTATCTTAGCATCTGTAGACTATTTTAGCATTTATATTTGCAACATAAAAATGGACTTATCTAGTTCTTAAATTATGTGTTCAAGAAAAAGCTGGATAACCATTTATCAGGGCTCCTTCCAGCTACATTATTTTATAAGTACTAATACTCATCATTAGTATCTCAACCAAAAAAAGGACATCTGGTGGGTAAAGTGGTTTAAAAGACATTTGCCGGCAAACTCTTTTAAACCCAAAAGATTTGGGAACTTTAATTTCTGAAGAGTGGATCTAGTCAAGGAAGTGGAAAATAAACATAATTTAACAACTTTATTTTTGGAGATTACAAAAAACCCCTAGAACTCGAGTGCTGTACATGGTACATAATATATATTCAATAAGGATCTGTTAAATAAATCAACAAAGGCCAAAATAATAGAGAAAGGCAATTAATTTAAAAGGGGCATTGTCCCTACATTAGATGTCCAAAGTCTAGAGAGGGAAGAGTAAAAATAGACTCACTGAAAAAGGTAGTTACCTGACAGGTCATTCTAAATTGACAGAATGAATGAATGCTTAATGATAAACATAAAATATCATGCTAAGAAACTTCATGCTAGACACAATAAAACTGGAAAAAGGATTTTATCTCCAAAGAAAAACTGAATCTTTACCAAGTTCTGATGAGTATAATAAAATTTCAACAGCTATCAATAAACAATTATGAAACTAAACAAAAAAGGGCCAAGATTATAAGATTATGAAGGGGAAAAAAATCTGTTGACTATTTTCTCTTTCTAAATGTTCTATTTAGGAATCTTGGGCTCCCAGATACCTACCTAGCTATCCTTACTCTGAAAAGCCTTCATCATGTCTTGACTCTTTTGTTCAACTTTTCATCTTTTATTTACTCTTTTATCATTATATCAGTTTCAACTTGCAACTCTGTGCAAATAACTTCCAAATTGTTATCTTCAATTATGAGCTCAGTTTTATATCTCCAATAATCTACAGGTCATTTCTTTGTGGTTATCCCAGTGTCCCTCAAAAACAAACCTAAAACTGAATTTATCTGGGGCCTAATTTTCCCAACCTATTTCCAAACCTGACTTTGCTGTTGTCACCCATGTTTTCATCAGTCTCACTACAACCCAGGCTCAAAATTTTTAGAATCATCTAACTCTCTTTGGTTCCCCTTTCTCACCCCAACCCTGCCAATCAAGTTCTATCAAGAAGGAATTCCTTCTTCTCCATTCTAATATCCCAATTTTGGGCTTTAATCATTTCTGGACTATAATTTTTTTAAAATTCCCCAATCTCACCCCATCTCCAATCTCTTTCCACATAACCTATCCTGCACACAACTACCAGATTCGACTTCTTCATTCATCCTGGCAATCTTCTTTACAAATATTTAATAACCGCAACATACTGAAATCTAAACTCCTTAGCCAACAATCAAATCCTCCACACTCCAACCCCAAGCTATCATTCCAACTTTATCTTTTGTTCCCCTAAACATGGCCAATCATGTCTCCACCCTCTACATATTCATGCTATCCTCCACTCTCCCTCTGAATATCCTCTCTAAATCCTATCCATCCATCATAAAGCATACCCTAGCTCTCTCAACTCAGTGATTGTTTCCTTTCAATATCCAAGAGCATGTATCACCTATACCCATCAACTATTTGAAATTTATCATGTATTTTCTCAATCTGTGAAGTGTTTTGCCTTGTTTCTGTGTATGTAGGTGATATTAAGTCTTGTGTTCCTAAATCGAGTAGACTTTCAAGGAAAAAGTCCATGACTTAACATTTCCTGTATCCTCCACATTTCAATAAATCCCTAAGGTTCTCACCAAATGAATCTATGGCAAAAGGCTAGAAGACAACTTAAAAGAATTAAAAAGCTACTGTACTCTCCCTGTAATACTGCTTCATGGAATAAGATCAAAAAGCAAAGTAAAATCAAAAATACTATATGAATACTGGATAAATAGTAAAGGAAGAATTGGACTTCTTAAAAGTTACAGAAATCCTTACTAGAAAGATGTGTTCTAATTCCTTCTTCTCTCATCAATAAAATGTTTCAAATATTTGTTTCTCAACCTGAAGAGCTTCTACAATGTGGGTGAGACATTTCACAGAGCTCACAAGACTCATTTCATAGTCAAGGATGCTTAGAGTAATTTTGAAATCCTTGGGGTAAAACATTCTTGTAAAACCACACACATTTAAAAACATACATAGGTATATAGACTAACTAAAAGGCATGTTAATTTTAAATGATCTACATGATTTTCTTGATTCAAGAAGAGATTTTTAAATGGTATCATTTCTCTGAATGGCATTACAGTACCTTGCTCACTTAATCTTAATCCCAAATATTGTGTGCATCTAACATTTAATCTTAATCCCAAATATTGTGTACATCTAACATTAATTCTGAGAAAGCTGTAAATTACCATGCATAAACATACTCCGTGCAACTTTAGAGATTATGTGGTTTTGGCTGGACTAAAATAGAATTATTATATAACTTTAAGTTGATCAGTGCAGTAAAAGGAGAAACTCTCTTACACTTTCCAGCTATTAGTATTGGAGAAAACTGACAATACTTAAAAACTCCATTTACTTCAGATAAGTGTCTATGCTATCAAACACGAATTTTTAAAATAGGGTTTTTGCCTTTCATATCCAAAAAAAGCTTTCTTAGAATGTTTTAAAAGTGATTATGTTAACCATAACATCACCGAAAAAGGCAGTTATGATAAAATATCTGCATGGTACTTTTGTAATCAACAATATTGTAAAAGACGTTAATATTGTGATGACCTATCATCAGTTTCCTTGGGTTTTTACACTTAATAGTCCAGCAAAAAGTTCCTTCAAACTCAAATCATCTATGACATTTTGGCTCAAAAATCACTTCCTCAATATCGACTCTCCATTGTCACTTCCACGTCTAAAAACTAAACCCTTAGGAGCTAAATCGTTGTAAATGAAAAGTGGTCTTTCCAATAATACTGTCAAACCGATCGGAAAGATTATCACTACGATCAACATTCAGCAAACTATATATGCAGTAATAACTTTGACGTGGTAACTTTTTACATGATGTCTGCAATGGAGGTTTATAGGTATCTTTTGTGCAATAATGAACTGAGTCAGAGCTAAAAGTTCAGAATAGTTGAGTCAGTCCAATGATAAATAGGGCCACGGCATGAGATTTTAGTGGTACTCCAAGATTCTTCAGGGAAAAACACCAGGTTTTGGTGTTTTCCAAGATTATGCACACCTGAAAACTTGCTTTTGCAGACAACTAAACTAAAAGCAAGAGGAAGGAAAATACATACAGAACCCCAGATAAGCAAAAGAGAACAGCGCTTCTCACCAGCAAACAATCCGAATTCACTTCCGATTTGGGATCCCGCAGCAGGTTGTCGATTTTTTCAAACCGAGTCTCAAAACTGTCCCCAGTCGACATGTTGCAGCTACTGTGACAATACCCCCGTACCAGCAGCGGAAAGCAATTTCAACCAACTTCCTCCGGCGGTGGGTAAGCGTCCGCGGGGCGGAGGAGCCGGAACCTCAGGGTCACCAGGTGCGCCCGGTTCCCCCTCCTCCCCCTCACTGAGGGGATCTCCGTTTTCCAAACCCCGGGCCGGGGGCAACAGCGACCCAGAGCCGCTCGGACGCCCAAAGTCGCATCCCACCTGGCAGCCCCTCACGACAGCCGACAGCGCTGTTGCCACCAGCCTCGTCGCTCTGGCGTGGTGCTTCAGCCTAGCGGGCCCCAGCCGCCTTCGCCATGGAGAGTTCCCCGTCCTGAGACGGGCAGGAGGGGGGAGAGAAAGAGAAGCAGGGTGGAGACTCCTTCGGGCAGCAGGGAGGGAGAAGAGGAAAGGCGAAAGCGAAGGGCGGGTGCGGAGCTGTGCCAGCTGCCGCTGCTTGGACCACGGGCCCGGCCCGCTCCGCTCTGAAGCACTGTAGGCGATCTAGCCCCGCATCCCCGATTCTACTTGGCCGATCCGTCTCGGCCAAAAGCTGGTCTACGCAGGACAGCTTCACTTTCCCATTTTGTCCGGTCGCTGCTGGGGCTTCTGCCGCGGTGTCCGGCGGGGCAGGGCGAGGTCGGTGCCCGATGGAGATTTAGGAAAGGCTGGAGAGCGGGCGGCGAGGAAGACGAGGGGCGGGTCCGGGCGGCTCCTGATAGGGGAGCTTCTGTGAGGCGCTGCGGGCCCGGCTCGGGAAAGGGCGAGTCGCGACGGCGAATGCTTGGGGTGGGGCGGGCCGTGAGGGACTAATATGTCCGCCTTCCTGTTCAAACAAACGGAGACCGCCGGCACGGACTGCGCATGCGGGGCGCGGACGTTCGGAAGGGGCACCGGCCCGGCGGCGCGCGCACGCGCGCGCACGCCGGCGGCTCCACAGGGCGGGTCTCAGCCCAGCAGAAGGCGGGGCGCGGCCGTGGCCTCGCAGACGGAGGGGAAAAGGCTGGCAGCGGGGAGGAACCGGTAGGGTGCAGCGGGAGGCACAGCCCTTTCCCTGGCAGGCTTTGGAGGAGCCGCACACCGTCCCAGAGTTTCTGTGAAGGTCCAACGGGGTGGAGCTCTCGCTGCCTCTGGTTGTGACCTGCCAGCTTCCCCAGTTCTGCTTTCTCTGGGCTGAAGCAGTCTGAAGAATTCTGACAAGAAAGAATGGATGCTTGTTATTGTTATTTTGGAGATAGGGTTTTTTTGTTGGTTGATTGGTTGGTTGGTTGGTTGGCTGTTTTCAGTCAAGATCCCTTTTCTCCGGCAAGCACCAGCATTTTAGCACCAGCCAGGTTTGGTGTACCTCATCGTCGGCCCTCCGTGAATCCCACAACGTTTAACCGTCTACAATTCCATGGGAAAATTACAAGGCAATGCAGTAGTCAGCCCTTCTAAGACGAGCGTGTTTGTCGGGAGCATTAAAATTCTGACTCCGGAAGATACAGTCAATAGAAGTCAAGCTCAATTTAGATTTTTTTTTTTTAAGGAAAATCTCATAGAAAAAAATCATTTTAAAGTTATTCATACCAGTTCTCCCACACCATTAACACTCCCATTGTAGTTCTCGATGTGTAATCCTCTCGTTTCAATTTCAAAACGTTCGGTGAAACTTAGAATTGTTATTTTACCAGAACTAATGTAGAACATGAAAATAATAGCCATTTTCTCCTATTTCAATTGCTGCATTGAATGTGTGTGAAAGACTTGTTAATCTGCTGATAATGTTCTTCACTGCTTTCAATAGGAAATCTACCTTAATTTAGTTCTAATCAATCTTAATTTTGCTCATAGGTCAAATTAAGGATTGCTAGAAATAGAAAACGTGGATGATTTACTCTACATTGGAAAATGCTAAAGATGAACAATTTCTCATATAAAGAAAGCATCGTATAGCATCTCAACAGTCTACCTAACTCTGATGTGAGTCAGAGGTTAGGAAAACGTTACATTGTTTGAAAAATAACTTTTCTATTTTTATTTTATTATATACAAGGAATATTCAGATGTAAAACCAGTTGTATAAATCATGATTAGACGTTCACAAAAATGTCAAAGAAAACAGACAAAATTCAGGTATTTCATTAAATGTTTTTGCAGTGACTTTTCTTGGCTCCAGTATTTTAAACCGGTCATGTGAATTAAATTTATTTTTAAGTATAGGGCTTAAAATAAATCTGGCAGTTGCTCTAAAATAAATTTCCTAAACCCTGCTTGTCCTTTTTTATTACCATTTTTAGGTATTCTTAGGAATTTGTTGTTTCTCAGAGACTGAGCATTATGTTGCTTTCCATTTGGACACATGAGAAAGTGCAGGTAGCTAATACAATACATGAGTAGCACTGATAAGTATATCAGTAACAGAAATATATATGAGGTCTATATATTTTACTTATCTATAAGGTTAACCTGATGATTGTTACTCCCCACTAGTCTTTTACCATACGATAGATAGATTGTATCAATGTTTTGTTTTTTAAATAAGCTCTCACTTATAATAGGGTAGAATCATATAACATTTAAGTGCCTTCCAACTTTAAAATTCTATTGTCTAATTTGACTGATCTTGTCAAAAGTATTGTGGATATTTGAGATTGCCCTTAAAGCGTATATTAAAATCCTAAGTTAATTGTAAAATACTGATATCATATATAAATGTAATAAAATGTAATATTTATTATACATACTGTTTACCATGTGCTAGGCACTAATCCATATACTTTATACATAGTATTTATTAAAACTTCAAAAGATCTCTGTTATGATTATACCTACCTTACAGATGGGGAAACCAAGTTGCAGAAAGATATGTTTTTTGCTCAAGGTTATAACAGACCCAAAATGGAGCAAAGGCAGTCTGACTCCAGAGTTCCCACTTGTAACTGCTGAGTATACTAACACTATGCAATCCTAATACAATAACAAGTATTTTATAATTGTATTATTTACATTAGCATAGGTTTAAATGATTTCATGTAAAAGAGGAAATTATAAAATTTACAATGTGATCAATATTATTACAGTCCCTAGGGAAAGATGCAAAATGATTTTAGCAAGGTTCAGAATAAAAAGGACTTTGATTATGGTTCAATAATAGTGGTTTGGCTAGAGGTTCCTAAACACCAGGTCTAAAAAACAGTGGCAGTTCTTAATGGAATTTTCCTGACCTGCACCTAAATGAGAAGAATAAACATATATTACTATATGTTTTCATAAAGTAAGCATTTCTAATTAAAATTGTCCTTCAGTCTGAAATTCTTTACTTTTTAAAAAAATTAAATGTACTTTAAGAAGCAAGAGTTAGTAAATGGTACAGTTTTTGTTCTTAGAAATTTAAAAATTACAAAGTTGGCAACTATGCAAATACATAGATTTCGTTAGTTATATCTTAATTTTCTGCTTTTTGGAATTCAAATATCTAGAAACATTTAATTCAGCTGAGACATTTTAGGGCCTAATGAAGAGGCTGCAGTGCTGAAAGAATTTGAGGCATATTTGAGAGAAATCATGGAAAAAATCAGATATGGGTTTAAATTTGTATATAGTGAAAAACAATTAAGTCGAACATTCCTTTGCTTTGGGTTATTTGGTAGGAAATAGAATCAGTTTAATGTTTATTTAATACTTTCATAAACATTGTTGTGGTAGCTAGCCTCCAAAGATGGTCTCCAGTGAACCGCGTCTCCCAGTATACATGCTCTTGTGTAATCCCCCCTCCACCCTGGATTTGATCTGGGGCCATATGACCTGCTTTAACCAATATAATGCAGCAAAAATGGCACTGTGCCAATGTCAGGCCTAAACTTTGAGAGTTTGCCTGGAACTAACAGTTTAGTGCTCTGAGAAGTCTTACTAAACTAAGATCACCATGGGGTTAGGAAACTCAAGCTAATTGACCACAAGAAGAGATCACATGGAAGACAACTGAGGAACCCAGCAGACCTCGAAAACACAGACTCCAAATTTATGACCCAAGTTGAGCCAGTCCAGCAGCCTTTAGCCATTGAAACACCCCAGATGCCACGTGGAGCGGAAACAAGCTAATCTCTCCAAGCACTGCCCACACAGCAGACTCATGAACAAATAATAAAATGGTTGTTACTTTGAACCATTAAGTTTTGGGGGTAGTTTCTCAGCAATAGATAACCAAAATAGTTGGATTTCAGGAAAATAATTATTCATAGTAAAGTTATGTATAATATATAAAGATATATTGGGAGTACCTTTTATATTTTTTCATATTAACCTCTACAGAAGAAAGCTGTCCACAATGGAGCATTGTAAAGAGGTGACAAATTAATTCATGTTTACTGTGTTTACTTCAACAAAAGTTTGTACAAAAGAAATGTAAAATCTTTTTAAAATTTAAGGAATATTTCCAGATTTTAAAAAATTTCATAAAGTTATCAAATTCCCATATAAACATATTGTTACATGTATTTTTTAATTTTCTCATTTAGTGAATAATCATGTCTATCCAAAAAAATATACCAGAAATTCAGGTATATACTGTCAATTGCATATCAATTGTAATTCTGTGCCATAAATTACATGCAATTTCAAAAATACATATCACAAATGTGTTAAGAATGTGATGTGACTAAGTTCCTATAGAAACGTTAGCTAACATTTTTAAGAAAGTGTGATACTTATGTTTAATATAACTTTCCAAAAGCGCATTAATTTTTTTTTAATGTAGAACAACTTCCCTTGATTCTGAATAACTTTAGTAAACAGTTGTGAAAATTTAGGTTCAGTTTTATTTTAAGAGTTTGGTTTTACATGATTAATATTTACCCCAAAGTAGTTTATATGTACATATTTTTCTACATCTGAGAAGTGAACAGATAGAATATGTTCCTTTATGAAAGAATACTCCTTTTGAATTCAGCCAAGCTTTTCTTTTCTTTCCACAGGATATACAGGCTTGGGAATCAGTGTATTTTGACATTTTACACCTACTATAGCCTTGGTGCCACTCAGGCAAAGTTGGCAATGCAGGAAACTGTAAAGATTACAGCAAACAAAGTGTAGGGCAAGCCATCAGCACACAGTGTCCTTAAGGGCTTCTCCTAACTTAGCCTGAAATGCCTTCCTCTAACATCTGTTTTTTATTCCTTACAAGCTGCTGTTCCAGTCAACTGCAAAAATACTTGCATTTACCCTAGAAACAGAATGGAGAAACAGATTTCTGTAAAACAACTACTTCCCTGCTCTATGCCATTGTCATCTTGGAGACCTTACTGTTACATGCCCAAGCATGCAAATGACTGATATTACAATTTATTCCAAGGGTAGGGACTGTTATGTTTGTGGCCCCACTGAGATGATGGGTGAGTGACCAAAGAGAGGGAAGCCAAGATCAAAGAGATAATAACAGATACACGTAGTTGGTCACATACAGCGTCGTTTTTTGCAGCAGCCTCCTATTCACAATTTCCCATCCTGCCCAGCACCACTCAGCACTGAATCCCAAAGCTAAGTGTGCTTTCTGACCCATTGTTTTTTAGGTTCTTACATCTTCTTTTTAGGGCCCTTAAATTGGTGAATTGCCTTTTTTGGCAGTGACTGGCTTTTCACCCAATATCTACTTCTCTTTTTTATTCATCACAACTTTTATCACTCATCTCAGTCCCAACTTTAAGACTTCCATACCAAACATTTGGATACAGAAAAATATCTGTTTCTGACATTTCACCGTTTTTCTCTCCTATCACTCAAACACCTCCTGAAATATAACATCTTCCCTAAAATCTCTACAACTGGAAGAGAGGCGCTGATTCCTCATATACACCTATCAACATGTAAGTATTACCCATATAACATTCTACATATTCTTTCTTAACCATGACACTTTATGCACTTTACACCTTTTTATTTGCAGACAGTGTAAATACTCCACTAGCTGAATTTATACATTTGTTTTTATTTATATATTCTTATCATTGCAGCTTCATGCCCTAGGGCACTGCCTAGAACTTTAAAAGCAATAATCATGTTTTTCTTCTCATTATAAAAATAGTGCATGCTTATTTTTTTAATTTTTGAAAATGAGGAAAAGTAAGACAGAAACCAAAAATCACCCATATTCCTACCACTCGCTATTGAAAAACTCCAAGTTTTTCTTTTAAAATTTTCCCCTGCATATGATTCTTTGGTTTACATGCCGTGTGTATAATTTCTATAGGTTTTTTAGTTTACATAATCATATAAGCATTTTTTCCTTAAACATAACTTTTAACGCCTGCATAATATTGCCTTCTAGAGGTTTACCAAAGCTTATTTAACCATTACTCTGTTCATCCTATAAATAATGTTCCTATAAACATTTTTATGCATAAAGTTTTTTTAACTTAGAATTATTTCCTTAGAAATGATTCTCAGAAGTGGGTCAAAGCATTTTAAACACTTTAATATCTTTTGCCTAATTGTTTTTCAAAATAGCAATGCAAGTTTACATTCTCATTGTGTTTATGTCCCTTTTTATCATTATCTCCCCAACACTGGATGTGTCATTATTAACATCTTATCTCATCGTTATGTTAATGTGCATATCTTTGGTTACTACAAGGTTGAATATTTTATCATATGTTTGTTTTTACTACTTGTTTTTCTTTTTTTATGAATTAATTTATGATCTGTGCTTATTCGTCCACTGGGTCTTAGAATTTTTTGTTGATTTGTATGAGTGTATACCTATATGTACATATACATATGTCTTTAGGATACTAACATTTGTATTATAATTGAAAAAATATCCCATTTTTTCTTTATTTAAAAATTTTGAGTGTATTTTTGACAATTGAAATGTTTACTTTTTAAAAATTTTGTCAAATCTGACTTTTTAAAGAATTTATTTTACTATTTTTATGTTTAGAGATTCCACCTTCCAAAAGTTATATATATTTCTATTTTTTTTGTCCTCTTCCCCCAAACCCCCACCATGGCTTGTTTCTTTTCTTTTTTTTTTTTAATTCCAATTGAAATATATTTGATATATTGAATAAGGTGAGAATCTAATTGTATTTTTTCAAATTGCTAAACAATTCTATCAACACTATTTATTAAATAAGCTTGTCTTTTCTTATTGATTATGCTTTCATATCCTATATTAATTATAACATATAATTGTATTTATTCCTGAACTATTGTATTTCATTAGAGACATGTTTATTCCACTAGCATAATAATATAACTATAGTTATGCGTTATGTTTTAATAGCCCAGAAAAGCTACTTCCTTTGTTAGTTTTCTTTTAAAATAAGTTTCTAACATTTTAACCAGTTATTCTTACATATGATTTTTAGAATAACTCCAAGTACCTCCTCCTACCCCTCCATTCCATGGTCATTTAACTGAAAATATTTTAAATTTATAACTTTATTTGGAAAGAAAATCTTTATGATATTCCACTTTTCCAATCAAAAATTAGTAACTTTTACTCAAAATTTTCAAAAATAGATTTTGACAAAGTTTTTTAGATTTTATCACCTGGGCCACATATATTTCTCACTGGGATTATTTCTGTGTATTCTAAAATTTAAGTTGCTGTCCTGAATAGGAACTTTGTTTTGATTATTTCATGATTATTGTTAAAAAGGAGTATTCTTGAGTATGAGAATTTAGCATCTTTTACCCAGCCATTTTACTGAACTACTGTTTGGTCTATAAAATTTTCTAATTGTTTTGAAATTCCTAAATATATATTGATAACTACCATGTTTCACTGTGTGAAAAACATCATTATTATTAATTGTAAGATACATAATTATTTTGTGTACTACCCAAAAGAGGAAACACTAACAAACTGTGACAAATCATTGATTCTAGGATGTATCTCAATTTTGGAGAGGTTAAAACATGAAAAAGGGCAAATCATAGATTTGATAAAATGTCATAGATTTCTAAATAATGATGTTTTGGTTTCCTTCTCAGCAATAATCATACCTCACATCTATGCGAGGTCTCAGTGTCTTAGCCAGAACAATAGAGGTAGATGACAGGTATCCTTGTCCTTTGCCTGTTTTCCACAAAGATAATTCATCTTTAAGCATGGTGTTAACTTTCGATTAAAATGAATATTCTTCATCATGTTAAGACAGTATCTTTCTATTCACTAATGTATGAACCCCAGTCGAATACTAACTTCGTTTCTACATGTGCTTTTATTTACTTAACATTTTTCTTAACTTGTATCACTTTTTAATTTTAAATTTAGTTAAAATGGAAACCTTTGATTATTATAGAAGAAGGAAAAACAGAATCACTTTCTATAAATGAAAGGTAACCATAAAAATAAATAAAATAACACAAAACAATATTATAAAATTCTGTTTACTTACTGTTGCTTGCTTAAGGCTCTGAGCCTAATGCCAATCGTTTCTTATTTTCTTTTTCAAAAGGGCATCAGTAAGTGTTAGAGAAGTGTTAAAGATATATATACTCATTCACCAAACTGAAATTTTCTCCTGGAAGTAACCAGATTACAAAGAGAATTGAAATAGAGTAACTTTCTCACTCTAGTTAAAAATGTCAGAGTCACGTGTAAAATCATCTATCCAATCTATTTTAAAAACTTTGTTAGGAATGTGTTTCATATATGATCACATGCTTTTTTGGGTATATGTTGAGGTTATTTTACAGCTTTTGTTTCACTTAAGCTAATGATGCATGTATTATATAAATAAAGTTTCTAATATTATGTTACCCTATAGTCCTGGAGATAAATATAGGCATGCGGGCGGGCACACGTGCGCGTACACACACACACACACACACACACACTCTCACACACACACAAGTCATTTTATTATACGGTTGAATTCTTTTTTCTAATAGTTTATTTAAGATTTCTCTATTCGTATTTATAACTGTATTGCTAAGATTTTAGGGGTTTAGTTAGGGTTGCTGTAGGAAACAGAAACCAACTTAAGCTAATTTAAGCAAAAGCAGAAAGTCTAGTTGAGCATCAAGAGGGACTAAAACCAGGAGTTGAGAACCCCTGATGAACTAATGATACTGTCAGTCTGTCCAGGCCTAAATGATGCTCATCTGTGCTCCTTTGTGGATCTACATTATTCTTTTCCCTTTGTATGGGAACTGATTTTTTTTCTACTTCTCCCTGCACATAATCCAAATATAACATGTTCGGCATCATATACATACAGTGAATTTAAGTACTAACAGAGGTTGAGAAGCATCTCTTGTTCCAATCTATTCTGTAAATTTTACATAATTACTTTTTGAACAGTAAATACATGCATAGGGCATGTAAATCAAAAACTACAATATGGTATACAATGAAAAGTAATTCTTACTCCCACATTTGCCCTCAAGCCACTTAGTTTTTAACACAAAAGGCAATAGCTCTTTAGTTTCTTGTATTCTTTCCATGAGTATGCAATCATTCATATTATGTAGACTTTTCTCAACCATGCTTCGCCCTTCCCCCTCTTAACAATATATCTTTTTTTTTTTTTTTTAAGGAAAGGCAACCCTTGGTTGACCTCATAGATTGCAAAGACCTTGTCAGCTTACAATCTCTTATTTTTTATTTTTTACACCTACAGCACCTGGTCTTCCTAGGTGGTTTCCCATCCAAGTACTAACCAGGCCTGACCCTGCTTAGCTTCCGAAATCAGACGGGATCGGGCTTGTTCAGGGTGGCAAGGGGGTAGACAATAACATATCTTAAAAGTTGTTCTTTTTCAGTAAATATAGAACTGTCTCATTCTTTTTAACAGCTACACAGTAGTTCAATTTTTGCATGGGAAACAATTTAACCAGTACCTTACTCATGTACATGTAAGTTGGTTCCAATCTTTGCTATTACAAACAACGCTGCAATGAATACTTTTGCGCGTAAGTTCCTCCTGAGTTATTTTTCTTTGTTAAATGGTTTCTTCGGTCAATAATTTTTTAAAAAGATGGGCTGATAGATACCATGGTTTTCGTTCATTCTTTCTTTAAAATTTCTATTTACTCACTGATTTTGCTTTCTATATTTTGTTATACTATAATCAAGCTTATTTTTGTTTCTGCAATGATTTGGATTTGGAATAAAGAATTCTTGTTTTTAGTCTGGTAATAATTACCTTTAAACATATACAATGTTAAATATACATTTTTATGATTATAAAATTAATAATAAGACTATAAATTTTGAAAACTTTCTATTTAGATGAGAAATTTAGCCCATTTTCTGCCCATCTTTATCTTTCTTCCTTTTTTTTAAAAAAAAAAAAACACTGATCTTTTCTTTAAGGATTTACAATATTAGTTTTAGGCTTGTAGCTAAATTAAAACTAATATTTAGATTTATTTCTGTATGTTTAATTTGTATATTTGCTTCCAATCCTTGTAGAGAATCTGTTCTCCTGAATTTTAATTTTTACTCATTTTAAGTCGTCTAGAGTAAAACCTTAAACAATTTTAAAATGAAGAATACTTAGGTGAGATCTGGCATATCTCTAAGAATGTCTATTGTCCTCCACATCAGTGACAACATGGATAGATACATTTTTGTTTTTTTGTTTTGGTTTGGGTTTTTTTTAGTTCACAAATTTTGCCCTAAAAAGTTTTGCTACTTTATAGACAACACTTTCATGCTTAGCTCTTGTGGAGTTCTTTGTGTATTTCTGAAATAAAAAAACTTCACAGAGCTAATCCTAGTGGTAGATCTCTAGACATAATTTTTTCTGAAACAGGGAACTCTTTAAAAGACTCAGGTCTTTTTTAACCTGAGAAAAATTTTCTTTTAATATATCAGTTTATTGTGTATGCTCCATGGGTCTCATTTTCTTCTTTTGGAACATCTATTACCAATACTTAAGATCTCATCCTTTTCTTTTTTATCTCTCTTTACTTCTCTTTGTTCTTTTCTTCTACATTCCAGGAAAGCTTCTCAAATTTGTCTTCTGAAACACCGATTTAATATTTTTTGTTTATTAAACTTAAATTTAATTTAATTTAAAAATAAGTAACATCCTACTGGTTCAAAATTCAAAAGATAACAAAGGTTATACATTGAAAATCTCCCTCTCACTTATCTGTCGCCACAACCTAGTTCTCCCCCACCAGAGGCAATGTCATCAGTTTCCTGTGCAACATTCCTGAGAGATTTTATTTTTTACATATTTATTTATTTTTACATGCTCATAATAATCTTAACAATTCTTTGCTATTATTACATAAATATTTGCTTTTTAGTTTATAGCTGAATAGTATTTTATTGCACAAATATGCCATACTATTTAGTCAATGCCCTATGTGTGGATATTTAGGGTTCCCCCCATTTTTCTTGATATTACAAGTAACGATTCAATGCTTATACATATTTTTTTCTTCCCTCTTTCCTTTTTTCTTTTCATCCACCCAATTTTAACTGATTAAATTATAATCCTTTGTGTTTATCTTTGTACTATTCAATATACTTCGACCCTTATTGCCAACTTTGTCTGCTTTAGATGATATCTTTTGACCCTAGCTAAGGGTCACCAAGGTAAGAAAATCAGCATATTTACATTACATACCACCTTTTTTCCCTTTCCTCTTCTAATTGTTGTTAATTTTATCATTTCTACTCCATATGGGTTTTCAACATTATGTTTGTTTTGTAACTATAATCACCACATTTGTTTTGGTCTCCATCCTAAATTTACGTAGATTTGACACTAAATGCTAGACTTCTATTATAGTTTCTTTTTTCCTTGTATTTCTATCATTTTTGCCTTCATCTGATTAATTTTTTTTTGTTTTTGTATTGCTTTATTTTTTAGAACAAAGTATCATATAAGCTATATTTCTCCACATAAAGAATTTAATTATTTGTAATACTTATGAGCTAGGAGTTCTTTTGTACAAACCAGGAAGATTTTTTGCACTTAGAAGTGTCTGTTTTCATCTCAATCTGTTTTCATTTCAATTTAACCTGCTCTTTTTTTAAAACATCCTATTCATCCTATTCATTCTCATAGGTACAGATTATTTTACTAGATAATTTGTATCTAGTAAAATGGTCAAATCTTAAGTGTACAACTCAATGAGTTTTACATATGTATACACCCGTGTGAACACTAACCAAATCAATTATAAAACACTCTCGAATATTTTCTCTTTCCCTTCCCCATAAATCCCTCATTAGGGTTAAGCAATATTCTGATTTCTATCACCATAGATTAGTTCTACATGTTTTAGAATTTCACAGAAATGGAATCATATAGCATGTTCTCTCTTTTGTGACTGAGTTCTTTGGTTTTTATAGATTTTGGGTGGGGCATTTTTTATTGTGGTAAAATATATATAATATAAATGTACCATTTAACCATGTTTAAGTGTACAGTAAAGTGGCATTAAGTATACTCACATTGTAGTGCAACCATCACCACCATCTATCTCTAGAACTTTCCAACTTACTAGACTAAAATTCTGTACCCATTAAATATGAACTTCCCATTCCCCATGTTGCGCTGCCCCTGACAACCACTATTCTACTTTTTGTCTCTATGAATTTGACTATTCTAGGCACCTCATATAAGAATAATCAGACAATATTTGTCCTTTTGTATCTGGCTTATTACATTTAGCATGTCTTCAAATCATCCATGTTGTAGTATATATAAGAATTGCATTCCTTTTTAAAGCTAAATAAAATTTCTTTGGACATATATACCACATTTTGTTCATTTATTTGTCAATGGAAATGTAGATTTTTTTAAAAAAACGATCTTTTAAAAATTTCTTCCTGTTCCTGTAGTAAATCAGAGCTTCTTAGGAGATTATTTTCCTGGTCTTATACTGCAGAAATTTATTCCATGGGTCACTTTCCTCCCCCCATCCCCCTGCTCTCTCCCCACCATCATTTTCTCAACTTTGGATTGGGAGAAAAATATCTAGGCCTGGCATTTTAAAATACATAAGGTGGGGAGTTTTGCTATTAGATTAGGTACTGACGGACTCTCTGACACTGATTTGCTATGCACTGGCCTTATTCCAGTTTTTATTGCTTAACAGCCATTTATCTTGTGTAGTTCTTTTGAAATGAAATAGAATCACTTCATGATTCTCTATCAGAAAGAGGACGTTTAACCTAGAGAATTTAACTCTATACTCTTCTTTATTGACATTGAGTGGTGTATGACAACCCCTTTCCCGGCTTTTACTACTTTTAAGGTTTCTCTATTTCTACCTCACCTGAAATGTTTTGCCTTTGAGAGGAGTACATATCTCAAGGTCTCCATTCTCTCTCTCTTTTTTTTTTTTAATTTTACTAGTTTCAAGTATACAGTACATTGGTTAGATATTTATATAGTTTATAAAATGATTCCCCTAATTGCTCCTTCTCTCCTCTGGTTTTCCACCTAGCCAATATATTAATGCTAACTGCATTTCCTATGCCATGCTCCCCATCCCTGTGACTGTCTATCAACTACTAATTTGTACTTCATTAATCCTTCACCCCATTCTCCCATCCTCTCAAAACCGCTCCCTTCTGTCCATCACCAAATTGTCTTCTATATTTGTAAGTCAATTTTGATTAGTTTGTTCTTTTTGTTCCTTAGATTCCACATGTAAGTGAAATCATATAATGTCTCCATTCTCTTTATCCTGGCCTTATTGTATACTGGGGATTGTAGAAACTGAATTGATTAAGAGGAGCTATTAATGACAGAAAGGTGAACTCTTACCATTCAGAAATCTGCTTCCACACAGTAAAAGCTACAACTGCCTAGCTTTCTCATTAGTGAAGCCCTGTATCCCCAAACTATAGGAGGTCAGTGAGGGGATTTGAAGGGAGGTATGATACAGAGTTCTACCTATATATTTTCCAGCTGTGAGTTTCTGATTCAAAAGATGCCATATGCCTCAGATATCAATTCTGTTTCTTAATTTGGCACTATTAAAAATTTAACAATAGAAATACTTCCAGAAAGCTACTCTATGATTGACTTTTATCCTTTATTTCAGGGGTTGTGCATTTCATCTCTTTGTACCTCTTCATGAATACGTAATGAAAGGTTGGGAGAAGAACTATTAAGTGCTATTATTATTCAGCCATCATCCTAACCCTAAACTGTGGGCCCAAGATTGTTTTACTTACTTATATAACCTGTGTGTTGTAAGACACCCAAGGAGGAATCTCTTCCCCCACTAGCCTAATACCTTAAATGCAAATATCATGACAGTTTCTTTGTGTTAAGTACTTGACATTTTCAGGAGCCTCATAAAAAACAAATATTCTCCAAAGTGATAAAACAAGTCACTATCATCTTGGTTTGAAAACTTTATGTTATTTAGCAAAGCTGGTTTGCTTTGGCAGTAAGAAAATTAAGCACTAAAGTTGATGACAGCTATTTTCCAGTATTCTGACCAGCACTTTAAATCAGGGGAGCAGAAACAGTTTTTCTGCTCTGAAATTTCCCTAGGGCCTCAGACAATCCCTGAAAAGTCCTCAGTATTTCCTATCTAGAGTATCTTAGCTATTTTATAAGCATCGGTGGAGAAGAGTTGGAAAGTACCATAACATATGACTACTGCTGATCAGTCCCAGGCTCTTTACTATAAATTGGTGGCTAACGTGATTTTTTTATCATTGTAAATCTTAATTATTCTGAGATCTTATGACAATCCAATATGAAAACTGAATAGAAATGGGCTGCTCTAACTGAAGGAGAGAGCAGCACCAGAGAGTCCAGGCACTCCCTACTACTTTTGGCCCTGAGAGGGCTTCATGGAATTCCTAGAGCTCAGAGTAGCATAATTTTTAATTCACTATCCTAGACATCAATAAAAGATGTTTGTGTAAGGCTGAAGAAGAGTATGAGAAAGGGCATCAAGACATCTCAGCATAACTAGAATGCTTGAGTTCTGACTGGTCAGTTATTTTAAGGAAACACTTGATTGTTGTCCATACTTAGCACTCTTACCCATTTCCTACCCCATGCAACTACTGAGGGAGTTCCATTAGACTGTGTGATCTCTAAGACCTCAGTCATCCATTATCTTAATTTCTCATATCTTTAGAAATATCCTTAGAAAATTTTTTTCTTACACCAAATATCAGGACAAGGCTTCCAATTCTAAGAGAGTATATACACGATGGCCTATCAACCCTCCTGATTACAGCTAAAAACTCTGGGCAAAATACACAAAAACAGTTACTTAAAGACTGTTAAAAGTTAAAAGTAAATAAAATCAGGCCTATTGTGGTATGGAGTCAAAACTTGAAGCAGTAACACAATTTGAGAATGAGCTTTCCATTCCCCCCACCTTTTCTCCTATGGCTTTGCCCCAGGGACAGGCCCCAAGTACAGAACTGCTCAGCAGCAGTTATATAGGCAGTTAAAATTCTAAAAGAAACCTCATCTTTTTGCACAGAAGAACTGAGAAATGGGTACTCTGGGGCCAAGAGTATGAGAGGAATCCTGGAGAGAAATAAGCTAGAGACAAAGATAAGTCTCAACATTGTGTGTGTAGGAAACTATACAAGTCCCCAGTTTACCCTTGAGCTGCATATGCATGGGACAGACCCAAAGCAGCATAGCAAAGTTTTGAGAATGGAACTAAGATTTAAACCACTAACCAGGTCTCAGACTAACCTTTTAGAGGTGTATGTGTTGAAAAGATCTAAAGCAGCATCGACGAAATTTAAAAACTGAATTGAGATTTGAATCACTGCCCACAGAAAGTGATTTATTTATTTATTTTTTGCTGTTCTAACAATCTGTTCATTATTTATTTTTCCCTCCACTGAAGCACCCCCTGCACACACACACAGACTAGGGAGGTTACTTGAGGTTACTTGAGGTTGGTCAGTCTGGAGTCTGAAATTTGAAAAGCCTACCTCAATAACTTTGTGGCTTAGGTGGGGGCATAGTCTACGTAGAACTGGTGTCTCCTTTTGAACACTTCATAAGAAGAACCTAGGCATACCCATAAAGGTGGCCATACCCTGGAGGGTTGACTGGCAGGCTGGAAGACAGATTCTTTGATAAAGGCATTTTTACTTCAATAAAGGGCTGGGAGCTGTCTGGGAGTGCTATAGAGGTGGGGAGGACTTAATTCAATGGAGTCGTTATTTGCAGCTTGCAGAGAGGAACAAAGAGAATTCACTATACCTCACTATACCGGGCCATCTCCAAGATCAGTATAGGCTGCTGTGTCTTTACTACCACAAGGGGAAGGTGATAGAGGCATCATAGAAAAGGAGGCATGTAACAATTAGGCCAAGTACCCCTGCAGCGACAGTGAAGCAATTTTCTTTCTTATCAAGGACAATAATGGAAATAATCAAGTAGAGGATCCCCGTCACAAAGCTTCGGAAGAAATCACTCCAGGGCCAGCTGATGCAGTGTATCTTGGTGTGCAGATTAAGTGAGTAGATGGCAAAGAAGAAAACAGCAACGGTCATATGACCCGCAGACAGGGAGGAATATACTGGTGCAGAGGCACTGAAGCACAACAGAATTGCCAAGCAGAATATAATCTCAGCAAACAGGAGAAATCCCTTTTGGCTGCGTGCGAAGTTGGTGCAGGTGGCCCAGTAGCTGGGGGCCGAGTCACGCTGGGAATCCTCCATGGTGATGTGAGAGTCCCTGTGGGCACAGAGAATCTGCTAGCTTCCTGGCAGGTTCGAGGACGCTGCACACCCAGACATCCTGCTCACTGTCTAGAAAGTGATTTTAAAAATTTGTGCTATGAAGCTAACTGGGTTGATTACCTGCTAAAAGAGTAATAATGATAACAATAATAACATCCCTTAGGAAATTTTAACACGATTCATATCTGCATAATTTAATATTCAAAAAGTCCAGAATACAATTCAAAATTCTTGATAAACAAAGGACCAGATAAATGTGATCAATTATCAAGGGAACAGACAATTAACAGATGCCAACCCCAAGATGTCACATATGTTGAAATTACAAGACAGACTTTATTATTTTTATTATTTCTAATTTTTAAAATTACAGTTGAGATGAAATATTATATTGGTTTTAGGTATGCAGCATAGCAATTACACATTCCTATAACTTACAGAGTGATACCCCCACCTCCCCTTTCCCTCCTTTTCCCACCCCACCCTCATAATTCTAGTACCTACCTGGCACCATATATAGTTGTTAAAATATTATTGCCTATATTCTCCATGCTGTATTTTACATTCCCATGACTGTTTTGTAACCTCCAATTGGTAATTCTTAATCCATTCCCCTTTTTAACTCAGCCTGCCAACCTCCTCTCCCGTCTGACAAACGTCAGTTCGTTCTCTGTATCTATGAGTCTCTTTCTATTTTGTTTGTTTTGTTCTTTAGATTCCACATATAAGTGAAATCATGTAGCGTTTCTCTTTCACTTGGCATAATACCTGCCAAGTCCAACCACGTCATCTCAAATGGTAAGACTTCATTATTTTTTATGACTAATATTCCATTGTACATATGTACCATTTCTTCTTTATGGATGCTTAGATTGCTTTCATATCCTGACTATTGCAAATAATGCTGTAATGAACATAGGGATGCATACATCTTTTCGAATTAATGTTCTGGATTTTTTCAGATAAATACCCAGAGACGAAATTGCTGGGTCATAAGTAATTCTATTTTTAATTTTTTGAGGGACCTTTATGCTGTTTTCCATAGTGGCTGTACCAATTTGCAATCCCACCAACAGTGAATGAGGGTTTCCTTTTCTCCACATCCACACCATACTTGTTAGGTTTATTGATGATAGCCATTCTGAAAAGTGTGAAATAATATCTCATGGTGGTTTTAATTTGCATTTCTCTGATGATTAGAGATGTTGAGCATTTTTTCATATGTCTATTAGCCGTCTGTTAGTCCTCTTTGGAGAAATGTCTATTCAGGGTCTCTGACCATTTTTTAATTAGATTGTTTTTTGTTTTTTTTTTGATGTTGAGTTGTATGAATTCTTTATAAATTTTACATATTAACCCCTTATTGGATATATCATTGAAGAATTTCTTCTCCCATTCTGTAGGTTGTCTTTTACGTTTTGTTGATGGTTTCCTTCGCTGTGCAAAAAATTTTAGTTTGATGTAGTTCCATTTGTTTATTTGTTGTTGTCATTTCCCTTGCATGAGGAGATATATCTAAAAAAGTGTGGACGTGATTCCATAGTGTAGCGGTTAGCACATCTGCTTTACACGTAGAAGATCCTGGGTTTGCGCCCCAGTGGAGCTACGTTCCGTGGTCTACGGCCATGCCACCCTGAATAAGCCCAATCCTGTCTGATCTTGGAAGCTAAGCAGGTTTGGATGGGAGACCACTTAGGAAGACCAGGTGCTATAGGGATAAATAATAAAAATATATATATATATAAATTTAAAAAAATAAAAAATAATACCGGGATGGGGGAGGTAGATGGGGGAAAACATTTTAAACATTTCTTCAATTTAAAAATATAATTAATTAATTAGTTAGTTAGTTAGTTAATAATTAATTAGTTAATTAATTAATTTTAAAAACAAAAATCATTTAAACATAAAAAAATTAAATTAAAAAATAAAATAAGAATACCAAGAGCAATGTCAGAGAATTTACTGCTTATGTTTTCTTCCAGGAATTTTATGGCTTTGGGTTTTATATTGAAATCTTTAATCCGTTTCGAGTTTATTCTTGTACATGGTATAAGAAGGTGGTCTGGTTTAATTTTTTTGCATGTATCTGTCCATGAAAAAAAAAAAGCCTAGCAGTTTAAAGGGCACCTAGATTATAGGTGAAGGAAATCAATTTTCTTACTGTGTCTGCCAAATGGGTGGGCAACTGCTGAAGTTCTCTCCAGGATCAGTGGTGCTGGCAAACACTATGTTTTATGTTCTCCTACTACCTTTATAGCCCTGGGTAGGAGCACTATTCAGGTGCTTAAACTGGCTTGCCGAGATTGCCCTAATGCACCTTGGGCCCTGGCCTAAACCAGTTTCAACAGTTTTTACAAAGGTGGCCCCAGTATGGCACATCCTGGAACCCCTTGGCCTGTGTCCATCCCAGCTCCAGCCATCCCAGCATGGTGGCCTTAGTGTGAAGTGCCCTGAAACCCCTTGATTATGCCTGCTCCAGCTCCAGCTGGCTTGTCAAAGCTGCCTGGCACACACATTTTACATAGGGGTCACTCTTACTCAGGTCACTCCTTAAAGACTGGGAGAGGTAGCTGTTTTGCATCATTCATAGATACAAACACAAAACATTAAACAAAACGAGAAGACAAAAGAATATAATCCAAATAAAAGAACAAGATAAAACCCCATAAAAACCCTAATGAAACAAAGAGCAGTAATTTACCTGATAAAAAGTTCAAAGTAATGATAATAAACATGTTCACTGACCATAAGAGAAGAATAGAGAAACACAGTGAGAACTTCAAGAAAGACTTCGAAAATATAAGAAAGAATTTATCAGAGTGGAAAAATACAATAACTGAAACAAATAAACAAAAATACACTGGAGGGAAACAACAGCAGATTAGATACAGAAGAACAGATCAGTGATTGAGAATACAGAATAGTGGAAATCAAGCCAATTAGAACAGCAGAAAGGAAAGGAGTTTTTTTTAAAAAGTGAGGATAGTTTAAGGAACCCCTGGGACAACATCAAGCATACTAACATTTGCATTCTAGGAATCCCAAAGGAAAGAGAGAGAGAAGGGAGCAGTAAACATATTTGAAAAAGTAATGGCTGAAAACTTCCTTAATCTGAGAAAGCAAATAGACAACCAAGTCCAGGAAGCACAGAGTCCCAAAGAAGATAAACTCAAAGAGAACCACACTAAGACATGTTATAATTAAAATAGGAAAAGTTAAAGATAAAAGACAGAATCTTAAAGGCAGCAAGAGCAAAACAACTAGTCACATACAAGGGAAACCCAATAAGACAATAGCTGATTTTTCAGCAGAAACTTTTCAGGCCTGAAAGGGAAGGTGATGTATATTTAAAGTGCTGAAAGAAAAAAACTTAGAAGTAAGAATATTCTACCCAGCAAGATTATCAATCAGAATTGAAAGCCAGATAAAGAGTTTCCCAGATGAGCAAAAATTAAAGGATTTCATCACCAATAAATAGTCCTTAAAGGAAATGTTAAAGGGTCTTATTTAAATGGAAAGTAAAAGACCATAACTAGAAATAGGAAAAGATATCATCAATAAAGGCAAAGATATAGTGAAGGCAGTGGATCAGCCACTTAAAAAAGCTAATATAAAGGTTAAAAGACAAAAGTAATAAAATCAACTATAACTGAATAAGTAGTTAGGGGAGACATAAAATAAAAAGATGTAAAATAAGACATCGAAAACATAAAATATGAAGGGGAACTAAAAATGTAGTGCTTTTACAATGCGATCTAACTTGTGACCATAAGCTTTAAATAAACTGCTATAATTATATCTATCTATATCTCTATCTGTCTATGTATCTGTATCTATAGCTTTAGCTATATCTAGATACATAGATACAGATATATAGACATATAAAGATATAGATAGATGATAGATAGATAGATAGACAGATAGATATAGATATATATGAACCTTATAACCACAAAAGACCTACAATAGATACACAAAAAAAAATAAAGAGAAATGAACCCAAACATAACACTAAAGAAAATCATCAAACCATAAGACAAGAGACCAAGAGAAGAAAGGAACAGAGAAAAACTACAAAAACAACTAAAAAACAATTTAAAAAATGTTGAAAAGTACATATCTATTAATAAATAGATAAAAAAAACCCATCTATATGCTTCCTACAAGAGACTTACTTCAGAGCTAAAGACATATAGAGACTTAAAGTGTAGAGATGGAAAAAGTTATTTCATGCATATAGAAACTAAAAAAAAATCTGGAGTAGCAATACTCATATCAGACAAGAAAGACTCTAAAGCAAAGACAAGGAAGGGCATTACATAATTATAAAGGAGTCAATCCAGGAAGAGAATATGACATTCATAAATATTTATATACCCAACATGGGAACATTTAAGTATATAAAGCAAATATTAACAGATATGTAGGGAGAAATCGACAGTATTACAATAAGTAGGAGCTTTAATACTCCACACACATCAATGGACAGATCATCCAAACTGAAAATCAATAGGGAAACATTGGCCTTAAGGGCACATTAATCATAGGTACTTAACAGATACATATAGAACATTTCATCTAAAAAATTCAGAATACACATTCTTTTCAACTGCACATGGAACATCTTCCAAGTTAGATCTTCCATGTTAGGTCACAAAGCAAGTCTCAATATGTTTAAGAAGACTGAAATCATACCAAGTGTCTTTTCCAACCACAACAGTATGAAACTAGAATCAATTATAAGAGAAAACTGAAAAAAATATAAGCATGCTGAGACTAAATAACATGCTACTGATCAACTAATGAGTCAACAAAGAAATCAAAGAAGAAATTAAAAAATACATTGAGACAATTGAAAATAGAAACACAACTTTCCAAAATCTATTGGATGCTGCAAAAGCAATTCTGAGAGGAAGTTTGTAGCAATGTAGGCATATCTCAAGATACAAAAAATATTCCCAAATAAATAATTTAACTTTACACCTAAAGGAACTAGAAAAGAACATCCTGCAATACACAGGACAGTTGTCCAGAACAAAGAATGACCTGGTCCAAAATATCAGTAGTATTGAGGTTGAGAAATTTCTTCTTAGAATAAGGGAGAGAGATAGAGTTAGAAAGAGAGGGAGATAGAGTTAGGGAGAGAGAAGGGCACAAAAAGCAATAGATAAAATAAACTATCCAAAAGAAGACAGACAAGAAAGGAAAGGAGGAACAGGGGAACAACAAAAGCAGCACAATTACAAAATATATAGCAAAATAGTAGACTGAAATCCAACCACGCCAATGGTTACATTGAGTGTAAATGGTTTAAAGACACCAACTAAAAGCTTGAAATAATCATTTTGGATTAAAAAAAAAAAACACCTACATGCTGGTCTCAAGAAAACTAGTCTAAATATAAGGACTTGGATAAATTTAAAATAAAAGAATGGGAAAAAATGTTCCATTCAAACAATAATCAAGAGAAAGCTAGAGTGGCTATTTTAATATCAGACAGCAGACTTTAGAACAAGGAATATCATTAGGGATACAAAAGGATATTACAGACTTATAAAATGGTCATTTTACCAAAGAGGCATAATAAACCTAAATTGGTATGTACCTAATAACAAGGCTTTAAATAAAGTATGTGAAGCAAAAACAAACCTTGACAAATTTAAATTAAAATCATTCAAAGTATGTTAATTGACCATAATATAATTATATTATAAATTAACAACAGAAAGATAGTTCTTTTTTAGTTTTGCGTGTGGATGCCAAATTGTTTGATCACAAGGTGCTGAAAAAATACCCTTTCACCACTGAGTTTCTGTGGCATCTTTGTTGAAAATCTATTGACCAATTATTTGTGAGTCTATTTCTGAACTCTTTATTCTAGTCATCGATCTATGTTTATCTTTTACCAGTCTTGATAACTGTAGCTTTATAATGAGTTTGAATCAAGTATTATAGTATTCTATTTCAAAGTTGTTTGGCTAGTGTAGGTTCTTTGTTTATCCATGGAAATTTTAGAATGAGCATGCTAATTTCTACAAAATACTCTGCTGAGATTTTAATTGAGATTACACTAAATCTATAGATCATTTGGGGAGAATTGATATTCTAATGATATTAAGTCTTCAAATCCATGAACACAGTATACTCGCTCCATTTATTTGGGTCTTCTTTTGATTCTTACATCAATAATTTACAATTTTAGCACATATTTTGTTAGACTGTACCTAAATAGTTCATATTTTATATTATTGTATAAAACATTCTTTTCAAATTTCAATTTCTAATAGGTTTTGATAGTTTATAGAAGTTCAAATGATATTTGCATATTGACCTTGAATCCTATGACTTTCCTAAATTCACTTATTAGTCCTGGTAGCTGTTTTATACATTCTTTGGGGTTTTCTATTTGTCATCAGCCAATAGAGACAGATTTCTTTCTTTCTTTTAGATCTGTGTTTATTTGATTTCTTTTTCTTGTGTTATTGCACTGGCTTGGCCCTCCATACAGTGTTAGATAGAAGCAATGAGGGTGGATATCATTCCCTGTACCTGGTCAAAAGAAAAAACATTCAGCCTTTCACCAATATGTTAATTACAGGTGCTTTCTATTAAAATGGGGTAATTTCTATTCTTGGTTGGATAAGCTTTTTAAAAATTCAAATATGAATGTTTTTTATATATCTGTTAAGATGATTGCATGTGCGTGTGTGTGTGTTTTTTTTAGGCTGTTAATGTGGTAAATTACACAGATTTGTAAATGTTAAACCCACATTCTATTCTTTGGATAAACTCCCAACTTAGATAAATATCATGAAATATTATCTTTTAAAAATATTGCTGGATTCACTTTAGTAACATTTTAAAAGTTTTTTTCATGTTTATGTTTATGTTCTCTTTCTTCTTTTTTCTTTTTCTTTTTCATTTGTTTCACTATCATGGTAATGCTAGCCTCATAAATGAGTTGAGAAGGGTTCCTTCCTCTACCATTTTCAGGAAAAGTTGTGCAAAATTGTTATAATATCTTAAAAGTTTGGTGTAACTCACTAGTGAAACCTGAAGTTTTCTCTGTTGGAAATTTTAATTCATAAATTAAATTTCTTTAGTAGATATTCAGGTTATCCATTTCTTCTTCAAGGAGCTTTGTTAATTTGTGTCTTTCAAAGAATTGATATATTTCATCTAAGTTATTGTATTTCTGGAAATTAATTTTTTCATTATATTCCACTCTTGTCCTTGCAATGTTTGTAGTGTTTGCAGTGGTGGACTCTCTTTCATTCCTAATATTGGTCGTTTGTATCTTCTTTCCTTCTTGGTCAGTTTGACTAGAGGTTTATAAATTTTACTAATCTTTTTAAGGAATCAGCTTTTCATTTCATTGTTTTTTTTTCTATTATTTTTCTGTTTTCAAATTTATTGGTTTCCATTCTAACTTTATTATTTCCTTTCTTCTACTTGCTTTGCATTTAATTTGATCCTCTTTTTTTCCTAGATTCTTAAGCTGAAAACTTAGGCTATCGATTTTAGACTTTTGTTTTCTAATACAAATGTTCATATAAATTTTCTTCTAAGTACTGGCTGCATTTCACAAATTTTTATATGTTGTATTCTCATTCAGTTCAACATATTTTCTAATTTACCTTGAGGTTTCCTCTTTGACATGTGGCTTATTTAGAAATGTGTTGTTTAATTTCTAAATACTTGACTATTTTCCTAATATTTTTCTATTGTTTTCTTGTTTAATTCTGTTTTGGTCAAATAATATACTGAGTATGTGTGTGTGTGTTTTTTTCTCCAACTGACTTTTTTATATTGCAGTAAATACACATTAACATAAAATTTACAATTTTACATATTTTAAGTGTACAATTCAATGGTTTTAAGCACATTCTCAGTGCCGTATAACTATCACCACTATTTCTAGAACTTTTTCATTATTACAAATAGAAACTCTTCACCCATTAAACAATAACTCTCCTTTCCCTCAGCCCCTTCTAATCTCTATTCTACTTTCTGTCTCTATGAATTTGCCTATTCTGTGCATGTTTTTAATACTTTAAATTTGTTAAGATTTGTTTTATGGTCCAGATTATGGTCTACCTTGGTAAATGTTTCATGTGCATTTAAAATTTGTGTATTCTGCTGATGGTGAAATATCCTATAAATGTAAATATGGTCAAGTTGGTTGATAGTATTATTCTTTTATACCCTGTGGTTTTTTTTAGTTAAATTGTTCTTTTGATTTCTCACAAAGAAGTATTGATGTCTCCATGTATGAATGTGGATTTTCCCTTTAGTTCTATTAGTTTTGCTTCATATATTTTTGAAGCCTTGTTATTGGGTAGATACACATTTAAGATTGTTACATCTTTTTGATGAGTTTTAATTACATCCCATTTATAATTATGTAATGTTTCTCTTTATCCATGTTAATACTTCTTTTTCCAAGTCTTCAATACAAGCCTTTCAGGATCATGAATTGGAAGTACTCCATCTTACACTCCCCAGTTAAATATCTTAATCTAATTTTGTCAGATAACTACATTAGTTAACATGTTTCTAAAAACAGAACTGTTTGCCTTACAGAACAAGCTGAGAGCTGTGTAGTGACTAAAACATATACCCTCCAAATACAAGGCAATCTCACATTAGCAAAGGAGAAAAATTTTAGAAAGCATTTTATGGTCGTTAGTTAAAATAGTGGATTAGATGAAATTTGAAATACTATAAGGAACACTCTGTTGTGTTACTACTTACATTTTGGGATCTCTAGCCTGTTTCCTTGTCCTGTACTTCCCCAAAACTAATGTTCTAGTAAACAGCAGTGGGACTGAGCATCAGAGTGACCCCTAATGCCAGAGTACACACACTCCCACTCCTTAAATGCCAACCTAAATTCCTGAGAGAGCCAGGATTGACTTGATATCTATTTCTGGATATCAGAATAGTGGAGTGTTTTGGTCGTTTTCAGTCCTAACAAGGCAGCATTAGCCATCATAGCTTGTTTTGTCAATGGTGGAAAAAATAGTATCACATCACCACCTATTCATGACTGTTATTTCCCTGGCAAGGAACTTTAAAAAAAAAAAAAAGAAGAAGACTACAAACCAGAAAACATCTCTTACTGCCTAAAGAAAGGGAAAAATATCTTTGCTGTGAATTGGCAGAAAAGATAAATATGAAAACAGGGAGTATCTTTTCTGAGTCTCAACTTTCTCATCTGGCCTCTGAGAATTATGATAATGCCTGCCTCAGATGATGTTGTGAAAAACAAATAAGATAATTGATAAAAATAATTTAATAAACTGTAAAACTTTCAGTAAATATTAGTTATTAATACTGTCTCATACGCATCAATAAGACTTATCATCTTAATGAATTAGTTTTAATTGAAAAAGTTGATGCTTTTATTTAGCTTATATTTTTTTCAAATTGCTTTTTTACTTTATAAAGTGAAGCAGTTGGCATTTCAGCAATTTTTTTAAATTTTATTGAGATATAATTGACTGTATAAGTTTAGGGCATACAGCATAATGATTTGACTTACATATATTGTGAGTAAATTATTTTATTAATTAATTAACTTGTTTAAAGCTCTTTGGAGTCCTTGATATTTTTTTCTTGTTTTTTCCCCCCGATTTTATTGAAATATAATAGGTAATTAGTTGCTCGTATTTACATTGTACAATTCAATGAGTTTTTTAAAATTATAGTTGGCATATAATAATATATGTATTTCAATTGTACAGCATAGTGATTAGAGATCTATATAAATCACAAAATGATCACCCTACTAAATCTAGCACTCCTCTTCCCCCTTATATATTTATTACAACATTCTTAACTATTTTCCATATGCTACACTTTATATTGTCTATTTTGTAACTATCTATTTGTACCATGTCTATTTTGTAACTATCTATTTGTACTTCTTAATTCCATCTAATAGTTCTCAAAATATTCTCTGTATCTATGAGTTTATTTCCACTTTTGTTGTTGTTGTTTATTTTGTTTTTTAGATTCCACATGTACTTGAAATCATGCAATATTTGTCTTTATCCAACCCATTTTATTCAGCACAATACCCTCTAGGTTCATCAAGGCAATATCTTTTTCCAACCCTTTCCTTTTAGTCTGTGTGGCTTTTAATCTGAAGTGAGTCTCTTGTAGGCAGCATATGAAGCGGTCTTGTTTTCTTATCCATTCAGCCACTCTATTTTTTGGTTGGAACACTTAATTCTTTCCATTTGAGGTACTTGTTGATAAATATGTAGTTATTACCATTCTTTATTCATGTTTTTGGTACATGTTTTTTCTTCTTAAAGAAGTCCCTCCAACATTTCCTGTAATACTGGCTTGCTGTTGATAAATTCTTTTAGCTTATTTTTGTCTGAGAAGCTCTTTAACTGTCCTTCGATTCTAAATGATAGCTTTGCTGGATAAATTATTTTTAGTTGTAGATCCTGGGTTTTCATTACATTGAATACTTGTGCCAAGTCGGCTGCATGGGGGGCACCAGGGACTTACAGGGGAACACTGAGTTGTTGGAGTGAAGGGCTGGAGGCAAGGATCTCTCTTGGGCAAAAGTGCTGGGTATCCATTATTCCTCTGTTGAGCCCTCCCCACTCCCAGTGTGCGGATGTAGCACTGCCATAGCTGAGATGTCATCAAACTAGATAACAGAGGTCACTCAGCCTAGAGGATTCCCTGAAACTCTGCCTCCCCCAACTCGTGGTCCCACCCAAGCCACATCCAGTTGTGTTATCCATGAGTACAGTGTTGCTTGCTGAGCAGTGCCAAGATTCACACTGGTGACAGCTGGTCTCAGTTTCTGCTGTGGCCTCTGGAGGCAACTATAAGCAAGGCATCTGTGGATTGCTTCCTAAATCTTAACAGGTGGCCCCAGAGGGGCAGAGGCTAGGACTCAACTTGGCCTGCAGCTAAACTTCGCCCTCTCAGGACTGTGCCACTGGACACCTACTACACAAAGCCACACTAATAAGACCAAGAAACTTAGAATCTTTGATTAGTACATAGAAACAGACAAAGAAAGGCAGCCAAAATGGGAAGACAAAGAAGCAGAAACCACATAAGGGAACAGAACTGAGATCCAAGAATAATGGACTCAAGCAATCTAATGGGTGCAAAGTTCAAAACATTGCTTACAAACATGCTCAATGAACTTAAAGAAGTGTAGATGAATTCAGTGAGATCTTTAACAAAGAGATAAAAAACATAAAAATGGAAATGGAAATTATAAAAGTTAGAAATGGAAAACATTATCTGAGATGGAGTATATTAGAGGGAATAAACAGAGTGGATAAAGAAGAGAATTGAATCACCGATATAGAGGATGGAGAAGCCAAGGACACCCAATCAGATTGGCAAGAAAAAGGAAACCAAGACATAATAATAATTTAAGGAGCCTATGGGATATAATTAAATGTAAAACTATCCATGTCATAGGAGTACCTGAAGGAAAACAAGAGGTTAAAGAGCTCTTTGAAGAAATAATGATGGAAAACTCCCCTAACCTAGTGAAGGAAATAGACATACAAGCCCAGGAAGCTCAGAGAGTCTCAAAAAAGATGAACCCAAAGAGGCCCACACCAAGACACATCATAATTAAAATGCCAAAGGTTAAATACAAAGGGAGAATCTTAAAAGCAGCAAGAGAAAAGCAGTTAGTTACCTACAAGGGAGCACCCATAAGACTTGCAGCTGATTTCTCAAAAGAAACTATGCAGGACAGAAGGGTTTGGCAGAGCAAGCAGGTCTGTCACCACAAAAAGCCCGCTCTCCAACTAGCTCCCTTTAAGAGGCATCTGGAGCTCCAGCTGTTGCCTTAGCCTCTGTCCCACTCAGCCACTCAAGGACAGCCTTGCGCCTTTGCCCCCTCCTACCTTCTATCGTTGCAGGGTGATTTCTTATTTTTCTTCCTAGTTGTAGAGCTTCTGTTCCTTTAGATCCCAGGAAACTTTGCTTGCTGTTTGCTCTGTGTTTCTGTCACAACTTTGATTTGGTCACAAGAGAGATGAACGAAGCCTCTTGAGCAAATTACTTTTTAAAGTCTTTTATCCTTTATATTAATTCATCTGCTTTATATTTTCAACAAAATGATTTAATCTATCCACACTATTTTCAATGAAGCCATATTCATTTAAAAGTATTTTAAGAATACAAAATATTTCCACAGATATACATGGTACATCTTATCTTTTAAAGACTAAATTTGAAAAACTAACAAGCTTTCCTCAGCTATTTCTAAAATACATTGCCTCTAAATACCAGTCTTCAAGTTCTCAGAATTCATATACAGTCATCACTACAGCCCAAGATACATATTCAGCAATTTATAGTCTATGCACAGTATAGTTATAAAGTCCTTGTACACTATGTGTAGTTTTTGAAATATATGAGGTCGACAAAAATAATTTAATAAATTATATTTTTAAATAATTTATTTAGCACAAATTATGCTAATTATTTTTAAATTATTCAGAATAATTTAAAGATTTTAATGTGCTTCAGCATCATCTTTTTGAACATTACGTATTGACATGAACATGAATGTTCATAGAAGCTATAGGAAATACTATTAAAAGCATAACGTGGAAAACTAAATTTAAAAAAAAAGTTATCTTCCGTATTTGAAATTCATTTTGATTGAGATTTTCTTTGCAAATATGAAGTTTTTTATAATTAAAAATATTTAACTATTTGATTGTCTCAATTGCTTGCACTCTGAGTAAACTGGAGTTTTATGTGTTTTCACTAAACAGTGAATTAGGAGAGAGAGAATGCATTCATAATGACTAAGAATTGGCATTTGTTAAAGTTAAAAACAGTGATTTATAAGTTGATTGTTCACTTTATTTTTCAGTTTCTCACTATTAAAATCTAAGGGCTAGATTTTTAGATTGATGCATTTAAAAAATTTTTTAAATTTAATTAAAAATATGTTCTGCATTTTTTGTAGTTAAGAGATAAGTGCAGATATTTCACTAAGATATATTATTTATTTTATTTTGTTTTATTTTTATTTTTTGTTTTTATTATGGTGACATTGGTTAACGAAATCAATAAGTTTTAGGTGTACAATTCAACAGTAATATTATTTATTTAAAATGTCATAAATTATATAGAATAAAATATCAGAGAAATGTGTTGAATAAATGTAGTAATAGTTCATATTGATAACTTTAATGAATAATTAATATATTTACCAATGTTTATTAAGCCCTTACTAAGTGCCCCTTATAGTTTTAGAATTTTATCTGATTATTTCATTTTAATTATCATAGCCCTCTGATATATCTTTATTTTACAGATAAAGACATTGAGTCTCAGAATATTAATTTATACATGTCAGGAAACTAGTATATGACAGGAATAATTTTGAACAGGTCTCTAACTTCCCCATCTGTGAATATGCATATGTTTATATGTATTCGTGTGTGTGTCTATCTGAATATACAAGTCTCTATTATTTTTACTTGTATTAAAAAAGGAAACTGGAAATATTTTCCTTTCTCTAGTATCTAATGTAAAATTTACATAATTTTTAAGAGTTTTCAAAAACATTGGTGCATATAGTCACATTATGCATCTCACGAGTACATTTATGTTTTTATAGTTGTTTTGCCTCCTTGAAGGAATATTGTTATTTGATATTTTGATAGAAGTGTGTTTTCCTCTAACACAAAGGTATGAAAAAAGTTTGAAAGTTCAAACTACCTCTGAGTGGCCAAGAAATCAAGTCTAGACATGCCATAAAACATACTAAATAACTCACAAATAGCAGTTTTAAGTTTCTTTAGTTTTGAAAAAATTTTTAATTTTAATTTTTAAAATTTTTGTTTTTCAGAACAGTTTTAGATTCATAGCAAAACTGAATAGAAAGTACAAAAAGTTCCCATATGTCCCTGCCCCTGACATGCAGAGGCTCCCCCACTGACATCCGGCTACTAAATGATATATTTGTTACAATCAGTAAACCAACATTGTCACATCATTATCACCCAACATCCATAGTTTACATTAGGGTTCACTCTGGGTATTGTACATTCAATGGGTATGGACAAATGTATAATATGTATCCACCATTATAGTATCCTACAGAGTAGTTTCACTGTCCTAAAAAGTCATCCCTCTCTCCCCCATAATCCCTAACAACCACTGATATTTTTACTATCTCAATTTTGCCCTTTCTAGTATGTCATATAGATGAAATACAGTATGTAGCCTTTTCAGATTGGCTTCTTTCACTTAGTAATATGCATTTAAGTTTCCTCTATGTCTTTGCATGGCTTATGGCTTAATGGCTCATTTCTTTTTAGTGCTGAATAATATTTCATTGTCTTGATGTACTACAGTTTATTCGTTCACTTACTGAAGGACATACTGGTTGTTTCCAAGTTTTGGCAATTATGAATAAAGCTGCTTCTAATACCTGTGTGCAGGTTTTTGTGCAAACATAAGTTTTCAACATTTTTTGGTAAATACCAAAGAGTGAGATTACTGGATTATAGGTTAAGAGTACATTTAGTTTTGTAAGAAACTGCTAAATTGTCTTTCAAAGCGGCTGTAGTATTTTGCATTCCCACTGACAATGAATGAGAGTTCCTGTAATTCTACATCCTTGCCAGCATTTCGATGTTGTCAGTGTTCCAGATTTTGGCAATTCTAAGAGCTGTGTGGTATCTCATTATTGCTTTAATTTTCAATTCCCTCATAACACCTTTTCATGTGCTTATATCTCCCATCTGTATATCTTCTTTAGCGAGGTGTCTATTAGGGTCTGTTGCCCATTTTTTAATCCCATGTATTCATTTTCTTATTGTTTAGTTTCAAGAGTTCTTTGGATATTTTAGATAACAGTACTTTATGAGATATTTTGCAACATATTTGCAAATATATTTTCTCTGTGACATGTCTGCTCATTCTATTGACATTGTCTTTCTCAGAGTAGAAGTTTTAATGAAGTCTAACTTATCAATTATTCATTTCATGAATTATGACTTTGATGTCATATCTAAAAAGTCATCACCATGCCCAAGATTATAGTTTTCTTCTTTGTTATCTCCTAGGAATTTTACAGTTCACATTTTATGTTTAGATCTGTTTTAGAGTTAATTTTTGTGAAGGGTGTAAAGAAGGTCTATGTCCAGATTCTTCTTCTTTTTTTTTTTTTGCATGTGGCTGTCTAGTTGTTCCAGCACCATTTGTTGAAGAAATTATATTTGCCCCCATTGTATTGCCTTTCCTCATTTGTCAAAGATCAGTAGACTATATTTATCTGAGTCTTTTTCTGGGCTATTTATTCTGTTCCATTGATCTATTTGTGTATTCTCTCACCAATACCAAACCATTTTGATTATTTTAGCTTTATAGTAAGTCTTGATTAACATTTTAGATCACGTACATGTAATGTAATTATTGTTATTTTAGGACTTAAATGTATTTTTTTGTTTTGTGTTCACTCTATTTTGCTTCTATGTGTTCTTTTTTCTACTTTCCAATGCATTACTAGAACATTTTTTATAATTCCACTGTTATGTATCTATGGTGTGTTTGCACATATCTCTTTATATAACATTATAATGATTACTCTAGGAATTAAATTTTATGTATATACAACTTATCAGTTTACTGATACTAACAATTTACAAGTTCAAATAAACTATAGAAACTGTGCTTGTCATTATATACATACCTTTACCCTCCTGTGTTTAATATAGTTGTCTTAAATATTTTCTCTACATATATTTAGAACCATATCAGACAGTGAGACATCATCCTGGTGGGTCTGACAAAATCAGAGGAACCTTTAAAAGAAGATGAGAATTAGAGATCATATTCCTACTGATCTGCTGCCTATGGGTGCTCTCTGGAACCTGAAAGTGATCCCAGACCAACTTCTAGAAAGAAAACAGGGATCTCTGTCTTACTACAGCAAAAAAAGTGAATTCTGCCAACAACCTGAATGATTGTTGAAGAGGACTCCAAGTCTCAGCTGAGAATCATAGCCCTAGACAACACCTTCACCTCATTTCAGCCTGGTAAGGCCTCGAGCAAAGGAACCAACTAACCTGTACCTGGATTCCTGATGCAGAGAAACTGTGAGATAAATCTTGCATTGTTTTAAATTGCTAAGTTTGTGGTAGTTTGTTACACCTCAATAGAAAACTAATACACAGTTCTTGCTTTTGAAGTTTATTAGGTGGGACTAGAGTACTTTTGAGTCTAGGGCTAATTTTGTCTCACTATTGGGGGAAAACCTTTCTGCCCAACACTCTGAATTATAAGGTTTTCTACTCTGGCTAAGGGAACAAGAAACATTTCTACAAATGGATTAACTCCAAGGATTTTTCCTTTCAATCCTTTTGATTATTCTTTCCCCAGGCTCAGGGAGTTTCTTCACAAGCATATGTTAATCAGTGTTCAGCTGAAGACTCCAGAGGGAATCTCTTCAGGTCTCTGGAGTTCTTTCTCTTTGCAGCTCCAGTACTTTTCCTTGTAGAAGATAGGTGCCCTGGCCTTCTGAGACTCCCAGCTCCATCTCCTCAACTCAGGGAGATCAGTGGGCCCTGCCTGGGTTCCTTCTTCCTGAGCCATAGCTGGAAACTCTCTAGTATGTTGGGACAATCAGAGAGCTCATCTTACTTGTTCTCCGACTTACATCTATCACTGTCTTTTGTTACTTGTGTATGTCTTAATACCATCAATTCATATATTTTGTCTGGTTTTTCAGGAGGCTCAGGTGAGAGGATAAATCTGATTCTTGTTATTCTGACTAGAAGCAGAACTCCAGTGTCACATTGTATACTTTCAAATTTTCTGGTTTTCACTCATCATGTTGTCTCTTTTAGATTATCCACTTGATGAATTCCTTATGTCACAAGGACTGATCAAATGTTGCCTCTTCTATACAGCCTAATCCCAATATCTAGGAAGAAATAACCATCCCTTTCTTTGTGCTCCCATGAACCTATTGTATCATATTTCTACTATAAGATGTATCACATTATATCCTAATTGCTTGGTTAAGTGTCTGACTTTCCTTTTGGGATGGGAAAAGAAATGGTTTTGATTCAATGAACATTGCATGAATTCCAACAAAACAGATCCATGCTAGGACTGGGGCTGCAATGATGATAAGATATGTTTTGTACTGTTAAGGAATTCATAGCTTAGGGAGGGGGCATCCTTTTAGGCCAAAAAGCCACCACAATGCCATAAGAGAGCAGTATGTGCAAGATGCTGTGCACTATGTGTAGGAAAAAAAACATCACAAAACAGGAGTCTGCCCAAGCATTACAGGAGCATATTCCTCTATCTGAACCTGAGAGCTAATTAGGAATCTATAGGTAAAAGGTTAATTAAAGAGAAATTCTACAGAGTAACAATGGTTCAAAATCTAGGGAGGTGAAGAGAACATGATGTTTGGGTAAAGGTGAGTAATTTTAACATGGCTATTTCAATGCTGTTTTCTTATTTGCATTTGTAAGTGTTCAGAAAATGTAAACCAAAGCTACTTTATCTCTCAATATTCGTTGAGTGCCCGTTTTATGCCATGCTCTTCTAGATTCTTGGACTGTAATGATGAGCAAAAAGAGGCCCAATCCCTGCTCCTATGTAGCTAAATGCCAATATCATTTGCTGTGTTTACTAATACAAAACATACATGTCAAATTGAATAGCATCTGATGATCTTACCGAGGCGGGCCAAGTAAGTAGTTCTTATGATGCCAACACAGTAAGAAGAAATTCAAGGTTGACTTTATTTCATCACACTATTAGCTCATTTCTCATCACTAGTGGCCTAGGCATCTGCCTTGCATTCAGAGAATACTAATTATTAGTATTACTAATATTAGCTTCATCAGCACACAAGAATAATACTAATATTAGCTTCATCAGCACACAAGAATGAAGGAGGGAAGGAAGGAAGAAATAAGAAAGTCTGCTGTCCCTAAAGGCAATGAAAACCTTTTCTTCTCTACCTCCTTTTTTTGTTTTTGTATTATCCATATCATTCTTTTTCTTAGTCCATTACATTTAGCTTTGTTAAATACTGGCCTAGAGTGATACTGAGCAGACACTAACTTTCTCTTCTATCTACAGAGACCTGTGTTCATAGAAAGTGGGTTTCTCATGGAAAGTTTTTTGCAATTTTGATAAGCAATCTAAAACAAATATAGAAGAATAAAGGCCTGGCGGGGCGTGGTTGTTAGGGATGGGGAGATCTGTTGGACCTTATTACTAAAGAATTGCTGTTTTCCGAGTATTGCATATGTGTTTCAAATATGAAAGATGTCATTTTTAAAAGGAAGAGAGGGAGAAGAGTTTGATACTAACTTTCTCTTTCTGCCTTGATCTCATTTGAGATTTTTTGGCGGGGGCGGGGGGGAGGGAGTGGATGTCTAATGTATTCTTCCTCAAAAGGGCAGAATCCAGGCCTGATGCAATGTGAGAGAAGGGGTTAGTCTGTTTCATAAACTGTTAGAAAGATTTGAAAAATAGGCAATCTAATTGACTCATACATGGCTTACGGCCATTTAAATGCTTGCAAAATTGCTTCTTGTGCAGTAGTAGTGACCACAGAGAAGCAGAAGTAAAATAGAAGTGAGATGAGAATTCTTAGGAAATGTTTAACAAGACTTTAAAACTCCTGTTAAACATTATGTTTAACCTTATATAGAACTGTCCTTTGGAAAATTAAATGCATTTCAATGAGCACACTGAAAGTCAAAATTCACATATTTTGCCAACAAAATAATAATACCTCTTTGGTGTTGAAAAAATACATTATCTTTCAGAACTAAGTGCTGAAGAGAAACTTTTTTTTTCAAGAACTGTAACTACATTGTTACTTGGAGATTTGTAATCTGCTTTACACATTACTAAAATAGAAGTTGACATAACTACCGTGTTTGCTGTTTACATTTAATTAAAGGCATTACTTAAAATAAAATATATTTGGGTATTTATTTAAGCTATCAGCAACATACACATGTAGTACTTTCTCTATATTCATTTTTAACAAAAATTTACTTTTGCTGTCTTCTTCAAGACTCTGTCCTTACATTGATTGCCTTTATCTGATTATTTTTTAGTTTCTCTCTATGCTCTGCTAAAACTTGTCTCATACCATCATTCGCATCATTCCTTCTTCCATTTCAATCATACTCCAAAAAGTCTCTCATATGTTTGTGCTTTTCTTTTACTAACTAACAAAATGTAATCAGCTGAAATATAATACAATGAATTTATAGTTTTTATCTCTAAATTGGTTGCTTGGACATCAATTTGGAAGTAAGAAATTATTTCCTCCTATGTAAGATTTCATTCTAAAAGCTTAAGTTTTCATAATGACAACAATATAGTTACTCAACATATTCTTTGTTACAAACAATTATTTCCCTAGTTATCAAAGATATTTTTCAGGCATCCACTTGAATTTTTTAACTACTTTTGTTATTGCCCTTATTAGTTTTCTTAAATACTAATTCACTAGAGCTTTACAATATCATCATTTTGAATCACAATGAAAAACCAAATTTCCTTTAGAAGCTAAACTAAGAGATGATATTCATTATTAAAGTGATTTTTTTCTCCTAGTGATTTAGTTATGAACAGCTTTTGAACATTTCGTATATGTGTGATTATGACTTACTAGACTATGATACTAACTAATAAAAAGGGTTAAGCCATTCTAAAGGAAGAAAAATCTTATTTAAGTACAATATTCCAATACACATTTTGCTTTTAAAAAGTCTTATTTAAGTATTTAATGTTTGTACGGTCATTAATTTATTTATAATTTTACTCTCTATATTAATGTATTATGTATAATATATATAAAGTTTCTTCCCTGGCCTCAAAAAATTTGCCCTATATGCTATGCCATAGCTAGTTCCAATCATTTGAGATTTTCTATTGGTCTTATGAGATATTTTGAACATTTTCCTGAATAAAAATCTTAACCATTCTCATAGAATTTAGGAATTACAAGTAAAATATGTGAAAAAAAGAAAGCTACAACCTTCAAATCACTGCCAGGATATGTCCTGTCCTCTTTTTCTTGGTCTTTATGGCTTAAAACATAGAAGCAGAGATCAAATGAAGTTTGAGACAAATACTACACTTCTTAACCCAAAGAAGGTAGGGAGAGCAGAGCTACAGGTCATGGCTTTAGTCACTGCCACTTCATTTTTAATCCTTCCTTTAGGAGAGCCAACAATTAAAGAAACATGTCTAGCCCATCTAGATGAAGAGTAAATATAAATAAATTTAACTCTTACATTGTTATTCTTTTAGCTTCCAAACATTGGCTGTTTGGCAGAATAATTTGGTTTCCTCTCCACTTCAAGGTTTATGTATATGGGCCTAGTTTTACTCTGGAACAGAAAGACTGTCACTTCAATTCATGGGTAAGCCCTTTACCTGTGTTGACAGAACTCCACAGGGCAGGCCAGGCAAATGAATGCGCTTGTTGCTAGGACACCAGGCTGTTTCCAGAGCAGCAGGCCATTGCTATTTGCTAATCTCCTGACTACTAGCACTACACCTGTTCCTTGAGAATATGTTTGTTTTCCTTCATTATAAAGCAAACAGTAGAAAATAACACAACTGCATGGCTATAACTTCTCTGTAGCTTTCCAAGAGGAATATAATACACCAAAATACAATTTGATTTATGAAAGGAAATTCACAAATCCATACAACACCTAAACCTTCATATGTAATAACACATTTATCTGATTGTTTGAGTCATTCTTATATTTATAACTCACTATGTGTCACAGAAGATGTGAGGCAAAAATATATATTCTTCTGAGGCCACCCCAGAAGAATATGTCCTACATGTGATCATGGGGTGACTGTCTTTTTATGAATTTTTCAAGATTACACGTGATGACTTCTTATGGAACTCATCTTTTCCCGCCCCCTACTAGCAACTAGTTGTCAACAAAATTGCCATCACTACTGTCTCTGACTGCTAACTAGGGCCAGGACTAGGGGGCTGAGGCACAAAATTTAAGGATGCCCTCACTTTCAGGGTCACACAAGTGCCCTGCTACCAACATTTATCCAAAAGTGGTAAATACTTGAGTCAAGGATGCCCAGATCCGTGTCAAGAGCAAGTCTCCTGTTACTGATTAAATCGCTAATTTCAAGAGTTCTTAATCTTTCAATTCAGTTTTAACTGCTTCCTTCATTACCCTAAGACCAAAGTACCCTAAGACTAAAGCATAAATCTGTGGGAATTGGACTGGAGAACAATTTAATTGACTGACACTGCCTTATTCAGAACCATCCTTTTACCCCAATGCTGACTGTCCAAGCAGGGTTCCTTGGTCCTCCATGTGAACAACCTTCTATGGCCTAAACACTCTTTCTTGAAACATGCTCACACATTCACCTTGGATTCTAAGTGAATAAGGTTCAGGTTTAACAGCACATAATTTCTACTTTTTGGAAAGCAGCTTCACATGATACAGTATCTACCTAATGTGGCAATAAAAGCTACTGAGCCCCTCCCTCAACTAATTCTCTCCAAAACCACCTCCCCTACAAATCCCACCAATAAACCAGCTTGATGTCTGTCCTTTATCTGCCAACATCTACATTTCCTTCCAGAGAGAAGACACAGTTCAATATGCAGAACTTTTCCCTCTCCAGCATCTCCGCCCTCCAATTCCTGTACATCATTAGTACAGGTGAAAAGAAAAGCCTGTCTCAGTGGCCATAACTCTACCAGCAGTACTTCAAAGAAATTCAAAATGCACAAAGACAATCTACTTACTTCCAGCAGCGGACATCACACAGTCTTTTCTCTGAAAGGATCAAGGGACAAACCATATATTCAGATTTCTGCAGTCAGTTTAGAAAAAATTCTGAACATAGTGAGGGCAGATGATGCCAATGTCAAATGAAGTCTATAACCACTGTTTCGGTGACTGCTTGCTCCACCACCTCCTTTGCTGTCTCCACCTTACCTTAATTAAGCTGGTCTTGATGCCCAAGTCAGTGCCACCTTCTCAAGAGATCTTAAATGGCAAAGGAATTTTTGTCCACCACAATAGACAAGAAACACCAAAATAGCACCAAGAACCATAGCAAGCCTTACAGGAGACTCTAGAGAGAGACTTTGACCCAAATAAACACTGAAACCTTAAACAAAGAAACCTTACACAAGATCCCTCACCTGCAAGACACATTCACAAAGCCACTGGAGGGCAGTCCCTGGCCAGAAAAAGCAATTTGACTTCCTTCTGGCAGAACACAAAGCCAAGTCCTGGGAAAAAGAGGTTATAGATAAAGAACAACTCTTGACTTCGGCAAAGGAAGTACTTCAAACCAATCCAGCTAGGGCAAAACTTCCTGCCAGGATCTTCAGTTGAGCTCTGGGCCAGAATTTAAAGTAACGTCCCCTCTAAAATCCAGACCACCCAACTCTGTGCTTCCTAGGCCATTATCTGCAAACAGCGTAAGCAGCAGCACACCTTCAAATTACAGTGGCTATACTCTGGAACTTCTTCTGCCTCCAATTGGAGGTGAACTCACCAGCCAAATGTTGAGTGATAAAGGGGAGATGGACAGAGCCGAGGTATCCGAGAAGTTAAGACTCTCATTTCTCCACCTACCACCCCAGACAGCTTATGATTTGCTCATTCAGGAGTCTCCTCATGGGACAAGGGTACTATCTGTTTGATAGAAGATGGGATCGTTTTCAATTTGCACTAAACTCTATGGTAGAAAAACACTTGAATTCACAGATCTGGAAGCACAGAAATCCAAGCCACAGGGCATCAGGTCCCTTCCCCATTTTCAGGGCTTGACTAACCAATTTGCTGTCACTGAGTAACACTGTGGCTGCCTGAGTGTCAACTCTGAAGAGCATAATACCCCACTGCCCTCTCAAACTCATGGCCCAAAACCCCAGGCCGTCATGAGCTCAAACCTGGAGGGATGGCAGGCAGTGGGAACTTTGGAGACACTAAGAAGAAAAAGAATGGCCCAGACTCTTTTCTGTTTAACAAGAATCTAACTCCGCATCAGGAGACACCACACAGTATTCTCTTTCAGCTAGAAAGTCCCCTTCTGCGGCAGACGGACCATGCTCTTGCCAGCAGCCCACATCACCACCCCTGTTCCAGCATCTGTTTTACAGCCTTTCGGCAACCCCAATGCTGTGTATCTTCTTTTAGCTCCCATCAGTTCCAGACTCACCTCTTACATAATGACATCAGCCATGCTCTCAAACACAGCTTTTGTGACAATGCCGGACTGAGCACCCTCATGTCACACTCTACAGCTTTCCCTCATGTGGCTGCAACCCTCAATCAACATCTTGGACGCAACCATCAAAGCCCTATCCACTGTGTCCCTGATACCAGCCGTCATCCCTTCCTCATCCCACAAACCATCAAAACCAGAACCAGAAAATCCCCAGAAGTCAAAGACCTGTCCACCCGCCTGTAGTGACAAGCCTCCAAGTAACAAAAAGAGGAAGTACAGTCCTGGACTTCTCGTCTTTCTCCTCATTCTCCTTGCAGACATTCCTCTCTTTGCCATTCTCAGGGCCTCCCAAAAGAACTACTTTGAATGCCAGTTCAGCTTTGAACTTCTATCAGGCGGGCCCTCCCACGGTCTGCCTGTATACAACTCAAGCAATGGGTGGAGCCCACTCAGTACCAAACTGGAGCCCTCAGGACAGACCTGGCCACCCATTCGCCCCGCAGACATATGGAGACACATGAGTTTGACAGGCAGCAGCAGCGACTCCTGTCCCTTCTTGGTGCTCTCCTTTGTAGGGGACCTCTCTCTGGCCTCACACGATGCTGTGTCTTCTATGCCCCTCTCTTTTGACAAATCAGAAGAAAAAAAAAAGCATAAAATCTCGAGTTCTAGCAGCAAAGCCTGTAAAATCACTAAAATGCCTGGTATTAATAATGTTCACAAAAAGAACCTGCCCAGCCTTCTTGCGCTGTGCCCAGCCCCTCCTCTAGGCAGGTTGGGAAAAATAACAGCCTAGCTTTGTCACAGTCCAGTCCTTCAAGCATATGCAGCCCAGGACACAGCAGACAGAAAACCACAAACAGAATAAGGACTCTTCTATAACAAAACTATGAAGCCATTTCCAAACCAATGCCTGGCCACCCACTCCCGCCCCAGGATGTGGTGCAGGGGTTGGCGGGGCTGGGAGTGGGCAGTGGGGTGTCTATTTCCTGGGCCTCGCCTGTGGCTCTGGAATTTCTTCTTTTTTTCAAAGACCAGTTTTTAGTTTTGGAGAAAAAGAAAAAGGCAAAAGAATGTGAATTTGAGATTTACAGAAAACAACAAACAAAAAAAGTAATTGATTATTAGGATATCAATTAGATCATTGAGAATCCGGTCTTCGCGGTGCCTGAAAATAGAGCTCAAAGAACTTCCCTTTTATTTGCCCAATCAGCTCATCTTTTAAAAGTTTTATTCTGGAGGTTCTCTTAGCTTCTATCAGGGGCAAGATTTGCCTGAAGGCATCTGGACTCCTTTTCCAATACAAATAAGAAGCCCCACACATGTCAAGGAGGTACAGAAAGGGGAGTGAACACTCCTTACAATAAGGGTTTAACCATATGAGTAGTTAATGCTGTTCCATCTGACTTTGACTTGCCCCAAGATTCTTGTTTCACTTTACATGACCCCCGAAAACCACGATATTCGAATTCAGTTTCTCATTATCTCTTGCCTATACTGTACTGCCTCCAGGTTGTCTCATTCTGATGTCATGAACATTCTGATCAGATCACTTCCTCTTTTCAAAAACATGAAGATTCCCTAGTGCAGAGGTCAACAAACTATCGCTAGTGGACCAAATCCAGCTTCCTGTTTTTGTACAGCTTGTGAACGGAATGGTTTTTACACATGAATGTTTGCAATGTATTTGTTGGTAGGCACACTAACTTTGAGCCCCAATTAAGTAAAATGTGATCCCCCAAAAGAATTTTATACAGTAGGCCTACATTACAAAAAGTACTCTATTATTTTTATTATATTTTGAATTCCATTTTGGAAATTTGTTTTCTGTTCTGTTTTATAAGTACTACTTACATAACATCCTTGATTTTTGCCTCTTGGCCTGCAAAGCTTAAAACATTTGCTATCTGGATATTTATTTAAGAAGTTTTCTGGCCTATGCTTTAACACATTCAGAGTAAATCCATATTCTTTAACCTGAGGCTCAAGATTCTATCTGACCTTTCCTCAGCCTCTTTACAGTCTCATCCTTGACCCCAACATTTACTTTCACTGGTCTATTTATTATTCTACATTTTCCTGCCCGTTTTCTTTGTGCTGCTCTCTTTCTTTGAATGTCTTTCCCCTTCTGTCTCTTGATACTAAAATCCTCCCTTTTCTGTGAGGTCTTCCGTGATTTCCACTGTCTGATTATATATTCTCCTTATCTGTTCTATTGCACAGTGTACCTCAAGTATAATCAGTCCTCAGCTAATTAGGGTAATAAGACTATATGTGTGTTTGGTGCAAGAGTGGAAAAGATAATACAGGCTGTCACAGTCAAAATATTGTTTGAAGTGGGTTTGATATAAACTTATTTGGCTACAATTACCTCTAATATACAGAGAGTATGTTTATTACTTGCCCTTGCAACAACCATTCACCCATCTTTTAACCACAGTCTGATTTCCAGTCTCAGGTCACATGTTCTGAGAGGTACTCTACCCTTGATCTAGGGTGAAGTACATGACAGTGGCTTAAGTTAATCAGTGCCTTACATTTCCTTTGTCAAAGTGGTCAGGGTGGATATAAGACCTAGGCTGATCCAGAGTGAATCTTAGGATCATTATGTGGAACACTTGGAAATATGAAGTGGAAATATTCAGCCCCAGAGCAACCAACTGTCTGAGAATGGAGTCAGAATAAAGGAAGTGAAGCCAGAATTGGAGAGAGAAAAAAAACAGAAAGCTGATAACATATTTTGGTCCTCTATATCCAGCCATATCTGAAACTAGACCAAACTATGGACCTTAAGTTTAGCTGGCCATTTAATTCCTTTTTTTAAATTAACTAGTTTGGATGAGGATTTCTGTCACTAGGAACCATAAAACCTGGTAAAAGAACATATTTACCAGTTTGTAAGTGTCATTCGAAAGTATGACAAGAATACAAATGCAGTTGTCAGAATGAGAATGTACTGTAAGTGCCTCATACAGGACGTTGGCGGTGGCACTCCGTGCTTCCACTGCTCTGTTATGTCATTCTTTTCTTCTCTACCAAGCAAACTTGCAATGTCATACAAAGAATTACAAAATAAGTTCATTTTTTAAATTTAAAAACAAATGAATCATTTAACTCTCATTCCATATGTAATTCAAGATAACATTTATCTATATATAATTGGAAAGGGATGGATTGTTACTAAATGACATAATGTGGCAAGTACTGTAGTTCATAACAATGCAGAGGTTTTCCCTGATTCATCACTGTTTTCTAGCTTTTGTGTGTATGTACATCTATATCTATCGTGCTTGATCTTAAAACTGGTTTCAACCACTTCTGACTTAATGAGAATTAATTGTATCATATAGAATTGGCCATACGTAGGTGGTACATGGGAATAATAAGAAAATACCTTTAAAACTAAAACTTCTAGTCATAATACAGTAACAGGGACTAGATTTACCCTCCTATCTTGAACAAATGGAAAACTGGATAAAATCTATAAAACAATGGTTTTTGGACATTGGACAACAGGCAGCACAGGACAGTAGTCCTTGAGATAAGGGAACAAATGAGGTGAAAACCCCCAGCTCCCAGGCCACAGCCCAGGAGGGAGAAACACACAAATCAGCTCACTGGATTGAGGAGTCAGAGCTGGGAGCTTGAGGAAGCCAAATCGATTACCTCATATGGGGAAAAGCATCAAAGAAGAGAGAGCTGCACACATCTTCTCTCTCAGAGATGTGCAGAGAAGCCCTTAGTTTTAGGCTGCCTATGAGGAATCCACAGGCTGAGGAAAGAACCACAGGAAGGAGCAGGACGAAAAATCCCTAGAGGGTTATTTGCACAGGGCTGAGAATAGCTCATGTTCCCACAGGCACTGGTAAAGTCCTCAGGAGGGCACTGTCTCAGTAGCAAGGTCAAATTAGCCTTAGCCTTGAGACTGTTCTGACAAAGCAGATAAATGGATGCCTGAGGCTGGGGGTAGAAGTGAGAGATTTACGGCACACAGGAAATTTTTTGGAGTAATGGAAATGTTCTAAAACTGGATTGTGGTGATGATTGCATAATTGTATAAATTTACTAAAACATGTCCAATGGGCATATTTTATCACATATAAAGTACATCTCAATAATGCTTTTAACAGATAACCAAACACACACTCCATGGATACCCCTATAGCATTGAAGTCATCTTCAAATATCTTTTATAATTTGTGCTGTGATTTGGGTATGTGACTGTGTCTCTTCCAGTTGACTTAAGTTAATCGAAGGGAAAGACTGCATTTTAAACACCTTTGTAACTTTTATACTGGTCAACTGGGTTCTCTTCACATAAAAAAAATGTAAGTGTTTTATGACATATTTCTTGCTTCCTGGATTTCTAGCTGCGGCCCTTCCTTGCTAGCTCAACTAAATTGCATCCTATATTCTACTACCACCAATATTAGGAATATAAAGATATTATTATTATTTTACTTTGGTATAGTGTAAAGTCTTGTTTGAAGGCATTGGGCAGCAGGGTCTGCAAAGGCAGACAAATTGAGTAAGAGACAGGACCAATTTTTTGTCTTACTGCCTCAAATATAATGAATGCAGTGTGAAAAAAGAGAAGAGGACATATTGTTGTATTTACTCAAAGTATTCCTTCCCCTTTTTCATAGGACATTTTTACTCTAAAAGGAGAAAAATATAAGGGGACACATTTAAACATATAATTTATAGCAAAGAAAAGAAAAAATTAAGTTCTTCCCAGAAAACAGAAACTCTACAAAAGGACACTTTGTTCCAATCAGATGTCAAAACACACATAGAGAAACTCATAAAAACTACTTCAAATATAGTATTGCTCTGACCTGAAATTCTTGGGGAAAAAAATAAAACCAAGAAAACATCACTGTTCTATATAAACTAAATCAGAATTAGGGCATAATTATGGGCAAGAGTCTTTTGAAACAGATGGAATTACTTCTGCCACCAAAAACAAACAAATCTTGTCCTGAGTAGTAAGTAGGTAAATCACATATACCAATATTGTCTGAAATTTATATAGAGTACTAATCGCCTATCTTGATATCATAGTCATGAATTCTTTGACAGTCATCTTTCTCTTTTGTTTTAACTTAGAACAACTTCTGATACACTACTTTCTCTATTTTCCCCCTTTTCCCCATTCGAGGATAAACAACCCACCTTATTAAAATAAAAATGAGAACTTTCAGGAATGTTTGTCACCTAATAAACCTGGAGAGAAAAATTCAAAGGAAGTTTAATAAAATAAATGTGGAAAATCCATTTCACAGGAATTGATCCAAATGCATTAATCATTAGCAATGCTGCCTATTGAACCCATGTTTGCCAGGAATCTTACTCCTGACACCTCTGTACTAATGTCCTTAGTATTCAAACTCAGCACATATTTATTACCATTCCTTTACTCTCTAGTAGAATAAACATGGCTGACATCAGACTGCTTTGCCTTACGCTATCTTGTGTGTTTCTGGTCTTTTTCTCCCTTACGGTTGTTTGTTTGTTTTTAGGCGTGGCAACCCTCACAGATTGCAAGGACCTTGTCAGCTTACAATCCCTTATTTTTTATTTTTTACACCTATAGCACCTGGTCTTCCTAGGTGGTCTCTATCCAAGTACTAACCAGGCCCGATCCTGCTTAGCTTTCGAGATCAGATGGGATCGGGCTTGTTCAGGGTGGCATGGCCGTAGACTCTTCCTTATGATTTCCTGGTAAAGTTGCTAAAGTTTTGGCAAGATCTGGATTAAAATTAGGAAAAAAATGGAATATCTGGGATTATTCTAGCCCATTTTAATGAAGTTAGTTATATTTTTCCTATTAGGACTTAACTTGCCCATTTATTTACAAGGCTTAATTATGCTATACACTGTTACCTAAAATAATGAGCTAAGAAATATATTCTAATTCACTTTTACATTAGTTTGCCTTTATGCCATCTTTTTTGTCTTCTCTCATGCTCCATAGAATTATTAAGTAAGTTTTGCTATAAATTTTGCATAATATGCACCAAAATATTGAAAAAAGGCTAAAGATATTAAAGTGTTTTGTTTGTTTGTTTGTTTTTTTAAACTGGAACCTAGGTTTAAAATAAAAACTATTTTAATATTGATCCCAATGTATTTAGCAACTTAGCTTCTTTGCTTATGGTTATGTATTTTGTTGTCTCATGTCAACTATCCAGTGAATTACAATCATGGAATTCTCTGATACATCCATGGTCAGACTATATCCACGTCAGACCATAAAGGCAGGAATGATCTTATACATAGACAGGCAACCCTCCTTTATGATATATTTAAGGGATCCCAGAAAATGTAGCTCTTTTTGAGTACCTTCTCCATGTGCTGATTGATGCCTGAAATCCACTATACTAATAGTAAGTAGAAGTAAACCTAGTAGTGGTAGCAGCAGTAGTTGCACTGACCACATATTAAGCAGCTAGCTACTGTGTGCTAGACTCTGAGGTTTGCTTTTTATATGTTTTATAATTTAACCTGAAATTTTTGCAAGGGCGGGATTATTTGCCCCCAATTTACAGGCAATGGAAGTTAAGTTCAGTGATATTAAATAACTTGCTTAAGCTTACTCAACCAATGGAGGACAAAACTGAGATTTCAAGAGGTATGGGGCACTCTAAAGCTTTCTACTGGTCCACATAGCCTTTCAATGGTTAGAATGTCTTTTTGTCATCAAAAGATACAAATAGGCAGCCCACAGATGAATGCAACTTAGCCCTCAAACAGTAGAAGTTTGGTATTTTTTAAACTGAGAGATTTTTCACAAAAATCTGAATTGTAAATGAAATATCAGAAGAATACATGAGCCCACACGCCCACTTAACAACAGTAGGCAAGAGTTGAGTGCCCTCTCTGAGAGAGGTCTGTATTCTCCTTTGTCTTGGTCCCATCACCTTCCTGCTTTTCTTAAATACCATCCCCTTTGCTCATTTACATCACCTGTCCAGCCCCTGTGACATTTGATTTAATTACCACTGCTTTCAGTGTAGGCTTTGATACTCTAATTACCTCTGGGAGGAACATATAAAACCATATTAGCCATTTGTTTTTCATTGGGAATATAGCTGATATATCTTGAGAACAGAAAAGAAGAAACTGTTGGAATTAAATGGAAAGGAAAGGGATGAGGACTAAGGGAAGAGGAGATTCTTAATGTCAAGTATAGATTGTCTCTTTCACAAGTCTGCCAGGAGATGTTTTTGCAAGGAACAGCATTTCTCATGTTAAGGAGAGGTGAGACCACTTGTCTGTAAGAGCCCGGGCACAGAGCTCCTGCCTTCATATCTTCATCATGATGTAGCCAGGCCTCTGGCTCTTCCTCATTCACATTATTAATAATCTTGAAATATTACATTAGTAATAATTCCTTAGATTTATAAATCACTTTACAATTTGAAAGCACTTTCACTTTCATAGCTCAGTTATTTTGGTTCTCATAACAACTCTGGAGGTAGTCAGGTAGGTGTTATTATTCACATATTTCAGATGAGGAAAACAAGTCTTAGAGTGAGGTAACACAGTTAGTAAATGATGGAGCTGGGACTAGAATCCGGTCTCCTAACACGGAGACCGGCTGCCCTTTTGCATTTTATCTTGTTGACTGTGCTGCCTTCTCCCCTGCACAATAATTACCATTTCCTCTTTTAAAAATATTAGCCTAATTGAGATTAATTATACCTCTAATATTTACTGTCCTGTTTTTCCAAAATTTTATACCACTTTTTTTCTAACATATCATTAGGAAAAAACCTCAACCATGAGACATTTTTCTTGGCATTGTACTATTTTTCTTGGGTCATCATAGAAAAAATGAAAAGCAGTTGTGTTAAATTTTGAGGATGCTTGGCTACATACACATCCTCCATAAGATTTGGCCAGATTATTTCTAGTCATATAAAAATTCTGCAAGTTTAATTTACTGCTTGAAGGTTGATGTCTTTTTTTTTTTTTTTACGCTTGTCTATCTTTCCCAGTAAGATTTCTAGATGCATTCAAATAGAAAAGAGGAAAATATGTTGGCAACACAGCATATTGTGCCATAGTGCATCTGAATACAAGCCACATGAAAGCAGTTTAATTTCCTTCTGGGTCTTGTAAGGAAGGGAAAGTCAATATAATTTGTTCTTTGAGGCTTCAATTCCATTCCAGGTGACAGCCTCATCAACACATTAGAAAAATGATCTGAGCAATGTTATCACTGGGGAGGGGTGGCATAAGTGTTAGTAATCAAAACATATGGGCATGTCTTAGAAGGAAAGAAAACACATTTCTCACAGAACATTAGGTGCATAGAGTATGTAGGAAAAGTTTTAAGATAACATTAGACTATATTATTAGGAATTCTGTTTTAATTTCTTCAGTTTGGCATTTTACAATTTAGAAAGAATAGGGGGGAACTTGAAGGAAACATGAAGGAAAAAGCGAAGACTAAATTAGTAGAATTTAGAAAGAGGTTGAGGAGATGTAATGTTAGAACTTGAAGGAAACATGAAGGAAACATGAAGGAAAAAGCGAAGACTAAATTAGTAGAATTTAGAAAGAGGTTGAGGAGATGTAATGTTAGAGAAGATCAAAAGGCAATTGAGATGCGTTCAAAATAAACAAAGAGTCACTATGATTAGGAGTCCTCTCCACAATTGAGATATTTGGTCTATGAACTTTGTGACAATACAAGTGACTGGTTGCTTCATATTTAAATAATATTTAAACATGATTTTAGAAATTATGCTGCTAAATACTTGTTACTGATTTATAGATTTAGGATCTATAACTTAGAGTCTGCTCCCAATGATAAATGGTGAAAGGTTGCTTCTCAACTTCTAAAGAAATAGTTATTTTACTATTTATACATGACTCGTAATGAAACACTACTTCTAATTTTACTAAAGAGATCTGCTTTTAAAATCTGAAATAAAATCATGGGGCTACATTAAAAATTTCTTCCACATATCTGAAGATGCAAAATCTCTGTTTTAGCATACTGGACTTAAAACCACTTCTACCTTCGAAATTCATCAAGGCAAGCTGCACTCTGTATACTATATCACTGCCATCATCATCTCTGGTTTTCTTTCCATTGCCTTTCTTGACTCGGTGGCTGCATTCTCACACACATCACACTGACGGTAATAACAATGTTTGAGGGTCCAACAGAATATTTTGAAATACCAGCATTGTAGGAACTGCTTATTTGACAGAAGTGAATAATAAATAATAAAGGCAATAAAGAGTAACTGCGTGCTTGTCTCTGACACAGAAGTTACAACCTTATTGGGACAGGCACTCTTTGAGGGCAGGGTAGCTAGTATTAAAGTGCCCGATCTGTTATTTATGGAATAATTTTCTTGAAGTATTAGATTCTTTTTAATAAGGACCTAATCTTGTAGTTTGGAAATGTAAAGTGGTATCTATCAATTGGTATGGTTGTATAAATGATAAAGTTTGTTGTTTTTTTTTTTTAACCTTGCAATGTCTGGCTTAGAGAAAACAACTCTTGGGAGAGAAAAAGTAAAGTTTGGTCAGCCCACTGTTAGATTGTTAGTTTCACATTAGGAGTAACAATGATAGATTATTACCATGGCTGGAATAAAATTTTGTATCAAGAATTTTATTTTACATATAGGAAGGAAAACTCCAGTCTTAATTTTTGAACTCTTTAATTCCTATAGCCTTCAGGATTTGTGCACAAGCATCTGCTGGCATGTTCTTGAAGGACTGCTATTTTGCTAGGCTCCTTGAAACCCAGTTTACTCATTCTTCAAGAGCCAAATGAAAGAAAATATGTAAGTACAAAAATTATCCTCATGGTATTACTACTATAATAGAAACTTGGAAATAAACCTAAATATCCTACGGTAGAGTCTAATTAAATGAGAGGTGGTATTTTCTTATTCTGAAATACTATGGAGCCACATTTATTGTTTTTGATAGTTAATGATTTGAGAAAATGCTCATGATATAATGCTGATTGACAGTATAGACAACAAAATTATATATACTATATGAAGTCAGTTCATAAACCTACACATGAAGAAAATACTGCAGAATGTTAAGTTATTTTCTCTGGTGGTGGGATAGTAAGTGATTTTTATTTTTTATTTTTTAGAGACTTTTCTATGTTTTTACAATTCTTTACAATGAATTTGTTACTTTCACAATTGAAAAGAAAACCAACAAATGACATTGTAACTTTTAAAAGATCAAGCAGATCTTTTAAAAGATCAAACTTTTAAAAGATAATGCATCCTCTCTGAGGCCTTTACCAACAGATATTATTTGTTCCCGCTCCATGTTCACATAACACTCAGTAACCATTCTCCACTCTGAGCCAGAATAATCTTCCTGAAAAGTAAATCTTATGACTCAGCAATTCCACTCCTAGGATATACTCAAGAGAAAACACGTGACCAACCACTCAAAAACTTATACAACAAATGTTCATAGCAACATCTGTTGTAATAGCCAAAATGTGGATGTAACCTAAATATCCTGATGAATGGATAAATAAAATGTGGTATATTCTTACAATGGGTGATAGCCAAACCATTATATGTCTAAATCCTAATCCTCAGAATCTGTGAATATGTTATATTACATGCCAAATGGGGAATTAAAACAGCAGATTGCCAAGCAGCTGACCTTGGAATAGAGAGATGATTCTAGATTATCCATGTGGCCCCAGTGTAATCACAAGGGTCCCTAAAGTGGAAGAGGGAGGCAGAAGAAAACATTGGGGTTATTCAGTGTGAGAAGGACACCCTCTGTCATTGGCTTTAAAGATAGAATAAGGGAACCACTAGCCAAGGAATGCAGGAAACCTCTAAAAGCTGAAAAAGGCAAAGAAACTGAAGTTCTCCTCTAGAACTTCCAGAAAGAAATGCATCCCTGCCAACACCTTAATTTTAGCCCAGTGATGCTAACATCAGACTACTGACCTAAAGAACTGTGAGATAATAAATTTGCATTGTTTTAAGACACTAAGTATTATTAGTTATATATTAGTTATATAGTTATATAAGTGTTAAATTGTTATAGCTGCAATAGTAAAGTAAAACAAATAGAATATTATTCAACAATAAAAAAAATGAATATTGATACATGCTACAACATGGATAAACTATGAAAACATTAAGCTAAGTTAATGAATCTAGTCATAAAAGTCCACATGTTGCATGATTCCATTTCTATGAAATGCCCAGAATAGGCAAAGTTAATGAATCTAGTCACAAAAGTCCACATGTTGCATGATTCCATTTCTATGAAATGCCCAGAAAAGGCAAATCTATAGGTACAGGTCTAGTGGTACTTCAAAGCTGGGGCCAAGGTGGGGTGGGATGTGACTGCTATCAAGTAAACAGTTTCTTTTTGGAGCGATGAAATGTTCTAAAACTGATTGTAAAGATAATAGCACAGTTCAGTGAGTATACTAAAAACTGTAATGGTACGTGTATTATTTCTCAATAAAGTATGTATATACACACACATATATGTATATGTGTATGCTCATACATATGTGTGTGTATATATTCTCTGATGAAAAATCTTCAATGGTTTGAATAAAATACGAATGCTTAGAACAGCACACACAGCCCTTCATTATCTGGCCTGTATTCTTCCCAGCTGCATCTCTTGCCACTTTCTAATATGTACCGAAGAATCCAGACATACTAAATGATTTGCAGTTTTCTTGATCTCTCTCTGTACCTTTTCAAAAGTTGCTTTTCTACCTAGAACATCCTCATCCTTCTTCTTCTTACTCCTGTTATTTTTCAGAACTCAGTTAAAACTGCATCTACAAGGAGCTTTTCCTGTGCAATCCCACAAGGCTAGGTTAGGTATCCTTTAGTAATTTCTTCTATATTTATCTGTCTTCTCTATTAGACTATAAGCTCGTAAAATCTTATGTCTTATTCTTAATAGCTAGTATAGCATCTGGAACATGCTGGCAGTAAATTGATTCTAAAGTATTTATTTATGAATTAATATCTTAATTATATTACACATTGTATTTTTTGTATCCTTATCTCTTAAATAGATTGTGAGCGTCTTGCTCTTATTTACCTTTGTATTCTCCCGGCAACGCAATGCCAAGTTTATAATAGTTATTCTATAAGAGAATGAATGAATAGATATTATGCATAGTCATTTTTAGGCACCTTAACAAATTTATCAGATGTGACTACCCAGAACACAGTTAAGCTTTAGCTATGGTACTTTTTGCTTTTTTAAAGACACTGACATTTTAATGAATTTCTGAAAGCCACAGAATGTTTTTAAAAAATGACTGCATATGCTGCAAGTGTGATTTAAGTATATATAAATATATCAGTAATTTAGGTTACCTAATTTATAAATAAATGTTTCATTCTACGGAGACATATTATTTGTAAAGTAATAGGCTCAAGTTGATTAAAACTCACACATAGTTTAAGTAATTTAACAATTGAACATCTTTGCCCAACAGAAACTAATTCAAAACAATCTGTCTTTGTTTGTAGGATATGATTGAATCCCCAGCAGCAAATAGAATTCACTGGTCCATTATACTAACACAAAGGCTGTTAGAATGTGCATGCCTGGTGAGTATTAAGCACTGACATTCAGGGTCGGGTAGAACAGTGTTTTTTAAACTCAATCAGTCTTTATTACCGAAGCAATAACAAATACTCTCATAGAAATCATCTCCATGCTCATCACATCACAGAGAGTTCATATAATTAAAATCCGAATGGCTACATTCAAATGATCAAATATATTTTCTATATAAGATAATAATAAAATGTTAATTTTGAAAGCACTGTAAGGACAGTTGATTCGGGAAGACTTATGAGAAATAACCATATTATATATCCATTTTCAGATGAGGAAACTAGGGAACAGAAATGCCAAGTGACTTGCTCAAGGGCACATCAATAAAAAGTGGTAAGGTCCAAGTTGATACCAAAGCAATTTGGCTTTAAATTCAGGGTTCTTGATGTAGTACATATATACAATAGAATATTACTCAGCTATACAAAGAGATGAAATACTGCCATTTGTGACAACATGAATGGATCTTGAGGTAACCATGCTAAGCAAAATAAGCCAGACAGAAAAAGTTGAAAACCACATGATATCACTTATATGAGAGATATAAATCCAAAAGCAGCAAACAATCATGACAAACAGAGACTCACGAGCATGGATAGTGGACTAGTGGTTACCAGAGAGAAGGGAAGTGGGTGGTAGATAGGAGTAAAAGGAGTCAAATGTACGGTAATGGAAAGAAGTTTAACTATGGGCAGTGAACACACAATGCAATATATATTTTACTTACTGTTGAATTGTACGCTTGAAACTTATTGGATTTTGTTGATCAATGTCACCCCAATTAAAAAAAAAAATCCAAGGTTCTTCCCACTGCACCATGCCGCCTGCATCTTTTCAAGACATGCCTTAGAGAGCTGAAGTCATATGAATTGAAGAGATTATCAAGAAAGATAGGTAGACTCCCCCAACCTCACATCTGTTGATTATGTCCAATGACCACGTAACTTAACGACGTTAAGTGCTAGAGGAATCGAGTCCCCAAACTGGGGTTTCACAGACTTTTCTTTCTGATCTCACAGATTGAATCAGGCCTCTTTTTATCTTTGGTTGGCAATGGCACTGCTCCTAGACACTCAAAAGTGAGCCAGAGGGGCTTAAAGGGAGTGAGTTGATCTTGAAAAAAGTTGTTCCTTCTGACATTTTAAAGTAGCTAAATTCATACCAGCTTTCATAGTACATACATTAATTTACTGAGTACTTACTGTGACCAGTCATCATACTATGAGTTTAAAAAAATTTTTTTTTAATTTTAGCCTTACAATAATTCAGTGAAACATGTACCATTTTTACCATCTCATTTTGTAGATGAGGAAACTACAACTTAAGGAAAGTTAAGTAATTTAATTTGCTCCAGATCATAAATTCTGGAGGTAGAATTCAATCTGAGAAAAACTCCAGAACCCAAGCTATTTACTCTCTTGCCTTTTAACATGAACATCTTTGAAGCTGTTTTGTGATGAACTCCCATGCCCGCACCTTCAATCACTGGACCTAGCATTTAAGATCACCACAGAGGTTTTGTGTGGTTTCAGACTAACAAGTTAGAAAACAAACAGCAAAGGTAAAATATACATTTCAGACTTTAAAAAAGTCTCTAAGATTTAACATGATAGAATATCATTCAGCAATACAAAGGAATGGACTAATGACATATGCAACAACACAAATGAGTCTAAAAAGCATTATGCTAAATGAAAGAAACAAGATTCGGAAGACTCCATCCTGTATGATTTTATTTAAATGACATTCTGGATAGGATAAAACTATAGGGGCCAAAAGATATATCAATGGTTACTTGTGGCTAGGAAAGGAGGAAGTGGCTAACTGTAAGAGAACAAGGGAACTTTTGGGGATGATAAAAATATTCTATTTACATTTGTCAAAATTATAATGGTGTACACCTGAAAGAGTGAATTTACTGTGCATAAATTATAACTCAGTAAACCCCACTTTAAATAATAAATGAATAAATATAGTCTCTAAAGCAGTATTTTTCAAATCTCCATTAGTGAGACATAACCCATCAATGAGTTGAGAACTTCATTTAGTAGGTTGTGACTGGCATTTGGAAAAAAGTGAAATAGAATAAAATAGGAAATATCAGAGTCATTGCACACAGTAAAAGGAACATTGTTAATGAAGCATTGGCTTCAGGAAATTAGCATATCAGGAAAACAGAAACCATTGTCAGTCAGTGTGTTTTTAACAGAGGGCATTTAATCCAGAAAACTGGTTATATAAATGCTGACGAAGTTGAGAAGCCAAACAGGGGAAGGTGAGGCAACCCAAAGGTCAGCAACGGTAGAAACTACTACTACCTTTAAACTGGAAGGACAAAGGGAAGTGGCAGTGTTGCTGGATCCCAGAGCTGGGATCCTCCAACAGAAGCTGAAATCACAGGAGGCTTTTTTTTTTTGGCTGAGCTGAAGCCAGAGAAGAAACTCAGCCACTGTCAAATATGCATTATAGGCAGAGAAAGATGGAGAGAATCAACCTAGCTTTTCCATTCCTCCTACCCTCCAGTGTCATAACAGGGCCCTGCATGGGTGAGACCTAGACAGAACATAACCTGGAGCCTCAGAAATACAGCCTCTCAGGATCTGCAGAGGAACAGCAGGGAGTGGCTTTGAGAGCCAGCAGGACAGGGGCTGGCACAGCCGCAAAGTAAAACCTATTTTTTTTATTAAGGGTCACATTCTAAAAGGTTTAAAAGGCATTGCTTTAGAGGGAGGAGCCACTGTCTACTTTATGCCATTATATTTTATTCTACATACAAAAGGAATAAAAATCACACTCTTGACCACTAGAAGATGCCAAATTTTGCCCTTTTTGATGTGTTTATATAAGGCAGTTTGAACTAAAGAAGTCAGTTGAGAGACAAACCCACTTCTCTCATTAGTTTTGGAATAGTTATACAAAGGTCTCTTAGTAGAGAAAACTCCCAGCAGATATAGGTGAAATTTAGGCTAGAAACAACGGAACAAGAAGGAAACATACAAGTGGCAAATATGTATACTAAATGGTTCTCTCTGATAGTGTACAAGAAAAATAATATCAGTTAAAAATTGATAAGCTGGGTATGAAATTGCCTGTCAGCAGCTATTTGTGTGACAGCTCTATTAAATTGCCTAGATCCACAAGGAACAGCAGCCAAAATTCATTAGCACCACTTTATTTCTGACTCTGGTGATGGTTTCCTTCCTCTAGTTCTAAAGCTTTGATTTTAAATCATTTTGGGGTTTCTGATCCCAGGAAATGACTTTCAAGGCTCCCTCACTGAGTCAAATGTAATGTTTGATCCCTTGTACTTAAAAACATGCCAGTGCCTACATTTGGATTTCTCTGTTTATACTAATTGTGCAGGAACAATGTGCTTCAATTTGTTTCTTTTCTGTCTTATCTCCTGCAGTTATTTTTAAGTATGATTTTGGTAATAATATTTTAAACTGTACCATTATCAAGAGTTCTTTTTAAAGGCAATGAATATTTGTTAGATGAATGATGAGTGGATGGAAGGATGAAGGCCATGTGAGTGAGTCTCAGTTCCAAGTTTAGACAGGCTCGTGGGGAAGTCCTCAAGCCAGTTTCCTGGTTCTGACTAGATGTGTAGTTTGAAGACCACCAGAAAGCCACTGTGCTGCCACCTAGTGGTAGTTTAACCTTCATGCAGGAAAGTACTTGAAAAACAAGCTTGAATACGAAACGAAAGTGAGTATTTCAATTCTTTTTCTGGTTCCATCTGCTTATGGCTGCCTCTCCTCATTTGGCTATCTTTGATAGTAATAGCATTACATCTTGGTTATTTAACATATGTACAAAGAACATGTTCAAAATTATTTAAATAGGTGTCACTAGTTCAGGCACCATATAGTGGGGTAGGTCCTGCCTGGTATAATAAATGCCAAAGGTCTGTGTGTATTTTGAGACAGTCATCAGGCCCCTGGTTTTTTAAATGTGATAGCCAGCTGTTTTTAAGAGAAAGCATGATAATAATTTCATTACTTCCATACTTCTGTTTCAATTTGACAATTCTCTTTAAAGAACATACTTTTCTTTTTCTGGACAAACACTAATGTCTTGGTAAAAACCATTTATCTCAGAACATAACAATGTAAAAATAAAATAAAACAGTTACAAAGTTTAGGAAACAAGGAGTATAAAATAAGGACTTTATGTAAAATAGATTTTATTGTATAATAAAGTTACCTTGGCTGAAGGAATTTGAGATTGAGACTACGTTAGTTTATGTTAGGTAACACTTCTCTCAGACTTTATTTGCTTTCAGTGGGAATTTTGGGGATGTTTAAACAAGTGCCCAAGCATATTTCTACATTTGAATGAGGCTCAAGGATCCTGTGGAAAAGGAGTCAAACTCTTCTCACAGCTGAACATGTCCGATGGACTCAGGATGAGGGGAAAAGAAGCCAGAGTATAAAGAAGGCAAGAAGGCAGAAGCCGGGAGGGGAATCCTCATGAGTGTTGAAGAGGTTTGGAGGGAGGGCCAGGCTGTGCATCAATCCACTCAGGACTTTGACAGATTGGACGAGGCCCACTCACCTTATGGAAGACAACCTGCTTTACTTAAAGTCAACCAATTTAAGTGTTAATCTCATCTACAATATTCTTACAGAAACATTCAGAATAATGTTTGATTAAGTATCCTGTTCGGACATCCTGCAACCCAGCCAAGTTAACACAAAATTAACCATCACATGTGCCTTGGTGAGGGCCTGTTCTTATCCATTGTGCTATGCTCTCACTAGACTCTTTTAAGCTATAGATTCATGTGCTTCATTTCTGAGAAATGTTGTTGAATCTTTTCTTTGAACACTCCCTTACACATTTCCTCTCTTCTGTATCTCTGGAGCTCCTACTATTAGGGTTTTAGAAATTCTAGCTGGACCACCAATGTTTCCATCTGCTTTTCTTATTTTTCATCTGCTTGTCTTTTCTGGAAGATTTCCTTAATTTTTCTTTCAACCCTTTTATTGAGTTTTAATTTTTGCTGTCATATTTCTAGTTTCTAGAGATTTTTTTCCTTTGAGAGACCTCTCTCCCCTTTTAAAATAGCATCCTGTTCTTGTTTCATGTGGTGAACCTTTTCTTATCTCTCTCAGGATATTAAAGGCAGCATTTCTTTTTTAAAAAAATTCTTTTTCTCTTGCAAGGTTTGTTTCCTCCAAGTTACTTTTTTCTGTTTATTTCTTTGGTTTCTATCTTTCATATTGGAGACTTCCCTCAGACGTATGGTAGTTCTGGGTTGTTTTAATACCCTCAAGAGTAGGGAACTAAAAAGCTACTGGTAGTGGGTTGAGGGGAAGGAGATAGGTGTTGAATGTGACCTTCACAATGGGATGAACTGGTCAGATTGTGCGTAGCTGGGAACCTCCACTGTCAGTTTGTTTAGATCTATTTTATTGGGCTGGTTAAATTCCTCAAAGAAAACTTCTGATTTCCTTTCTTAAGGACAGGGCTTCTGGTTGCTAAGAAGTGGCCGAGGTGTCTCAGGGTGCAGATGTAGATGTTCGCTTCATCTCTGTTCTCAGTATTATATGCCCCATGTTTAATCATGCCTGGTGTCCCTTGTTTTAATCTCTCCTGAGAGTAAACCTCCACCGTCTCACTAGGTCTTATCAGTGGCCCAGCTGCCAAGTAGGGAGGAGATCTGGGGTCCAATTACTTAATAGACTCTCAACTAAGCATCCTATTTTCAGCTTATCCCCACTCCCACCTCCCAGCTTCCACATGCTGCCACTATTTGAGCCCACCGGAGACTCTATAAATTGGAACGGGTGCCAGTTTTCCCCACTGCTGACTTAAGATTCTATTTTTGGGTGGTTTATTAAGCTATTTATCACCCCATCTGTTTTCCAGCTTCAAAATCTTGCTTCTATTGCCTCCCTTTCCTTTATGACAATTACTTCACTGTGTTTTAATGGGGTTGTGAGAAGGAGCAAAAGTAGATGCCTGTGTGAAACTCACTATCTTTACCTGAAAGGCCTTCTGCAGAATCTTTAAAATGAATTTCTGTTTATGAAGTTTCTATTCACTTAAAAATTCTTTAAGTATTTTTAAGGTACAGAAGTAGAGGTGTTTTTTTTTTTTTTAAGTTTGGTTTTTTTTGTTGTTGTTTTGGAGGTCAAACACAATTAACTTCATGCGTATGATTTCTTTCATTGTTTCCAAGCTTAAGAAGTCTTTTCCCTATGTTAAGATTAGATAAATACTTAAATCTGTTCTAAGGAAATCTGCCAGGTAGCCATGGTTTTTTTGGCACCAGCTCCCAGTCTTCTATTGGCAATGATTTCCTAACTCTCCTTCTAGAGTATCCCCAATGACTTTCAGAATCCCCATGATGGCAGCTGTTCACTAACATTCTCAGCCAAGGCCTTTTCTTCTCTTCCATGGTAGCTCCTTGTGCCTCAGGCCTTTCCCAAACCCTTCCATCTCATCCAAACTCACCTGTTCAGGGGCTTATTTCATTATAATCTGCTCTTTCTTAGCTAACAAAAGGTACCTAGAACTATTTTAGAGGAACTTTATATTCATTATTGATTTAATCCTTACAACAACCCAGTGTAATGGATATTATTAGTCTCATTTCATAGATTAATAAATTGAGGCTTAGAGAAGTTAAGCCTCTCTTGTTCAAGCTGGTAAGTCAAAGAAGGTCTACAGTACCACAGCTTTTAACCTCTGCATACTTTCTCCCTATGCTAGAAAATATTTACTGTGCTAACTCACACAATAAGACATTTAAAAAATTTAATGGCTATTTTTAAGAGAATACTTTAACCTAAATAGTGAGTCTAATAGTGAAATTTTCAAATACAACTAAAGTTTTAGGCAGTGGAGCCTTTCACTGCCATTTAGGGTTACCTTTCTCCGCCCATCTGCCCCCGCAGAATGCAGCAGTCTATTTGGCATTTTTAACATTGTAGCTAAAGATTACAAAAATAAAGCCATTTATGACCATAAAAAGCTCTGTGGGAGCTATGTTATAAACTACAGCACTCGGCTGAGAAAGACTAGTTTTTAAGCAGTGTATTTAGATATGTTGACGTGTTACTAGACACATACTTGAGCCCATTCTCCATTTCACCCTTCTGTTTTTCAAGTCAAAGGATTTTTATTCTTCATGGAAACAAATGATATCAAAATCACAAGGCATTTACTCTGATTATTTTCATATAAGGTTACATAAACACACAGTATTTATGATTTAATACACATTTTTTAGCCTTACTGGGCTAAGTTGCTTTCCAAGAAAGAATAGCACAGTATTTTCTAGATCTTCCCCAGAGATTCAGTATTATTTCTCCTCTACCCCGGAACATTCAGCTCTTCACCTCTGACACCAAGCTGTACAAATTCCCCAGTTTGTGTTTATGTCTCTTTCTCTCTCACACAAACACATTAAAGGACTACTATGTGCATTGCATGTGACATAAAAATAATAGGACAATGATCCTCTCTTCAAAGAGGTCATGGTCTAGAGGAGACATACAATGTACAATATGAAAAAAAAATATTTTAAAAATCCATTTCTGTAGGAAGAAAAATAAGAATTTTTTCTTTTATACTTTCAGACAAAAAAATGGCGGTTTCAGACTTTTTGCCCCCTAACCCCCAAAACCCTAAATCTTCTCATACCCCTGTCTTCTCTTCTCAGTAAATGGCATTCAGGCAGTTTTTTAGACCAAAAACTTGTGCTGTTTCTCTTAGTGTCCATGTCTGTCCCTTTCTGTCTGCTCCAAATCCAATCTATCATCAGGTACTCCAAAATATATTCAGCAGCCAACTGGTCTCTTTTTTCACTTCTGCTACACTAATCTAAGCACATCATTTCTCACTTGGACTGCTGCAATAGTTTCTGAATGGAGTCTGCTTCCTTTTCTTCCATTTTTGCTCCATGGCAATTTATTCGTCACAAAGCAGTCAGAGAGCTCTTCTAAAAGTACATGTTAGCTTCTATTTCAGCTGTAATGGGGTAACATGGTCTGGATCTACCTTCTACCATAATTAGAAAAATGTATATTTATTTAACAACTTTTAAATGTATTTAACAACTGTGTTTAGACATTAGACAACTGGCAGCACAGACCATTATCTCTGAGAAAGGAAACAATTGAGTGAAGCCAGCGAGTGTCCCAGGTTACCTGAGACAGTTTCCGGGCTTCATGCAGGCAGCAGGAACCCAGACAGATGCCAGAGGTCTTACTGAATTGAACAGAGATGAGAATTTGGAGAGGCCAAGGTAGTTAGAATTTGTGGAGCACCATTTTTTGAAAAAACTTCACTTTCCATATCAAATTACTTTGGTTACTATGTCTCAAATCAACTATGTAAGTGTGGATCTATTTCTTAACTTTCAGTTTTAGTTCTCTTTATTTATCAGTCATTACCACATTGTCTTAATTACTATCGTTTTAAACAGTCTTGTGATAAGGTAGTATATGGCTTCCAGCTTTGTTCTCCTTTTTTGTGATTGTTGCTCTAGGTCTTTTGCATTTCCAGAAAATTTTCGGAGTCAGCTTGTCAATTTCCATAAAAAGTTCTGTGAGGATTTTAGTTGAAATTGTGTTGAATTTACAGATCATTTTTGGAAGGCTATTAATCTTAACAAGATTGTGTCTTCTAATTCATGACCATGATATAACTTTCCATTTATTTAGATTTTCTTTAATATCTTTTACCAGTGTTTTGTATTTATAACTGTCTAAGTTTAACACAATTTTTGTAAATTTATTCTTAGTTTATATTTTTTATGCTATTTGAAATGGTATTTGAAATTTTCATTTTTCAATCATATGCCAGTAAACAGATATATAATTGAGTTTTGTATATTAAACTTATATTCTATGACCTTGTTAAGGTCACTTATTAAAACTATTAATTTTCTGGTACATTTGCTTTGATGTTTCTATAATAAACAATCATATTATCTATGAATAAGGACAATTTAACTTCTTTTTTCTATTCTTTAATTTCATTGTGATCAGAGAATATACTCTGTAAAATTTTAATATTTTTGATTTTTCATGAGACTTGTTTTATGGCTTACCATGTGGTCATGATGGTGAATGTTTTAGATGCACTTTAAAGATGTTTTACCATTGTCTTCTGGCATCCATTGTTTCTCATGAAATATTTCAATAATGAAATGCCATCATAAATCATTGTTTCTCTGTATGTAAATGTTTTTCTCTGACACTTTCAAAATAATCTCTTTATTTTAGTAATTGGACTATAATATACCTAGTAGTGATCTTCTTGTATTTATTTTGCTTGGAATTTGTTGAGTTTCTTGAATAGGTAAGTCAATTATTTCCACAAATTTGTAGAAATTTCGACTTTTTTTTTTCAGTTCTGTTTTTGTCTCATCTCTTACTTTTCTCACTCTGTGATTCAAATTATACTTGCATTAGATCATTTAAAGTGCCCTACAGATTATTGAGGCTGTGTTCATTATTTGCAATCATTTCCCCTAGCTTTTTTCAGAATGTATAATTTCTAATGGTCTTTCTTCAAGTTCACTGATTGTGGTAACCATGAGAATTGCCTCCCAGGCTGTCAGCTACCAAGAGTGTAATTGACTGAAGGCCTGAGCTGCTATACTGTGAACTCATCACTATGTTGTGCTGAGGCCACACTTCCTATAGGCTGCTGCCAGTCGAACATTGAGAGTGGCAGAGATTCTAAGGACTCCTTTGATGGATCACTTTGGCTTGATGACTCCCTGTTGGCCTTCCTGAACTTTCCTTAGACTGCACTACATGACACCTAACCTTCTTCCTTTTCTCTTTCACTCTAACACAGGTTTGCAGTGTAATACGATGGCTGTCACAGCTTTCCTCAGTCCCCTCTCCATTTTCTATAAGAAGCATTTCCCTAAATAAAAGACTTTCATATTTAATTCATTCTTAGTGTCTGCTTTGAGGGGGCACCTGGAATAACACAGGTAAATTTAGGAGTGGTCTGAGGAAACAGGTGGAAAAATAAGGATTTGAAATTGACTTTCCCACCACCTGGCAACTGATTAAGATGCAATTCTGCTGGCAGATGGAGCAAGGGTAGTCTATGGCAAAAGACACAAGCTCAACTGCTAAATCTTTTATTGGTGATGAATTGGGGAAATGTATCAGTGGAGAGCAATGTTGTGAAAGGTATGATAATGTAAGTATGCATACAGACTGTGCTCTGAAATCTATTTCTGAATTTGCATCAAGGGTACACTTGCCATGAATGACTATGGCAGAGAACTATGGAAACACTACTCCTGGGAGACACAGGACTCCTCTGATGGCAGACTTTGACTCAAGGACTCTCCATTGTCTTTTGCAAACCTTCCTTGACTGACAAACAGTCCATCCATCAAATCTTCCTTCCCTCTCTCCTTCACTTGAGGGTCAGACCTGCATCACAGTGTAATGGCTCTACCAGTCTTCTCCAGCTCTCTCTCCATTTTTTCTTACTAGTATTTTTTATAGTAGCATCCTTACATGTTTAATCCCCTCTTAGTGTCTACTCCTCAAAAGACCCAGATGAACACACTGACCCTTTCTTCTGTTATTCTAATAGCTGTTAAGCTATTGTTGAGCTATTAAAATGGTCCGGGGCAGGTGCTTCTGTGGCTCATACACATTGTCTATCTGCTGGCTCTCCTCACTGGCATGGGGCAGCCCAGGCCTGCAATTGCTCCACCTTCCCCTGCATGCTCTGTCAGCTTTTTTACTCCTGAGTGGATGTGTGTTTAGCTTCAGAATGAAAGACACCAGCATCAGACAGGACATTCTGAAATAATATGACTTTTAAGAAGATTTCTCCAATGAGGACATGTTCCTTCCACTGAGCTTTCATAGCCTTTGCTTATATATTAGTATTACATTCTTCCTTGTATCCAAACTATTTATTTTAATTACTAAAGTGTGAGTTCCTGGAGGAAACAACTTTTCAGTTTGATTCCGAGAGGGCTGTCTAATCATATATAGTTTTGTCTTTACTGTTATCAGAGTGTGCCATAACCCAGGATGACCAATCAGAATATATCATCCCTCTGGACATAGCGATTGGTTTAAGTGACAGTCACACAATCAAAAATCAAGCCAATCAGAGTTCTTTTAAGGAGGTCATTATAAGACAATAGAAAGAAAAAGAGGTTTGTTTTTTCTCAGTTGTTAATTAATTTTACATTCAAATCAATCCTACAGTTGTTTTTTTGCCTCTGCATGCAAATTAAGTCAACACATAATAAAGTACTGTCTACACATGGGAGACTCCACTGAAGACATGGTGTTTGGATCCAGCCATGCCTGGAATCAGCTCATCTCCTGAGACTTCAGGTTACATGGTAATGAAGTCTTTTACTTAGGCTAGTTTATGTAAAGTTCCTATTTCTTGCTGAAGGAGTCCTGGTTGATTTAGTAAGTAAATATAACATATATTCATTTGATAGTATAATAGTATTTGTATAGATAGATCTCAAAGTCAACCGTTGAAATACTGATCCTTTCCGTGAATTATACTTTGATATTGAAGGAACTGTATTCTTTCTTTCTAATATATTCTGACCAAATCCAACTCCCAATTATTCTTTTTTTTTTTTCCACTAAGCATTAGGGATGCCTTTTCTATCCATGCTCTTATTTTATACTATATACCTTTTCTGGAAAATCTTACCTACTCTCATTGTTTCAGCAACCATCTCCAGGCTGATAAAAATAAATTCACATTTCTTAATCCTCCACTCAAAGCATCAAGAACCGGATATCCAAATACTGGTTGGCATTGACACATCACTATTTCCCATGTACTTCAAAGCGAAAGTGTCAATATGAAATTAATCATCTTTCCCAACTATGTTCTTTTTCTTATAATTTAAAAGTATTAATTGATGAACATACAATCTACCTGATCTCTAAAAGAAGGTAACGTCCTTGAGTCTTTCTTTGTCATTCACCTTCTGTATACAATCAAGCCATCGAGCCCAATTATTGACTTCATCTTTCAATTATTTATTAAGTCCATCTTCTCCTTACTATTACCATTATTTATAACAATAATATCCGATTTTAGTCTCTACCTTCCCCCAAATAGAGGGCCCCACTTACTACCACAGCTCTATCCGAATCACAAGGCTGTCTCTAGGGAGTCTTTCCTTTATGTAGAAAGTACAAACTCTTCTTGGTCTAAACTTTGCCTCTCTCTCCTGCCTTCCTTTCAGACATTCACTGCCCCTTGCTTTACACTGGAGCAGTTGAACTTTTCTCACAATATCATTCCTTACTTGGTTTTCTACCTTGACTCATGCTGCTGTCTCTTCCCACCCTGTTACCTGTAATTTTTTCCCTTTACATATCAGCTCAGGAGGTAGCTACTTCAGGATGCCAGTTCTCAATTTCTGAAACCATATGAGGGGCTCTGAGGTCTCAGAAATTATGCACCTATTTTCAATGATTACCATAGCTACCACAGTGACCATTTTCATTTGTCTCCCTCTCATTCGTTTCTAAGCTACATTCAATATCTGTAGGTAGAGTAAATTGATTAAAATAGTCAAAGTTACAGATACCCTCAATCAACACGAGAGGTCACTGTTAACTTTTGTTTGAACAAATGAACATCTAAACTTAGTTTTAAAATACTGTCTTTTTTTAAATTGAATCTTGGAATTTAAAAAAATGTTTTCGTCCTGAGGTGGGTTTTTTTTTTAAACAAAAACAACTTTTTAGACTTATGTAGGTTTAACAATGGTTATTTTTCTAAGCAAAAACTACTATAGTTTATTTTTTAAAATCTACTGAATAATGTATGAGTTAGCTTAGCATTGCCTGCCCAACTAATATTTGCTGATTAGACAAAAAATATTGATTTTTTTTTTTAAAACATGTAATTAATTGTATTTCTTTGAAAAATCATAGAACTTGGGGAAAGGGCAGAAAAGAATGTTTTAAATTTTTTCTAATCTTCACAAAAGATAAACTATCTCTTGTAATGAATAGCAAATATTTTATCATTTATTAAGATTATCTGTAGAACTTTTAAAGTATTAAATAATTTAAGAGGTGCAAAAAATACACCAAAACCATACTGTACCAAGAAAAAAAAATAGAATATGCTTTCAAAAGCAAAGGCTTGACGGTGCTTTAATTTTTTAAGCATTTTAAAATTTTTTATATATAAGAAGACACATAATATTAACCTTTATTTTTCTTTTCGTACCTCTCAGTTCACCAGCTTTGTAAATGACTCCACTCCTATCTAATTCTTCTAGTCAAAAATTTGGTGGTCATCCTTGATTTTCCTTTCTTCTCATTTTTTTATATGTAAATAATTAACAAAATTTATTGGTTCTGCCTCCAAAATATACCTTTAATCTATCTACTACTCTCTGTCTCCTCTGCCACCAACTTGATTCAAGCTGTTGCCTGTCATGACTGTAACAGCCTTCTTACTGGTCTCCCCGTCCGAGCTGCACAAGCCATTTGGAACTCTCAACTCTGGGGGAAAAAACCCAACTTCATTCTAAATCTACTCTTCATAGAGCTCTAAGGAACAACTTCAGGGAGAAACTCCTTGCAAATTTGGACCAATCTAAGAAAAACATACTGAGAAGAATTATTGAACACTTTAGTCTGCAGTCTCCAAACTTTCTGGCACCATGGACTGGTGCTCCTATGAGAATCTGATGCCTGATGATCTGAGGTGAAGCTGAGGTGGTGATGCTAGCACTTGGGAGCTGCTACAAATACAGATGAAGCTTCGCTTGCTCACCTGCCTCTTACCTCCTGCTGTGCCGCCTGGTTCCTAACAGGCCACGAATTAGTACCAGTTCACACCCCAGGCGTTGGGGACCCATGCATTAGGTGACTAATCCTAGGAACATCACATAGCCAACTAAGTCAGTGCTTCAAGAAAAGAGAACTTGTCTATGGCCATGCTACCCTGAACAAGCCTGATCCCGTCTGATCTCAGAAGCTAAGCAAGGTTGGGCCTGGTTAGTACTTGGATGGGAAACCACCTAGGAAGACCAGGTGCTTGTAGGTGTAAAAAATAAAAAAATAAGGGATTCTAAGATGACAAGGTCCTTACAATCTGTGAGGCCAACCAAAGGTTGCCTCGCCTAAAAAAAAAGAAAAGAAAAGAGAACTCAACATTGCTTTCTTTCTATTACAGCAGAAGTTACAGGTAACATTGTTTTCTTTGTTGGATTCGGAAGTGATCAGAACTTCCAAAATAGGGTTATTTATATTTTGAAAGAACACTGAGTCTTGAGAGTATTTCCCTTGTGGCAATAATGCTTTTTGTTATACGGGGAATGCAGCTTCTGCAAATAGTTGAAAATTTGATCCTTTTATTTTAATCGAACAGGTCAGCCTTTGCAATTCATTTTATTGGAGAACATGTATTCAACAAGCCTCCGCTTCAACATGGTTTATAGTGAGTGACTGAGTTAGAAGCAGAGCGACATTTTACTCCTTTCCTTAAAGAGGAGTAATTTCTCCCATAAAATTTACTGGGTATGATATAGGGAAGGCCAATGTATTAAATTTTCCTGAAAATTAATTTTTAGCTTCATTTAGCAGACCAGCCTTGAGCCTTAAACTAAACAACATTTGTATTTTATTGTCTGATCTTCAGAGACACTAAGAATCATATTTTAAGGAATTGGAATGAAGTGTTTTTAGCATTTTCAATTTTCCTTTGTCTCTCAAGGTCTTCTGATTCTAGTTATTTTTTTTTACCATGTTCTTTGATTCAGTGTCTTCCTTCATTCTCAGTTTAGCACAGAGAAGGAACATTAAATACACATAACTATCTGAAAATAATATTTAAGTACCACTTTTAATATAGAATGTTTTGTTTCTAAATTAAAATAAACTTGTTTCCAATATTTGTGTAAAACTATTTTTTAAAAAGTTTTATCCTTACTCCAAAAATAGTTTTTCTAAGACTGGATAAAGAAGATAGAGAACGACTGTTCCGATGATGGTAGCCTACATTATAAATATGAGTCCTGGCTTAGATATTTCTTCCCTATCTTAATATGTTTTCAAGAATATTGGTTACCATTTATTAAACATAGTCTATGTGTCAGTTGCTGAATTGGGCACTTTCTGCATTTTCTCATTTAACGTACTTAGTCTTCACATCAATCCTGTAAGGTAGATATCACTATCCTATTTTATAGCTGAGGAAACTGAGGTCAGTGATATTAAGGAACTACCTAAATTTACACAGTTAGTCTGTGACAGCAACAGGACTCGAACCCAGTTCTTTCTGAACCCAAAGTATGTTTGTTTGTTTTTAACCACAGTATACTTCCTTTTATGCCTTTTCTCCAAAATATTCCCAAGTAGATGATCACACAAATAACTTAAGCTTCAAATGTTTGTGAGATTTTAAATCTTTGGAATTTTCTGTCACCTTCAATGAGCTAGTCTAAAATACAGAGAAACATGGAGGACTTATCTGAGTCAAGGGGACAATTTTAGAAATCACTTACTAGGTTATCTTTTAAAATACAAAACCAAACAAGGTGTACAAAACATTTCTCAAAATTAACCTGAGAAATTAGATCCCCTTTTTAGTAATAAGTTGTTCTTACCCATTATATACATTCTGTGCCATCATAGTTGATATAAAAACCAAAATCTGGTAAAACATTAAATTTTTATCATGAAGTAGGAAAGACTTCTTTAGATCTCCAAGAATCTAATAAGTGTCAAGTGCTGTTCGTCCTCTGCTCAGACTACCAGGAAAAACTCTGAAGGTTTATGATTGTAGGAGCAGCACCTCACAACCCCAACATAGACTAAATGCTAAAGACAAATGACCACCAGGGAAGTAGGAGGACCATGTGTTGGGGCCCAAAGAGGTATTATATTGATGGATGAACAGGTCAATTTATAACTGTAGCTATTATCTTAAAAAAAAAAAAAGAATATAAACATAAAGGTAACTAGTGGTAGTTAATTCATTATTTTGCTTGCAGGACTTTACTCTTAATTTCTCTTATTCTCTAGGAGGCTTTTTATTTATTTATTTAAGAGATGTTGGATATTAGATGAAAATTTCACTGAAAATTGAAAGTTGTCCATTTAAACTGTGACCAGAATTGTAGACACATATTACTTAATTTTTCATTCTTTATTTTACTCCCAGGGAAAATGTTTAAATTAAATTTAGGTTTGATCACCAAATATATCTTTTCTTCTACACAATGTTCAGTCATAACCGCCCCCCAAAACAAAACAAAAACAAACACTTGGAAAACTAAGTTAAAGGGAAATTAATTTTGTCTTGATTATAGGACAACTTAAGTTTAGAATTTAAAATTATACATTCTAAAGGCAAAGTCTAAAGAACTTCTAATAACTATTTTGTGTTTCTGATGAAAGCAAATTAAAAATACTCCAACAGCATTTAAGAAAGGAGAAAAAAGAACATGCAAAACTATAGGCTTTTAAGAAGTTAGAAGATTTAAGATGGGAAAATGTATAAGCTTAAAAATAATAATTGGAATATTATTAAAGTTTTTGAACGAGGATTTAAGTTTTCCCTTCCTCCCCTGGCCAAGCACAGCAGTGCTATTAAGGGAAGTGACACCTATTTAAAGGATGTTAAGAAAGTAAAATTTTGTTTTGTTTCACACAACTAGCCTAACATTGTGGTATGAGGTCAGTCAGATGACACCTTTTGTAATTACAGTGGCAGATGCTGGTCTGTACCTAGTCTCAAGAGAATTCCAGACTCCGGGCTTAAAATCCTGGTTTCTCTTTGATATGGAGGGCTGGAGAAACCTCTCCCTTTTCCCGAAACCCTTCATTTCACCATTCCTCTTTCCAAAATTCAGATTCAGCAAAAACTCATTAAAGTTTTGCTTTTTCTCTCCTTTAATCAATCTTATTTCTTCCAATTTCATATTTCTTTATTTGTAATCTATTTTATTCTTTTATCATATTTGTCTCCTTTACCCATGTTCTCTTTTATCCTTCTGTTTTTCACAATTTTTAGCCGACATTTAATTATCCAGTAGTTATAGACTATGTCTTGCATTTAAAAGAGAATAAGTCATTTCTCATGCATATTACTTTTGTAATAGCTATGTCATCGAAACCTATTGAACTTTATAGCTCAGTCTCAAACACTAACCACTTTTAAACCTTATTTGGACTGCATTTAGCTATTCATTAAAAGTTATTTTACTTATTTATATAAGACGTTGCTTTCCCAATGTATATGTTTGTTTGGTTTTTTTTTAGTGTTAAGGTTTATGGATTAAAATTTCTTATTGTCTTCAAGTCTTTGGGGTAAATAAGGTTTGAAAGCGGTTAGTATTTGAGACTGAGCTATAAAGTTCAATAGGTTCCGATGACATAGCTATTACAAAACTCATATCTGAAAAGATACTTGCACACCAATGTTCATAGCAGCATTATTCACAGTGGCCGGGACATGGAAGCAACCGAAGTGTCTTATGATAGACGATTGGCTAAAGAAGCTGTGGTACATATATACAATGGAATATTACTCAGCCAGAAGAAGAGATGAAATATTGCCATTTGCATCAACAGAGATGGACCTTGAAATAATCATATTAAGCGAAATAAGCCCGACAGAAAAAGTTGAAAATCACATGATATCACTTATATGTGGGATATAAATCTAAAAGCAACAAATGAACAGTACAAACAAACAGAGACTCATGGACATGGACAATGGTATAGTGGTTGCCAGAGGGGAGAAAAAGAATCAAAAGAATCAAAGAATCAAAAGTCAAGGAAAAAAAGAAAAAAAGAAAAATTTCTTATTGTCACTATTTTATTTGAAAATAGCCTCAATGAACATGGATGTAATTTTCCCAAATGGTAGACTGTAGGAGCTCAGAACAGGTAGAGAAGATATTCCATGGTAATATTTAAAAAAAGGAAAGAAAAAGCAGCAAAGAAAACAAACCTATGTACTTAAAGCTACCTGAAGAGACTTTGATTGTGGAGATTGAGTATACACTTGGTTGATTTGAATTTGAAAATGAATCATGCTTTGAACCTGACCCCAGCCTTATAGTCCATCCTGCCTCACGCTTATACAAACCTCAAGTATCCTAAAAGTGACAGCAACATAAAATCCAAGGCTCCAATATTGACTGACAATTTCTAGGGCTCCTTGTGCTGCTAGGGCATTTCATTCAGGAACAACAACTCCTTATGAACAAAGGATTGTTATCACAATCTCTCCTTTTCTAGAAACTATAGACTGTAAAATTCTGATACTTAGAGAATCACTTTATGATTTCTGAGTGAATATATGTCTCCATTAGTGTGTCCTATACTCATTCTTCCATTCATTCCACTTAGTGTATCCTGAGAAGCAAGAACACGTGATACAGATATGAACAAGACACCACAAACCCTGATTTTACAAAAGGATTCATGACTATCTGTCATCCGCTTGACATCCACAAGAGACCTTGCTCCTTTTCTGCTGGAGAATCAGCCAGAGCCATCTTGACTTATGTTTGCAAATGTACTGTCAAGATTTTGAAACTTTTGAGCCAATTCAAGTTGTTTCTAATTCTGCTTCCACAAAATAGTCATTTTGATGTTTAAGCCTTTCCTTCAAAGAACTCGCCTTAAGAATTAATAATAATGTAATATAATAATAGTGGCTGATAATTAATTAGCATTTACTATATTCCAGGTATTGTGCCAAATATCTCACATGCATTTTCTCACTTAATCTTTAATCTATATGAGGTATATGTTGTTATTGTTATTCCTTATTTTACAAATAAGGAAACAGAAGTTTGGAGAGAATGCAAACCTTTGCCAAGATTATGCCTAGTGAGGTGTAAAAAAATGAATTTGGTTCTGTCTGACTTCAAAATTCCAGTTTTTCTTCTTCTTTTCCTATTTCTCACTCTCCTCTATAATTGAATTAAAAATGAACAAAGATGCTTTTTCCCATCATATGAATCATAAACCAAAATATTTAATCTAAGATTTAAAAAATAAACTCCTGAGGGATATCACTTTCATTTCTACTGCTATCTCATGGCAAATTGACCAAATTTGCTGATTGGTTTTCATAAACACTTTCCATTGTTTATCCTCTCAATTAATGTGCCACAAGCATTTTGTATCACCTTTGGGTCACCACCCACCCATTATATCATCTGGCTTCTATCTTCCAATGAAATACAACTTGACGTTTTATTCCTCCCATATTTTTTTCTTGAGGTAAGTAACAAATTCACCCAAAGTAAATTTTTGATTCTAGGTTCTATTTAATAAAGCATTTCCCAAAAAATTGACATCTGACTCGTTAATGACCTATTTGTACAAGTGCATCCGTTTTACCTTTCAGAAGGCCAGATTCTCCTCCACAATCCATGTCCTCACTTTTACCATGGTGACAGCTACTGTCCAGTTGTGTTTAATTTCCTGGGGCAAGGGTAGGAACAGGGTTCTGACAATATCTGAAGAGAACAGAAATAAAATATTGCTTGTTTCAGAAACATTAAAGCTAAAATGTTGTTACTTTTTATAACTAGGTCATTATGACTTTCCACTAAATTTGTTTTCTATTTCAAACTCTCCATAATGTGAATGTCTTTATTCTTGAAGTGATCAGTGTTTAACAACACAGAAAATAAGAATCGAATGCTCAGTTAGTTGAGAATGCTTTATACCATGTTAATCTGCCCTTTCAAATCTGCCTGAATCAAAGGCTGAGGAGGATTCATTGGGTAATATTATTCTACCACAAGTTATGCTTGCCATGACGGCCAGTGTTTACATAAGGAGAATAAAACGACTCTTGCGCTTCTGGATACCATGTTTTGCCTATCCACATCTTTATAGCAGGGCGTCAAAAATAAATACAGCTTAACAACTCAAGAAAGTCTGTCTCGTTTGGGTATTTAAAAGAGATCTTATAATGTTTTTTGTTGTTGTTTTGTTTTTGTTGTTTTGTTTTTAAGGCAAAGCAACCCTTGGTTGACCTCACAGGTTGCAAGGAACTTGTCAGCTTACAATCCCTTATTATTATTATTATTATTATTATTATTATTATTATTATTATTATTTTATTATTTACACCTACAGCACTTGGTCTTCCTGGGTGGTCTCCCGTCCAAGTACTAACCATGCCCGACCCTGCTTAGCTTCCAAAATCAGACATGATCAGGCTTGTTCAGGGTGGCATGGCCATAGACAGATCTTATAATGTTCTAAATGACATAGGAAATGGAATGTGAATGGCAGACATTGGCCATTTTTCCTGCCCAGAATCATTTCCCCTTCTTTAGGTAACGATGTCTGGATTTTCCTTTGGAAAAGCATCCCCACGCCATTCTCAGTCTGTGTGGCCTGTGTTTACTAGAGACTATGAGACTGATCTCATTTCCCCAGTTCAAAACTCGACCATGTGACCCAAGCCTAATTAATAAGAGTTCCTGTGATTGGTTCAGGGGTGAGTACATGACTCTCTCCAGGCCAATGAGAGTCAGCTTTGGGCCTTTTTCCAGAACAACAGAGAAAAATATGTGTGTTTTCTGCAATGTTTATTAAATTAGTCAGACAAAATGCCCAAGTTGCTACTGGTCACATTTGATAATACTTGTACTTTGCCTGAGCTCATTCTCTCAGAGAAAGCAGAGCAAAGAAATAGGGAGAGATTGATGGCATTAGTGATGACATTTTTTAAGCACCTAGGTTCAAATAAGCTTCTAAATCCTGCTCCACCCATGGACTCTTTACAGTAGGTAAAATAATATTTTTTTTTATTGTTTAAGCTAATTTGAATTGGGGTTCTGTCACTTGCAACCAAAATAATTTTAACTAATGCTTACAGTGAAGGTAGAGAGAATCAGAAGCACACAATAGAGTTAACCTGTTCTCAAAGAAATGATAGTCTGCTTGGAAAGGAGACACAACCAGCACATAAAAATAAAGCAGATAATTAAATGTCAAATTATATGGTGCAAACTCTAAATGCTGTATACCTTTAGCAAATGCAGAGATCAACTATCTGTGAAGTACCTGGGAGAGGAGAAAATGGAGAAAGTAGAATCTGAGTCATTCGTAAAGGACAGGTAGGAATTTGAATAAGGGAAAATGTCAAGGGAGGGGATTCCAGGTAGGAAAATCCTGAAAGCAAAACACTGAATGAGGTGCAACCATGCATGTTGAGAGTAGGGGATAATAAAGAGAACAACTAGACGAGTGGAGATGTAGTGGTAGAGGTCACTGAAAGTAAAGCTGCTTAGGTGAATGGGACCTGGTCTTGGAGGCCTTGAGTGTCTAGCAAAATTTGCAGTTTTGGGGCAAGCAATAGGGAACCACTATACTAATTTGGATGGGTGATTGAGTATTAAAAGGGAGCATTTATCTGACAATGTTGTGAATGATGGTAGATTGGAAATACAGGAGAGACTGAAGTCAGTGTGACTAGGTATGTAACCACTGTAGTGGTTAAACATAACCAATTTGCCAATTTATTATTATTTCTTAATTTGTTCTAAAATAATTTTGGTTCACAAAAATGATGAGAAGCTGAAAAATAAAGCATAATTAAGTTATTTTTGAAGTCCTTAGTCAACAATATAGCAACTACACAAAAAACCAACTGAAATGAAATATAATGTTAGAGAACATGAGCACATCAAGCATTTGTATTAAGATCAGAATGTTCTAAGGCTTATTAACTAGTTGGCTTTTAAAAATATATAAGCTATAAATCAACATGATTTACTTGGCTCCCAACCTGCTTACATCAGCTAATTAAAGCCACAGTCCTCATAAAGAATTTCCACCAGAAGAAAAGCAAAAGCAAATTAATAATTTTTAAAAAGAGGTTTAACTATTGTCTCTGAAATAGCTCCTATCCATTGTTGCCTTTCAATTTCCACCAATCCTGTTTAAGTTCAGACCTTCATATTTCTGCCCTTGGTTATCAAATTGGATTCTTTCTTTTTTCTTTGTCTTCTTTTTTTTTCTCTTTCCAATGCAACCCATGTATTGCTGCCAGATAATCTTCCTAAATTACAGCTCAGATCATATCAATTCCCTGCTCGAAGAAACTTAAATTTCCCATTGCCTTCTAAAAGCTTTCATGGGATATTCAAGATCACCCAAAGGTCTGTCCTCAACTTCCTCACCATTTCTCAGCACATCCTGCTTGCACTGCACACTCCATCAAATCAGATCATGCTTTCCTCTTTAGATAAGAGCATAGTTTTTCTGACCTATCTGCCTTACTCCCACAATCCCTTTACCTGTGATGCTCACCACCGGGTAGATTAGTCTGCTAAAATTCCCTCATTTCCTTCCATATCTAACACAAAATATCTATGAAAAATTATTCATCTCTAAAGCTTGTAACTTATCTCTCCTCAGGCTTCTCGGAGCTTTCTGTTTTAACCTTTTAGAACACATGTCACATTCAGTCTCATATATGATAGCTGAGTATCTATCTCTCTCTTCCCCTAACTGGACAATAAGCCATTTGAAGGACCAAATCTTGTGCATGTTTTATTCTCCATGGCACCAGTATAAACTTTGCTTTTACTTTTGTCAGTATTATACACGCTTGTATTTGAAAGAGCCAAATAGTTCTACAAGCTTGTTAAGAAAAATAGTTACCTCCCGCATTACTTCCCCTCTTATCTAATAATTTTGCTGTTTGCCTCCATTTATCTAAATAATACACTTATAGTGTTATTTTATGATTTTTCAATTTTAGACATTATGAATGGAACTCCATTATGGAAGAAAAAGATTTAGCTCTCTGTCACCCTGTCCCCCATGTTCCCACAACATACTTGCATCCTTCCCATCACCTCATCTTCTCAATACATTTATATTGTAATTTTTGTTAGATCCACATTATACATACATATATAATATATATTATGCAAATATTATTTACAGTAGAGCCATATGGGAAACTGCGATTACCTTTTCTTTTCTGTATGACTCTTTAATTTCTTTAAGATTAATCATTGTATAGTTTCTTTTGTTTGCTTTGTTTTCTATATATTTTCTCTAATGCAAACCCTGTCTCCACTAATTGTCTAAATCTCTTAACACATTCATATGCATAAGATATTCCATCAGTTTAATCTTCTTAAGAAGACTTTTAGCTTGTTCCAATTTGGACCAATTGTCATCTGTCCTTGATAGACGGTCTTATCTTGGGATATTTCTTCATCATCATTCTGAGGATTCTGTTGGCTTCTCTATTGTGTTGAATGTTATGTTTCTTGTATCTTACTTCTTGCTTATTTGTGGTTTACCCCTATGTTTTAATAAAGTACGTTCTCTAGTAGTTTTCTGAGAAAAAAATGCATGGAAGATAAAGGTAAATCTTTGAAATCTTGCATGTGTAAAAATGTCTTTATTTGATTAATAGTTTAGCTGGGTCTAGAATTATCACTTGGAAATAATTTTCCTTAAAAATTTTGAAGCCATTTCTGTATTGTCTTCTAGATTTTAGTATTGCTGTTAAGAAGTTTAAATCTATTCTGGTTTTTGATCCCTTGCATATGGCTTTTTTTTCCTCTCTCTCCAATAGCTTGTAGTATTCTTTCTTTATCCCTAGTTTTAATAAATATCAATAATATGCTTTAGGGTGAGTCTGTTTTTATTCACAAAGCTGGAAGTTTTTAATTTAAAATTTTGTATCCATTTCTAGAAAATTTTCTTGAATTATTTCTTTGATGATTTCCTTCCTTCTATTTTCTCTTTTCTCTTCCTAGAACTCCTATTAGATATATGTTGGATATCTTAGACTGGTCCTCTAATTTTCCTAACTTTTCCTTCCAAATTTTTATTTATGTCTTTTTGCTCTACTTTCTGGATGAGTTTCTAAATTTTATTTTCTAGCTTTTTTATTTAGATTTTTACTTATACCATCACATTTTTAATTTCTAAGAGCTTTCTTTATACCATCCTGTTCCTTTATATTTTAATATCATCTCTTATCACCCTGGAAATAATTCTTTGACATTTTCATCTCCATGCATAGCTCTGTTTTCTCCAAGTTTCTTTTCTAGTTTATTTGTTTTGGGTTTTCTCTTTCATGTCGGAGACTTTTTTTTCCAGTACCTAGTGGTCCTTAGTTATGAGTTCACATGTAAGAGAAGAGCACTAAGAAGCTTATAGAAATCTCTGAGCACATAGGTAGGGCTTCAATATAGGATGATCTGCGGTAGGGCTTCAATATAGGATGATCTGCCTAGGTTAATTACTTGAGGAATCTCTCTGTCAATACTATTAGGTCTTTCCTCTTGGAATGGTTAGCTTTCCTCAGAAATTATCTTCCAGTCATCTTCTTAGATGATAATATCCAGATACTAGTGTTCTATGAGCTCAGTGGGAGAAAGAGAGCTTACAGAATTCAACATACAATTTATAAATATTCACTTAATACTTCTGTCTTCAGAATAATACATTCGCCACAGCTATGCCTTGTATGCCCAAGGCCTGGAACTCTCTATTTCACCCTCTTCAAAGAATAAACGTCCATTATTTTGTTAGGTGAAAGAAGACAGTCATCTAGCTATGTGGAATTGAGGAGGAGATCTAGGAATTTAACTGCTTCAAAGAGTTCAACTTAACCTCCTATTTTGAGCCCTAACTTCCAACTACACCTGATCCCACCAATTCTCAAGTCTTTTGGAAGGTCTTTGTAGACTGAGTTGCTACTAGACTTTCTCCACTGCTAGTTTAGGAATTAGCTTTCTCAGATCTGCTAGATCAGTTGCCATGTGTTCATCTCTTTCCAGCTTCCAAAGTTTTGTTCCTGTTGTTTCTTCTGTGGCCCTTTATGTCCCTATGGATTTCTGTCTTTAGAAAAAAATCCCTTTCTTGTTTTTTTAATGGGGTTTCAATAGGATGTAAAAATAAATAAATGAATTGAATTTGTCATTTTCACCCATAAGTTGACTTTATTTGAAATATTCTATTCTCTCTAAAACTCTGTGGTTTTGTTTTGCACAAAAGTAAATGTTGAATTTGGGAATATTTTCCACCAGTGACCATGCTTCAGTTTATGATAATAGGATAAACCATTTGTCTACCACAATGACTACAGTTTGGGTTTAGTCAGAAATTTGGGAAACAGACTGCAACATAGAGGGGAACATACATCTCGTCCCAGCCCTAATCATATCTTTCTAAACTTTCTTTACCTTCAAACTCTAGGATGCCTCTGAGAAAAAGATGATATGTTCACGTGTAGCTCTAGCTGTTGCAACTAAGAAGCTGGTTATTTGGACTTCATAGACCAGTTTTGCTATAGTTAAAATTTCTTAGATCACTGGTTATAGTTGAAGAATGAGATTAGGGAGTTGGGGAGGCATTTACTTGGCATTTCACATCCTTATATGGTTGTTTGTTTGTTTGCTGTAAGTATATATTGCACTTACAGAAATAAATTACACTTTCTCCAGATCATTTATTCATTCACAGGTATTTTGAGTGTTAGCTATGTGCCAGGAACTTGGGAACAAAGCAGACAAAATATTATTACCGTGGGTAGCTTATATTCCAGTAGATAAACACTTATACAGCACTAATTATGAGTCAGGCACCATTTCAGTCATTTAAACATAGTATTTTATTTAATCCATGCCCATTTTTAAACAGCTTTACTGAGCTATAATTCATCACGTACAATTCGTCCACTTAAAGTGTACAATTTAATGGCTTTTAAAATATTTACAAAGTTGTGCAGCTATCACCACAGTCAATTTTAGAACATTTTCATCACTCTTGTGAGGAAACTCCATACTACTTAGCTGTTCATCCCTAGTTTCCCTACTCCTCCAGCAATAGGCAGTCATCAATATACTTTCTGTCTCTATAGATTTGCCTGTCTTGGAAATTTCATATAAACAGAATCATATAATATGTGGTCCTTTGTCACTGGCTCTTTTCACCTAGCATAACATTTTCAAGGTTCATCCATGTTGTAGCCTATACTAGTACTTCATTCTTTTTTATTGCCAAATAATATTCTATTGCATGGACATACCTCATTTTGTTTATCCATTCATCAGTTGATGGACATTTGGATTGTTTCTACATTTTGGCTATTATGAATAATGCTGCTATGAACATTCATGTGAAAGTTTTTGTGTAGATGTATATTTCCATTTCTCTTTGGTATATAGCTAGAATTGCTAGGTCACCTGGTAAATATATGTTTAACTATCTGAAGAACTACCAAACTGTCTTTCCAACTGGCCACATTTTACATTGCCATCAGCAGTGTATGAGGGTTCCAATTTCTCCACATTTTCACCAACAGTTATTATTGTTTATCTTTTTTACTATGACCATGTTAGTAGATGTGAAGTAGTATCTTATTGTGGTTTTGATTTGTCTTTTGCTGTTGGCTAATGATGTTGAACAGTATTTCATGTGCTTATTGGCCATTTGTGTGCCTTCTTTGGAGAAATGTATATTTAGATCATTAGCCCAGTTTTTAAAAATGAGCTAATGGTCATTAAATAAATACAGGTTATTTGTCTTTTTATTATTGAGCCGTAAGAATTCTTTATATATTTTGCATACAAATCCCTTATCAGAAATATGATTTGTATGTGTTTTCTCCCATTCTGTGGGTTTTTTCACTTTCTTGATTTTGTCCTTTGAAGTATGAAAGCTTTAAATTTTGATGAATTCTAATTTATCTATTTTTTCTTTTAACACTTGTGCTTTGGGTGTTATTTGTCCCCATTTTAAAGATAAGTAAACAGACTAAAATTTGCCTAAGGTCATAGAATGAGTAAGTAGGAGAGCTGGGATTCAAACCCAGAAAGTCTGGTTTCAAAATTCCATACACCTAACTGCTTCACTATGTTACCTCTTGGGGGTCTGATTTCTCACTCTATTTCATAATTTTAGAGGTAACCACTTTAGCTTGAATTCTAAAGTTCCACTGTATCTTCTAAATGTCTACTGTGTAGAAGGCAACATGGACGAAATAACATGATATTGCTGTTTTAAGTTCATCTTTTCCAATTGTTTTTACCGTAAGACCAATTTAATTTTAATCCTAGCTTGTGATAAAAGAGTAAAATTAAATGCCACTACTGCTGACTATTTCAGCTTATTATAATATAGTTTGATAAGCATGACTCAGTTTTACTTGTTTGTCCAGCCTTGTCTCCCTCTACTCTCCAATCACATTAATTGCCTTCCCTATTCCTAGACTATTCTGTCACCCTTACCTCTAACTCCTACATACATCAGGTCTCAGTTTAAATTATCAATTTCTCAAGAAATTTGTCACTGCTTCTCCAATCTAAATTAAACTTCCCTGATATATACTTGCATAGTTTTCTCTATTTTTCTCTTTTTTAAAAATTTAACTTTTTATTTTTATCAAAGTTTTTTTTAAATTGTGTTTCACTTTTTTGAGCCTCACAGACATTGTGTGTTCATCAACTTTGAGGCAAGACCCTCTACCAGCCAAAAAATTACAACTCGCTGAGGATTCAGGTAATGGTTAGCATTTTTTAGCGATGAAGTATTTTTCAGCTAAGTTATTTACATTACTTTTTTAGACCTAATGCTATTGCACACTTTTTATTCACTGGTAAACCAAAAAATTTATGTGACTCGATTTATCGCAGTGGTCTGGAGTCTAACATGCAATATCGCTGAGATAAGTCTGTATTATTTTTTCAGATGAGGACTGAAGAGGTAGAAAGATGGATAGGAACCAATGATACATTTTCAAAGTGTGGTTTACTAGAAGTTCATCTCTTTCTCTTCTTTGGCTTATTGCTTTTATTTCCTTATTACATCAAGAACATATGCTGAGGTACAAATCAGCATCTCAATATTATTTCAAAATTTCTTGTTGCATGGGTGTATGTTGACTACTTAATTTTCTCTATTTCTATTTTATTTTATTTTTTTATTTTTTTAATATTCTTTTTAAAAATTTATTTATTTTAATTAGTTTCAAGTATACAGTGCATTGGTTAGACATCTATATAGTTAGTAATACGATCCCCTCAATTTCTCCCTCCCTCTCTGACCCTCTACCTAGCCAACGTATTAATGCTAACTGCATTCCCTATGCCATGCTCCCCATCCCCGTGACCATCCATCAGCTACTAATTTGTACTTCTTTAACCCTTCACCCCATTCTCCCAGTCCCCCAAACCCCTCACCCCTCTGTCCGTCACCAAATTGTCCACTATATTTGTGAGTCTGTTTTTAATTAGTTTGTTCTTTTTACTCCTTAGATTCCGCATATAAGTGAAATCATATAGTGTTTATCTTTCTCTGTCTGACTTAAATATCTTCTAGATCCATCAAAGCAATATCTTTTTCCATCCCCTTCCTTTTCATATGTAGGGGTCTTATTTTCTTATTCTTTCAGCCACTCTATCTTTTGGTTGGAGCACTTAATTCTTTTCCATTTAAGGTACTTATTGATAGGAACGTAGTTTTTACCATTCTTTATTCCTGTTTTTGATACATATTTTTTCTTCTCAAAGAAGTCCCTACAACATTTCCTGTAATACTGGCTTGGTGATGATAAATTCCTTTAGCTTATTTTTGTCTGGGAAGCTCTTTTTCTGTCCTTCAACTCTAAATGATAGCTTTGCTGGATGAATTATTCTTGGTTGTAGATCCTGAGTCTTCATCATGTCGAATATTTTTGCCAAGCCCTTCTGTCCTGAATAGTTCCTTTTGAGAAATCAGCTGCCATCTTATGGGTGTTCCCTTATAAGTATCTGTTTTTCTCTTGCTGTTTTTAATATTCTTTCTTTGTATTTAACCTTTGGCATTTTAATTATGATGTGTCTTGGTGTGGGCCTCTTTGGATCCCTGATTTTTGGAATTTTCTGAGCTTCCTGGGGTTTTATATCTATTTACTTCACCAGGTTAGGGAAGTTTTCATCATTATTTTGTCAAACGCTGTTGAACATCTTGACTTTCTTTAGTTACACCGATCAGATGGATATTTGGACCCTTAATAGTGTCTCATATTCTCCTTAAATGATTTTTAAAGTCTTGGCATCTTATCTCTTGCTGTTCTGATTGCGTGTCCTTGCTTTCCCGTCCTCTAGATAGGGCATTTGATCCTTTTCTTTATTCATTTTGCTTAGTCTTCTGTTTATTCCATTTAATATACTTCTCATCTCAGATAATATGTTCTTCATTTCAGACTAGTTCTCTTTTATAATTTCCATTTCCATGTTTTTTATCTCTTTGTTGAAGTTCTCTTCACTTCCCAAAAGTTCATTGAGCATCTTTATAACCAGTGTTTTGAACTCTGCATCTGTTAGATTACTTGACTCCATTATATCTGGATCTCTGTTCTGTTCTCTCATATGGCTTCTGCTTCTTTGTCTTCTCTTTTTGGCTATCTTTCCACATCTGTTTCTATGTACTAAGCAAAGCTCCTAAGTTTTCCAGTCTTATTAGTGTGGATTTGTGAAGTAGGTGTCCAGTGGCACAGTCCTGAGAAGGGTTCAGCTGCAGGCCAAATTTAGCTCAAGATTCTATCCCTCCAGAACCACCTGTTAAGATTCAGCAAGCAATCCACAGATGCTGTGCTTATAGTTGCCTCAAAAGGCCACACCAGAAACCGAGGCCAGCTGCCTCCAGTGTGAGTTTAAGCGCTGCTCAGCAAGGAGCACCTGACTCACTGAGGCTATACCTGGATGTGGCTTGGGAGGGGGCCGCAAGTTGGGGGAGGTGGGGTTTCAGGGAATCCTCTGGGCAGAGCAATTGACCTCCATTATCTAGTTTGATGATGTCTCAGTTATGGTGGCACTGTGTCTGGTGCACTAGTACAGGGGAGGGCTCAACAGGGAACAATGGATATGCTGGCACTTATGTACCAAGTGAGTCTCACCTGGGCCCTCACTCCAGCAGTGCCTCCCTGTAAGTCCCTGGTGCCCGCTGAGCACAGCCGAATCGGCACTGGTGCTCAGAACAAGCAGGTACATCACCACGAAAATCCGCTTGCGGATATGGCCCCTTTAAGAGGCTTCTGCCGCTGCCAGAAACTCCGTCTCAGCCACTCGAGTTGGAGCAGCCTCACATCCTTGCCCTGTCTTACCTTCTGCTGTTTCAGGGTGATTTCTTGGATTTCTCCCTAGTTGTCTGGCTTGTTCATCCCAGGAGATTTTTCCTTGCTGTTGGAACTTGTTTCCATCACAACTTTGATTTGATCACCAGAGGCATGAAGAGAGCCTCTATCATCTATGCCATTTTTTTTCTCTCTCAAAAAGACTTTAAGAACATCGGTTTACATCACCATTGCACCTTAAACCACGCCCCTCTCTCTTTACATGTTACCAAGATCCTGCCAGAAGGGGCCACTCTATTTTTTAATATTTTTTTAAATTTTTCAGTTATAGTTGGCATACAATGTTATAGTAGTTTCAGATGTACAACATAGTGATTAGACATTTTATGTTACTTACGAAGTGATCACTCCAATAAGTCTAGTACCCATATGACACTATACACTGTTGTTACAATATTATTGACCATATTCCTTATGCTGTACTTTATACTCCATGACTACCAATTTGTTCTTTTTAATCCCTTCCCTTTTTTCTCTCACCCCTCTATCTCCCTCCCATCTGGCAACCCTCAAAATGTTCTCTGTATCTACAAGTTTGCTTCTGTTCTGTTTGTTTATTTTATTCTTTAGATTCCACATGTAAGTGAAATCATATGGCATTTGTCTTTCTCTGTCTGACTTACCCCACTCAGCATCATATCCTCTAGGTCTATCCATGTTGTTGTAAATGGCAGGATTTTATTCTTTTTTATGACTGAGTAAAATTCCATTGTATATATGTACTACCTCTTCTTTATCCATTCATTCATTAATGGACACTCAGGTTGCCTCCATATCTTGGCTACTGTAAATAATGCTTCAATGAACATACAGATGCACGTGTCCTTTCAAAGTAGTAGTTGCGTTTCTTCAGATAAATACCCTGAAATGGGATTACTAGATGCTTTTTTGTCTCTTGTTATAGCCTTTGTTTTAAAGTCTATTTTGCCTGGTATAAGTATGACTACCTCAGATTTTTTTGTTTCCATTTTCATGAAATATCCTTTTCTATCCCTTTACTTTCAGTCCGTGTGTGTCTTTCAATCTGAAGTGAGTTTCTTGTAGGCAGCATATGTAAGGGTCTTGTTTTCTTATGCATTTAGCCACCCTATCTTTTAATTGGAGCATTTAATTCTTTTACATTTGAAGTAATTGATATATATGTAGTTATTGCCATTATATTATTCATATTTTTTATCTTTCTTCTCCTCCTCTTTCTCCTTCCTTCTTCTCCTCTTTCTCCTTCCTCCTCCTCCTATCTTCTTTCTTCTTTCTCCTTTCTTCTTCTTCAAGAAATGCCTATAACATTTCTTGTAATACTGGTTTGGTGGCAATGAACTTCTTTCACTTTTTCTTATCTGGGAAGCTGTTTATCTTTTCTTCAATTCTAAATGAAAGCTTTGCTGAGTAGAGTCATCTTGGTTGTAGGTCCTTGCTTTTCATCACTTTGAATACTTCCTGCCAATCCCTTCTGGCCTGCAAGGTTTCTGTTGAGGTATCAGCTGGAAGTCTTATGGGAGTTCTCTTATAGGTAACTAACTGCTTTTAAGATTCTCTTTTTCTCTTTAACTTTGGTATTATAATTATGATGTGCCTTGTTGTGGCCTCTTCTGGTTTATGTCATTTGGTTCTCTCTGCACTTCCTGGGCTTATCTATTTCCTTCACCAGGTTAGGGAAGTTTTCTGTCATTATTTCTTCAAATACATTTTTGATTTCTTGCTCTCTTTTCCTTCTGGTACCCCTATGATGAGAATGTTGGTACACTTGATGTCATCCCAGAGGCCTCTTAAACTGTCCTCATATTTTTAGATTCTTTTTCTTGTTGCTGTACTGATTGGATATTTTCTGCTACCTTATCTTTTATATTGCTGACTTGATCCCCCTCTTCATGTAATCTGTTGATTCTCTCTAATGTAGTCTTTATTTCAGTTATGTTCTTCATTTATGACTGGTTCTTTTTATGTTTTCTATATCCATTTTTGTTTTCTATCTCTTTGTTAAAGTTCTCGCTGAGTTCATTTACTCTTCCCCTTAGTTCCTTGAGCATCCTTATAACCAGTGTTTTGAACTCTACATCTGGTAGATTGCTATCTCCATTTTGCTTAGTTCTTTTTCTGGAGCTTTGTTCTTTCATTTGAGATATGTTTCTTTATCTCCCCTTTTTGGCTGCCTCCCTGTGTTTTTCTATGTATTAGGTAGGGCTCCTAAGTCTCCTGGACTTTGCAGTGTCTCTCAGTCTTTGCAGAGTGGGACCCAGTGTTACAGTTTTCCCTAGTCACCTGAACCAGGTGCTCCGGGTGTGTCCCTGGTATATGTTGTGTATGCCCTCCTGTTCTAGTTGAGTCTCAATTGCTATTTGCACATCAGTGGTTGGTGGAGACGAGATTGCCCCTTGGGCTGATCGATTGTAAGGAATGGCTGGTGAAAGGTTTACCTATGGAGCAGGATTTGCTTTAGCAGGGCTCTGGTGCCTGCCCAGTCTGCCCTTTAGGTGTATCATCTTCAGATGCAGCCCCGGGTGGTGCTCCAACTTGGGTCAAAGCTGGTTATTGGGCATGCTGGCCCCAAGGCTTCCTGGCAGGGGCTCCACTGAAGGCCCAGTTCAGTCACAGTTTGTGCCCTGCTCAGAGCCACCTGGGAGGAGTCACCAAGCAATCTGCAGATGGCTGCCACCCATGCTGGTCTTAGAGGTACATCAAGAGACCAATCCATGAATGGAGACTGGCTGCCGCTAGTGCCGGGTTTGGGGCTGTTTAGCAAGAGGTGGGGGGCATGCTGAGGCCAGATGCTGCTTGTTTGAGTTCTGCAAACCTTTGAGAGATTTTAGGAAAGTATGCAGCATGAAGCAAGATAGGTCATTTGTATAGAAAAGCCACTGGGGTGGGCCCACAAGTTGGGAAGGGCAGGGTCTCAGGGAAGCACCAGGGAAGGCCAATCAGTGTTAGCCAGGTTGATGGAAACTCAGATATGGCAGCCACCTGCATCTGCATGCTGGGCGGAGAAGGGCTCAACAAAGGAACAATGTCTTCTGCCAGCACATCTGTCTGGGAGAAAGCTGCCTCTCAGCCCTCACCCTGAAGCCATACAATTCAGTTTCTCCCTGTATGTCCCTGGTGCTTTTTGAGCAGCTGCTCCAGTGCTGGAGCTCATAGTGAGTGAGTCTGCCATGCATGGGCCCTTTAAGAGGAATATCTGCAATTCCTACAGCCCTCTGTCTCACTCAGCCACATTTTTTGCTGTTTTTCACAGCCAAAGGTTGTGGGGACTTCTTTTCCTGGCACTGAAACCTTGGGCTAGGGAGCCTAGTGTGGGGCTAGGGCCCCTCAGTCCTCTGGGGAGATCTCTGCAGCTGAGATATTCCTCCCGATTTTCAACTGCCACTCGTGGTTGTGGGACCAGCCCATTTCCGATCTTTGCCTCTTCTGCTAGTCTTGTTGTGGTCTCTTATGGATGTCCCCAGCTGTAGGACTTCTGTTCAATCAGACTTCAGGTGACTCCCAATGATGGTTGTTCAATAGTTTTGTTGTAATTTTGATGTGGTCATGAGAGGAGATGAGCACAGTGTCTGTACTATGCCATCTTGGCCAGAAGCCTATCAGAGTTTTTTAAATTATGGTTGACATAAATATATTAGTTTCAGGTTGCAACATAGTGGTTCAACATTTATACACCTTGCAATGTGATCACCACTATAAGTTTAGTAACCATCTGTCACCATAGATCATGGGGATATAATGTACAGCAAAGGGAATGTAATCAATAATTAGGTTACTTATTTTATACCTGGAAATTTGTACCTCTTATTCCCCTTCACCTTTTTCATCCATCATTTATCCCCTGCCCTCTGCAACCATCAGTTTGTTCTCTGTATCTATGAGTTTGTTCCTGTTTTGTTTTGGTTTCATATAAGTGAAATCATATGCTATTTGTCTTTCTCTGTCTGACTTATTTCACTTAGCATAATACCCTCTAGGTCTATCTGTGTTGTCACAAATGGCAAGATTTAATTCTTTTTTATTCCATTATGTGTAACATCTTTATCCACTCACCATTGATGGACACCTAGGGTGCTTTCATATCTTAGCTATTAAATAATGCTGCGATGAACATATGAGTGCATATATCTTTTTAAATTAATGTTTTTTTTCCTTTGGATAAATACCTAAAAGTGGAATTGCTGTGTTTTATGGTAGTTCTATTTTTAATATTCTGAGGACAATACTGTTTTCCATACTGGCTGCACCAATTTACAATTCCACCAGCAGTGCATGAGGGTTTCCTTTTCTCCACATCCTTACCAACACTTATTATTTGTTGAATTTTACACTAGCTATTCTGATAGGTGTGAGGTGATATCTCACTATAGTTTGGATTAGAATTTCCTTGATGATTAGTAATATTAAGCATTTTTTCATGTCTATTGGCCATCTGTATGCTGCCTTTGGAGAAAAGTCTGTCCAAGTCCTTTGCCCATTTTTAAATCATAATGCTTGTTTTATGATGTTAACTTTATGAGTTCTTTATATATTTTTGGATATTAATCCCTTATTGGATATATCATTCTCCCATTCAGTAGGTTATCTTTTCATTTTGTAGATGATTTCCTTCACTGTGCAAAAGCTTTTTAGTTTGATAATGTCCCATAGTTTATTTTTGCTTTTGTTGCCCTTGCCTGGAGAGACATAGCCAAAAAATATTGTTACGACTGATGTCAGAGAGTTTACTACCTATTTTTTCTGTTAGTAGTTTTATGGTTTCAGGTCTTTCATTTTAAGTTTTTAATCCATTTTGAATTTAAATGTGGTGTAAGAAAGGGGTCCAGATTCATTTTTTTTGCATGTATCTGTTTAGATTCCCCAGTACCATTTACTGAAGAGACTGGCATTTCCCCAATGTAAATTCCTGCCTCCTTTGTTGTAGGTCAATTGACCATATGAGAGTGGATTTATTTTGGGGTTCTATATTCTGTTCAATTGATCTACGTATCTGTTTTTTTTGTGCCAGTACCATACTGTTTTGATTACTCTAGCTTTGTATCTATACTTTTCTTTGATGGTACATACTATAATTGTAATCATGTTGTTCTTTGTGGGTCTATCTCCACCAACACATTTAAATTTGACAGACATCTTGATTACTTATGCATCATTTATCTCCAACACCCAACAAAGAGCCTAGCATATAGTAAACACTTTGTTTTTATTTGTTAATAAACTATATGCATATAACTAAATAACTTTAAAGCTAATAAGCCAAATTATTGGCCCTACACTGACAACTGGAAAATAGAAAATTGAACAAATTTATTTTTATACCACTAAAATAATAGTATATTAAAGGTAATTTTAAAAAAGTAATAGCTCAGTGATTGAAAGTGTTTTTGTTTGTATATATTCTAGCTTATAGCAATCAAGAATTGGGACATCTCAAAGAATTAACAAAATGATGTTGCCTGAAATTGGAATGGGCAGCCTACTTCCTTTGCCGCTATGCATGTTCCTCTTTCAGTGTTCATCTTTTGCCCCATTTTCTTCATGAAATCTTCTTATAACTGAAAGTCCCAGTGACTTCTCCCCCTCCAGTGACTTCTCCCCCTTCACCGAATTTTCATTGCAGTTAAAATCCAAAGTCTCCAAGTTAGCACTAGATCATATATACTACCCTGCATTTTACACATGCATTGTTTTCAATGTTAGTCTTATCTCACCTCTTTAGATTGTAAATCCCTTGAAGGGAACTATCTTATATACCTTTATATATCTTCTATAACCTCACAGTGTCTACAGCAATGTTGAGAACATGGTACCTACACAATCAACACACATTGATTTGTTTGTGGGCAGAAACAATGAGTTTAATCTGACAGTATTGGTCTATATGAATCCAAGATGTGTGTGTATATATATATATATATATATATATATATATATATATATATATATATAACAAAGGTTGTAATACCTAGGAATAGTGGAAAATCCCACTTTGTGGGTATTGGATTTTTAGTACAACGCTTGTCCTCTAACCAAAGTCAGCCTGGATCATCAGTGGCAGAGAAAGACAGGAAATTTCCTTTCTTCCTTTGCAACATCTCTAGGATCTTGCCGTAAAACAGGATAAAACACAAAACTATCCATATTCTGGGATCAGCTTTTCTTTGAGAAAGACAATTTAACTGAGTGTTAAAAAACAGCTGTACTTTTGGAGAATGTTCTTAATTAATCTGATGCCAAAGAAATAGAAACAAAACCAGAATTCCATTTTATTATTGAGTAAGACCCCTTTGATCTCTAAACAGATTTGGGCATGACATGTACTTGTCCTGCTGATATGATGAGTTTCTCAGTGATCCACTGGAATGTTGGCAGGTTCAAGAAAGTCCCTTGAAGAAGGGTGCCTAGGTTACCATGGACCTCTAAACAAGATTGACAAGAGGGTATTGCTACCCATACAAGCTGAGAGAGAAATGGAGAGTTCTGAACTGAAGATAGAAAGAGGGTGGAAAGCTCCTTTACTAATTTTTCAGGCTACAGTTTCCTTCTATTCCACTCAACTGGTCATTTGTGAGTCATTCAAAACTATTTCTTGAGAATTTATCATGTGTCTAAGGTGACTCAAAAGAAAAGTAAGAATTAGTTCTAGCATTCTAGAACTAATTCTAGAACAGTTTGCAATCTGTTTGGGGCAATAACATATACAAATGGGGCAGGTAAGTAACAATAGAAGACAGAATTTCATATAGATCAGAGAAGGGAAAAATCATTGTGAATGGGTTTTCAAGGAAGACTCTGTAGGGTAGTAGAAACCTTATTGAATTTTGAAAGACCTATCTATAGTGATATTTCATAACTAGGACATTAATAGGTAACTTACCCTCCCAAATATAATTTACATCAGATGCCCAGTTACTTGATTTACATAAACCAATTTAAGAGTCAGGGAAGACTGGAGTATGTAGTATTTTTCACTAAGAGTCCAGTAGCAGAAGCCAAGGCAAGTCTAGATTGTTTTTACCTATAATCAATGATAGTTTAAAGCAAAGTTTCAAAAAGAAGAAATAATTGAGGTTGATTTTAAAATGAGAATACCATCTATGAGTCTCTGTAAATAAAGGACCATTTCCTTAAGCAAATCAGTTTACCTCTGAGCCCTCAATTTCTACAAAAATGAAGGGATTGGTCTAGAGTGGTTATTTCCCAAAGAGGTTGTGCAAAATGTTAATAGATATTATGCAAAAAAGAAGGCTTCATAATCATGTAAGTTTCAGAAACATTGGGTTAGACAAAATTATACTGCATTCTTATCATAGAATTTCTTGTAGCCTTTAATATGATTATTTGAATTATGAGTTTTCAAGATGAGAGTAGAACATATACCATTTCCTAAACTTATTGCCTATTGAATATATTTTTAAATGAAATATCATGTAGGACTGTATTCTGATTTAAAAATGGGCAAAACTACATATGGGAAATAAGAATACCTTTTCCGGCTAAAAAATAATATGATTTGTGTTAAATGTATAGTTGTAGATCTATATGAAACCTAATTACTTTGTTAGTGCTAATTTCATTTAGAATTTATAAGAACTGTATGATTTTTATACATTGCAAACTTAAAGGACATGTTCATTTTTTCCCTCAGGCAACCCAAATCAAATTGCAGTTATGAGTAAATCTGTCTTATATTAATGTACTGATATGGTGCCAAGTATATAATTTAATCTTAATAATTTTTCTTTTGGTAATAATTTTATATCCTCTTGATTTTCTAGTGTTTTCTCCAAAGATACTGCCTTAAAGGCAACTTTTTGTGCTTAAATTTGTCCATTAAATAGGCTCTATTTGATATATAGTGGAAAATTACCAGATTAAAACAGTAGTTAAGTCTAAGAAAAGTTACCTTTTTATTAAATAAGACCTGTAGTTTTATTTAATTATGATTTTGCCATCTGATAACAGCTGGAGAGAATTTTTTTTTTTTTAAAGAGACGCTCCCCTGCAAAAAAAAAAAAAAAAAAAAGCCAAGTCACATTTGTTTGTTTGTTTTGAGAACCTGCAAATACTTATTTTTACATTAGAAAAAAACTTACCCTTCACTGAGATGTCATAGTCTCTTAGGTTTTGTAAAACCCCTGCTGATTGACCCTACCCTTGACCTTAGCTCCAAAGCTCAACTCCATTCTGGCATGCTGGTGTAGAGAATTTATTTATTTTAACAGTAGGGAGCCAGAATTCCAGGAATATTCTTGCAAAAAGCCTCAAGATGTATTTACCAAATCTTCAACTCCACACGTCTGGGAGGTCTCCACTAACACACAAAGTGAATAACAATGAATGGTTGCTGTCAAGGGCTCCATAGGTATAGGTCAGCTCTAAGCAATAAGACCTAGAGGAGTGTGAAAAGTTTCACTAGAAATAGCCTTTTTGATCATCAAGGAAAAATTGAAAATAGGCATATTTTAATAGAGACCTTTTAGTAAAAATGATGCAGGGGGTGGTAAAGTCCTGTAAGTAATTCAGGTAGTATTTATCAAAGCAGAGAGACAGTCGTAGGACCAATTCTCCATTTGATCTGTCTGTTTCTATCTAGCGAGTCCCATTCTCTCTCCTGAATTCTGATAATTTTACTATAGGGTTGTAAAGGGCAATTTACTGTGCATTTTTACTTTTTAGAAAACTTTACTTTTTAAATTTGAACTGGATAACATGCTTGTTAAATATCTGTAAAATGCTAAAAAGTACAAAAAGGAAAAAATAAAAATTACCCATATAATGCTATCCAAATAAGCTACTATTAACAATTTAGTAAATTTCCTTTAGTTCTTTTAAAATGTTACTTTATTATAAGAATTTCCCCCTACTTTAAACAAATTTTTAAAAGATTTTATTATGGAAAATTTGAAGCATAAGAAGAGTTGAAAATATTTTACTATGAATACCCATATTCTCATCACTTAGATTATTAGATGTAGTTAACATTTTACTATGCATGCTCTGTCATGTATGTATTTATCCATCCATCAATCCATCTTATTTTTGATGAATTTCAAAGTAATCTTATAGATATTACTTTCATGGATAGTCTTTGGGGTGAAATATGATTTTTCTTTTAAATTATTGCCCTGTTATTGACTGACTGCTCACTTCTCATTTTTCACTATTTTACATGGCTTCATAGGAAAAATATGTGTCTAAGATTTAATAGCAGTTTCTAGCTATAAGAGGGGAATAATATTGAAAAGATAGATAGGAACCATATTGTGGAATACTTTGAAAACCAAGGAAATAATAGCAAAGTGTAGTGTAAACAGCTGCATTCTTGGAATCAGATAGATCAGACAATTATTAGGTAACTGATCCTGGAAAAAGTATTGAATCTCTCTGAGGCTATTTCCTCATCTGTCAAGTGTAGTTTTACTTGTCTTATAGGGTAATTGTGAGAATTAAGTAGCATGTATGCAATCTATCTGTATATCATAAATAAAAAGATTTCTCAAAATAATAGTTTCATAAAAAACTTAGTCAAAAAATCCCTTGGAGGATTTTCAGTAGGGGATAGACATGATAACACCTGTATTTTAAACTGGCTTAATCTTGGAGAATTATGTATGGTCCATGAGAGTAAGGGAGAAAAAGTTATAAAGAAGTAGATTTGATTCAATTTAACAAACACTAACTGAGTATGTATGAAATGTAAAGCACAATGCTAGATGCTTTGGGAATTCAGAGAAGAGTGAAATCTTGACTGTTATCACAAATACTTGTAATGGATAAAACAATGGTATAAAAGAGCTATAAAACTGAGCAGAACTCATTGATCCATCCATCATCCATCCATCCATCCAATTGCATCCATCCATCCATCCATCCATCATATCCATCCATCCATCCATCCATCCATACATCCATCCAATGTTTATTTTGTTTCTTCTTTATGCCAGTCACAGTCCTAGGTGAAGATAAAGCATGGAAAGAAACAGGCAAAAGATTTTGCCCTCATGTAGCACACATTCTAGTAGAGAAGACAGATAATATGCAAATAAATGAATAATAAAATAGAGATACAGATAGTAATAAGTACCTTGAAGCACATTAAAGAAAGCAATGTAAAGCAGTGATGAGGGTGCTATTTTAGATATTCTCTCTGAGAAAGAGTTGTTTAAGCAGAGAACCGAAAAAGATTAAGAGATAAAGTGTGCTACTTTCTGAGTGAACAGATGTTCAGGTGGAGTTAACGGAAATAGCAAAGACCCTGAAGCAGGATTGGGCTTGAGGCACACTAGGGAGGATAATGAGTGTGACTGGAGGATGTAATTAGAGCTGAGGGAGAAAAGGAGAACTTGGTCAGAAATCAGGTTGGAGAGATAGGCTTTGGTCCTACCAAGGAGATTGGCTTTTATTCTGAGGATCACAGGGGAACCATCTGGGGATTTCGAGAGAGGAGTGATGTGATAAGTCTCAAATTTTAAAAGGTGATTCCCTTGACTACTTTATGGAGTACTGACTGGGGCAGGCATGAGGGTGGTATTGAGACGGGAGGCAAGTGAGTGAAAACTGGGTCTCAGAACAAGGTGGTAACATGCAGGAGTGAGAAGTAGTTAGACTTGGGCATATTATTAAGGCAGAGTCAAGAAAACTTCTTGATATATTGAATGTGGGTGTGAAAGAATAAGCTAAATCAAGGCTAAATCCAGATTCTGACATGGAGTGATATGAACCCTTTAGTTAATAGAAAAATGAGCAGAGTGTTATGGCAGCACATAAGACAGTTACTTTTGAATGGGGCTATTGAGAGAGAGTAGATGAGCACTGAAGGGTGAAAAGCCTTGTCATGCTCAACAGGCACCTGCAGTGCAAAATTTACAGAGGCCCTCACTCTCAGGGTGGCGGAAATGCAGGGTTGGCACTGGATGATGATTGCTCCTTACATTTTGCACCCCAGAGACTTTGTTTGCCTCACCCTTGGACCCAGCTCTGGTAGCTGAAGAAGAGGTATAAACATTTGAGCTAAAGAAGTGTCAGGAGCAAAGACAGGAAATACAAGAGGCCCACTTAAAGATTGCTACTATTCTCTGGACAAGAGAAGTTAAAGGTGTTGAAAACCAGAGGCTTCTAGGCTCTTAGGCCCAAGCAGCTCCCTACCCTCTCCTTTCATATTTTATTTTTATTGTTTGCAGACCCCAGGTCCAGCCTTCTTATCTTTCTTTTTCTATATTGCTATTGTTGTTGCATCCTTTTTTGTTGATTTTTTTCATAAGACTGGCTGCTAGTGAGAAGCATGGTTTTCATAAATTCCTTCTTCCTCAAATACCCAAAAGCAAAATACCTGGTCCTTGTGTTTTGTGAGTTTACCATTAATCACTAAAGAATCTAATAAACATAGAAAAGCTACAAAATTAAGAAATTTCTAATATCCAAAATATATAGAGTGCTCACACAATTTAATAGCAAAAAACTCCCAAATAATCCAATTTAAAAATGGGCAGAGGTTTCAACAGATATTTTCCCAAAGAAGACAGAGATGACCAACAGGTACATGACAAGATGTTCAATATTGCTAATCATCAGGAAAATGAAAATCAGAACCACAATGAGTATCACCTCCATCTGTTAGAATGGCTATTATCAAAAAGATAAGAGACAACAAATGTTGGTGAGGATATGGAGAAAAAAATCCTCGCGCACTGCTATTGATGGCTATGTAAATTGGTGTAGTTGCTATGGAAAAAGTATGGAAGTTCCTTAAAAGATTAAAAGTAGAACTACCATATGACCCAGCAATTTCTTTATCCAAAGAAAATGAAAACACTGACTTTGTATAAAGATATATACACCCCTGTGTTCATTGAAGCATTATTTATAATAGCCAAGATACAGAAACAACCTGTGTCTATTGATGAATGAATAGAGAAAATGTGATGTGTGTGTGTATGCAATGGAGTATTATCCAACCATAAAAAAGAATGAAATCTTTCCATTGGTGACAATATGAATGGACTTTAAGGGCATTATACAAAGTGAAATAAATCAGACAGAGAAAGACATATACTGTATGATTCACTTATATGTAGAATTGGAAAAAAAACCCAAATTCATAGATACAGAGACTAGATTGGTGGTAGCAAAAGGCAGGGGATGGGGGTGGGCAAAAGGGGTGAAGGGAGTCAAAAGGTACAAATTTACAGTTATAAAATCAATAAGTCATGGAAACCGTAGTTAAGATTTCTAAGAGAGTAGATCTTAAAAGTTTTCATCATGAAAAAAAATTCGGTAATTATGTATGGTAAAGGTTGTTAACCAGACTTATTGCGGTGATCATTTCACTATATATATAAATATTGAATCATTATGCTGTATACCTGAAGCTAATATAATGTTGTATATCAATTATACCTCAATAAAAACATTGTACTGGCAAAAAAATTCCTTAAAGTCTTTAACAGTCTTAATTATGACCCCATGCATGAGATGGTCATGGATATAAAGCCTCTTGAGAAACCTCTGTGTTAGCTTACTCAGGCTGCCATAACAAAGTACCACAAATTGGGTGGCTTAAATAACAGGAATTTATCATCCCACAGTTCTGGAGGCTGGAAATCCAAGATGTCAGCAGCACTGGTTCTTTCTGAGGGATGTTAGAGAAAATCTGTTCCATACCTCTATCGTGGCTTCTGGTGGCTTGCTAGAAATTTTTGGTATTCTTTGTCTTACAGATATATTTCCCAGTCTCTGCCTTTATCTTCACATGGTGTTCTACCTGTGTGCATATCTGTTCTAATTTCCATTTTTATGAAAACTTCAGTCATATCAAATTAGTGCACTGTCCTACTCCAGTCTGACCTCATCTTAACTAATTATATCTGAAATGACTCTATTTTCAAATGTCACATTCTGAGGTACTGGAGGTAAAGACTTCAACAAATGAATTTTGGGAGGACAGAATTCAATCTATAATAACCTTCTTCTGTGATTTTTATTCCTGAAAGTAGATCATTAAATCTCCTCTCCTTTAGCATAGATGCCGTAAGATATCATCAGGCTAATTTTGCACCTTTTCTTAAGGATAACGAGAAGCCCTTGAAATGTTCTTAGAGAGGGTAGACTCTGGTGACAGACGGCCAAGTGCACATATTTTGGCTACATCACATTAACAGGGGGATCAGGAAAAAAATCACTTAACCTGTCTGTTCCTTAGATTCTCTTTCTGTAAAATGAAGATAATAATAGTACTTACCACAGAAAGTTTTAATAATTAAATTAAACATGTAAATAGCTTAGAAGAATGCCTGGCATATTATGAGCACTACATAAAAATTACCATATATAACTTTTAAACAGAGGAGGGATATGATCAGATTTTTATTTTTAAAGACCACTCTGATTACTGTGGGGGAAAAACTGGGTTGCAGGCAAACCTGAGTGGTTGCAGAGCTAGCCAAGCACCTAATGAAGTAGTCTAGGAAAATGATGACTACTGACTGTTAGACTGGGATGGGTACAGAGGGGTGGAGAGAAATAGACTGATTCAAAACTTATTTATTAGTAATACATAAAGCAGTTTCTTTTTTAAGTCCCATCAGGGTAGAATATTAGCTTCCATCTAGTTTCTGTATTTTTTTATTAAATTTATGGGAGTGACATTGGTTAATAAAATTATATAGGTTTCAAGTGTACAATTTAATACGTCATATGTGTATTGCATTGTGTGTTCACTACCCAAAGTTAAATTTCTTTCTGCCACCAAATACTTGAGCCCCCACTTACCCTATCTACCTTTCCCCTCCCTGCTTCCATCTGGTAACCACTAATCCACTGTCTGTGTCCATGAGTCTCTGTTTGTTTGTCATGTTTGTTACTTTTAGTTTTATATCCCACATATGAGTGAAATCTTATGGTTCTCAACTTTTTCTGTCTGATTTAATTTCGCTTAGCCTGATAATCTCAAGATCTATCCATGTTGTGGCAAATGGCAGTGTTTCATCTTTTCTTGTGGCTGAGTAATATTCCATTGTATATATGTACCACATCTTTATCCAATCATCTATTGATGGACACTGGTTGTTTCCATGTCTTGGTAACTGTGAACAATGCTGCTGTGAACATCAGGGTGCATATATCTTTGTGGATAGATGTTTTCAAGTTTTTTGGGTAAATACCCGGAAGAGGGATTGCTGAGTAATATGGTAATTCTATTGTTTTTTTGAGGAACCTCCATACTGTTTTCCATAGGGGCTGTACCGATTTACATTCCCACCAGCAGTGTATAAGGGTTCCGTTTTCCCCACAACCTCTCCTATATTTTTAATGATCTATTTAAAATGTCCTCAGAATTGAATGATAGTCATCTCAGTGGACTTCTAGAAGGTTTCCTTCATAGTTCTAAACTAGAGGGCGAGAGTTCAAAAAGTAAGGATTTCTTTGGACAAACATGGCTGAGGAAGAATATGTAGTATTTACCCACTGGTTGAAGGTGGTAGACAAAGGAAGTGAAGAATCTAACTTACAATTCTGACTTTTGAACCTAATTTGACAGGGAATATCATAATGTCAGTAAAAAATATGTGTAATCAAGAGATGTAGGCTTGAGGAGAGGGACAAAGTCAACTTTTGACATCTTGAGTTCAATGTCCAATGTTAAGTTAAGAAAAGGCCAAGCATGTGGAAATATTTAACCATCAATTAGAAGTGTGGACCTCCCTCTGAAGAGAATGGATGAATTAGAAAAGAGGTGAAAATTGAAAATATGAAAGTGCTTGAAATTGTCAAAGAAATATATAGAGAGATAAAATTTCAAGGGAGTTATCAAAGAGCCAGATAAGGAAAAGTAAAAAGAGAACCAAGAAATACAGAGCAATAAAAGTTAAAGTAGGGGACAGTGTTAGTGGGAAGTAATAGTGGTATTTGTTAAATATTGCCTTGAAGTTCAAAAGAATGGAACTAAGAAAAGACTACTGGATATGGCAATTCTTTGTTAATTGCTGACACAAGACAGACCTAATAAATCAACAAACAAGGGAACAAACCCTTGTGCATTGTTGGTGGGATTGCAAATTGGTGCAACCACTATGGAAAACAGTATGGAGTTTCCTCAAAAATTAAAAATAGAACTACCATAATACCCAGCAATTCCACTTCTGGGTATTTATACAAAGAAATCCAAAACACTAATTCAAAAAGATATATGCACCCTTACATTCATTGCAGCACTATTTACAATAGCCAAAATGGGGAAGTAACCTAAGTGCCCATCAACGGATGATTGGATAAAGGTGTGGTACATATATACAATGGAATATTACTAGGCCATAAAAAGAATGAAATCTTGCCATTTGCGACAACATAGATGGACCTGGAAGGTATTATGCTAAGTAAAATAAGTTAGACAGAGAAAGACAAATACTGTATGATCTCACTTATATGTGGAATCTAAAGAACAGAATAAACAAAATAGAAACAGACTCATAGATGCAAGGAACAAGCTGATGGTTGCCGGTGGGGTGGGTCAGGGGGGTGGGGTGAAAACAATGAAAGGATTAAGAAGTAAAATTTGGTAGTTACAAAAGTCAAGAGGATGTAAAGTAAAGCACAGGGAATATAGTTAATAATATGGCAATAATTATGTATAGTGCCAGATGGGTAATAAAGTAGTCATGGGGATCACTTTGTAAATTATATAAATATCTAACCACTAAGCTGTACACCTGAAATTAATATAAAATAATATTGAATGTCAACTGTAATTGAAAAATCAAAAAATTGAGAGAAGGTGAAGGGGAATAAGAAGTTCCAGCTTCTAATTATAAAATAAATAAGTCATAGGGATATGATATACAACATAGGGAATATAGTCAACAATATTGTGATAGCATTATATAGTGTCCGATGGTGATCACTTCTTTAGGTATATAAATATCAAATAACTGGTATACATCTGAAACTAATACAATAATGTATGTTAGCTACATTTTAATAAAAATCTTTAAAAAAACAGATCTAAAGGATTTAAATAGTGTATGAGCATATGAAAAGTCAATGGCAGAATTTTAGGTTTAAAATGATAAGCTAGTAGAAAACCTGGGAACAAATTTGTGCATCTATGGAAATATGATAAGTGACAGATGGGTATTCATGTCAGTAAAGTAAAAACACTGTGCAATAAATGGTGCTGAGATTATTCATTATCCATATGGAAAATATAAAATTGGAGTGCTACTTCATATCATATTTTTAAAGAGTCGGTTTCAGCTGGAGTAAGAACTTAAATGTGAAAACAAAAACTTTAAATATTTTATAAAAAGAGAGATCAAGAGATACATAGAAACAAATGATAATAATAGTACAACATCTTAAAACTTTTGGGACATGGCAAACGCGGTCATAAGAGGAAAGTTCATATCATTACAGGCCAATCTCCAAAAACAAGAATGAGCCCAAATAAACAACCTAATGCTTCATCTTAAAAAACTAGAAAAGGGAAAACAAATGAAGCCTAAAGTCAGCAGAAGGAAAGAAATAATCAAAATTAGAGCAGAAATAAATGAAATTGAAAACAAACAAACAAACAAAAAAAAAACAATAGAAAAAATAAATGCAACAACAAAACACAAATGATCCAATCAAAAAAATAGGCAGAGGACCTGAACAGACACTTCTCCCTAGAGGACATACAAATGGCCAACAAATATATGAAAAGATGCTCAACATCGCTAGCTATTAGGGAATTGCAAATCAAAACCAAAATGAGATACCATCTCATACCTGTCAGAATAGCTATAATCAACAGGACAAGTAATAACAAATGTTGGAGAGGATGCAGAGAAAAAAGAACCCTCATACACTGCTGATGGGACTGCAAATTGGTACAGTCGCTATGTAAAACGGTATGGAGTTTCCTCAAAAAACTAAGAATTGATCTACCATATGATTTGGCAAACCTTCTACTGCATATTTACTCCAAAGACTTGAAAAACCATATCCGAAAAGATTTGCACACTGATGTTCATAGCAGCATTATTCACAGTGGCCAAGACATGGAAGCAACCGAAGTGTCCTATGATAGATGATTGGCTAAAGAAGCTGTGGTACATATATACAAGAAAATATTACTCAGCTGTAAGAAGAGATGAAATACTGCCATTACGATAACATGGATGGACCTCGAGATAATCATGCTAAGTGAAATAAGCCAGACAGAAAAGGTTGAAAATCACATATCACTTATATGTGAGATATAAACCTAAAAGCAACAAATGAACAGGACAAACAAACAGAGACTCATGGACATGAGTCTATAGACTAGTGTTACCAGAGAGTAGGGGTGGGGGAGGAGGGATGAGGTAGATGGGATAAAGGGGGTCAAATATGTGGTGATAGAAAGAAATCCAACTATGGAAGGTGAACACACAGTGTAAATATATATGCCTTACTATTAAGGTGTACAGCTGAAATTTATTGAATTTTGTTAACCAATGTCACCATAAGTTAATTAATTAATTAATTAAAACATTTTATAAAATGTTAGGAAATGTCTTTAAGGCTTTGGAGTAGAGAAAAATTTAAACAAAATATAGAAACTATAAAAGGTAAAAGTCTGAAAAAACAAACAAGTTCAAATTAAGAACTTTTACTCATCAAAAGACATAAAGAAAGTAAAAAACAGGATACAGAATCAAAAAAGGTATTTTCAACACATATGTATTTCATGGGATTGGCTCATATGATCATAGGGACCATCAATTTTGAAATCTGTAGGGTAGACCAGCAAGCTGGAAACTCTCTAGAAGTAGCTAATATTGCCATCTTGAGGCAGAATTTTTTCTTTAGGAAAACCTCAGTTTTGCTCTTAAGACCTTTCAATTGATTGGATGAGGCCTACCCATATATCTAGGATAATTAATCTCCTTTACTTAAAGTAAACTATAGATGGTAACTACATCTACAAAATATCTTCCCAGCAATGCTTAGATTAGTGTTTGATTAAAAAACAGCATTTTAGCCTAGCCTGGTTGACATATGCACTAACCATAAATCACAATCCCAAACCAGAAATTACGAAACATGCCAAATGCTGTTAAAGCTTGAGACCAAGAGAAAGAGGGTGCTTAAGAATTCAGTAGGAGCCTCATGCTCTGGGTTAGAGTGTCAGAGACTTGAAAACATGTTTAAGATCATTTTATCAGAGTGTGGATTGGTCTCGGTAAAAGCTGGGAGTATTCTGATAGAAACCAAATTGCATATCACAAAATATCTGAGGGAAATGAAGCTGAAGAAGTAATGTTAATCATGTCATTTTTATCATTAACAACCTTGCCTCTGTCGGAGGTAAGATGGAAGGGGGAGGGGAAATGATTGCTAGATCATGGGAGAAAGAGCCTGTGGCGTAGAAGCTTTGCAGGGCATAACGCTATTTTCTTGAATGTCAAAAACTAAAAGAGGACATGCCTATTGGGAAAGGATATATCAAACTTGATGAGAGTGCATCAATGACAAAAAATTGAAATTACACCTGGGGCTGCCGAAATTCATCTTTTTTTTTTTTTCTCGACCTTTCTTTATCCCTCTACCCCACAGTATTCTTCAGCAAACAAAATTAACTTCAAACAAAAGTAATGATAGCAAGAAAATATCATCATGGAACATGTGTGTGTATTTAAAAATCTGGAAAGAAATAAATGAAAAGGAGGAAAGAAACATAAGCAAAAAAGTAAAAAGAAAAATGTGACTTCTCAGAAAACCTATGAAAGAAACAAAAAATTCCAACAACTAGTTCTGTATAATCTCAAAGAAATCACAGATTTCATGATCTTTCTATTAAAGCTATCTACAAGAAAATGCAAGCATTTAAAGAGGATATTATAAGATAATCTAAAGAGTTTAAAAGCAAGTTAACATAATCTTCTCCAGGTTCATCCATATTGTAGCATGTGTCAGAATTTCCTTACTTTTTAAGTCTGAAAAATAGTCTGTTGTATGTATGCACTACATTTTGTTTATCCAGTCATCTGTTGATGCATATTTGGGTTGTGTCCACTTTTTGACTACTCTGGATAATGCTACTATGAACACTCATATACAAATTTTTGTGTGAATATGTTTTAAATTCTCTTGAGTATATATCTAGGAGTGAGATTGTTGGGTCATATTATAACTCTGTTTAATTTTTTGAGAAAGTCCAGACTGTTTTCCACAGTGAATACACCATTTTGCATTTACATTCCTACCAGCAATGTATAATAGTTCTAGTTTCTCCATGTCTTTGCTAACATTTGTTATTATATCTTTTAAAATGTTTTTAGAGCTTTAAAAAAATATGGTGAACTATACATAACATAAAAATTATCATTTTAACCATTTTAAGGGTACAATTTCATGACATTAAATACATTCACATTGTTGTGAACCATCACCACCATCCATCTCCAGAACTTTTCTCATGTTCCCAAACTAAAATTCTATCCCTAAGCCTAAGCATGTCCATTAAACAATAACTCCTCATCACCTCCCTCTTTCCACTTTGGCTCCAGTTCAACCACAATTCTGTCTCTATAAATTTGACTACTCTAGATGCCTCATATGAGTGGAAGCATATAGTATTTGTCCTTTTGTGACTGGTTTATTTCACTTAACATAATGTCTTCAGGCTTCCTCCAAGATGCTGCATGTGTCAGAATATCCTTCCTTTTTCAAGCGATAATATTTCATTATATGTAACCTGTTATTTTCTGTTTTGCTTGTTTGTTTGTTTTTGCTAATTGCCATTCTAATGCATGTAAAGTGGTATATTGTGGTTTTGACTTCAGTTTCCCTAGTGACTAATTATGTTGAGCACCTTTTTGTGTGATTATTGGCCATTGTATATCCTGGGGGCGGATATATTCTATTCCATTGATCCATATGGATCAATTCTATTCCACTGATCCATAGGGGAGAAAAGACTATTCGAATCTTTTGTCCATTTTTCATTTGGATTATTTGTCTTAATTATTGAATTGTAAGAGTTCTTTATATATTCTGGATAATCCTTATCAGATATATGACTTACAAATATTTTCTCCCATACTGTAAGTTGTCTTTTCATGTTTTGGATACTGTCCTTTGATACACAAAAGTTTTTAATTTCATGAATCAGTATATCTAGCTTTACCTTTGTTGCTTGTGCTTTTGGTGTCATGTTAAACCATTGCCTAATCCAGTGTCAAACAACTCTATAAAAAGTTTTATTGTTTCAGCTCTCTATTACAGTAGTTCCTCCCTTATCCACGATTTTGCTTTCCATGGTCTCTGTTACCTGTAGTCAACCAAAGTCTGAAAAAATTAAATGGAAAATTCCAGAAGTAAACAATTCTAAAATTTAAATTGTGCACCATTCTGAGTAGTGTGATAAAATCTCAAGCTATTCTGCTCTGTCCTGCCTGGCATGTGAATCATCCCTTTGTCCAGCGTATGCATGCTGTATACATTCCCCACCTGTTAGTCACTTAGTAGCCATCTCAGTTATCGGATTGACTATCAGAGTATCACAGTGCTTATGTTCAAGTAACCTGTACTTTACTTAATAATGGCCCCAAAGCCATTCACATAACCTTTATTACAGTATATAGTTATAATTGTTCTATTTAATTATAAGTTGCTGTTAATCTCTTACTGACTGAGAATGGGGGGCGTAAAGTGTAGGTTTAGTTTTCATCTGGTTTTGGTATTCACCAGGAGTCTTGGAACATATATCCTGCAGATAAGGGGGGGCTACTATATATCTAAGATCCATTTTGAATTAATTTTTGTATCTGCTGTAAGGTGGATGTCCAAACTCATTCTTTTGTATGTGGGTATCTAGTTGTCCCAGCACTATTTCTTGAAAAGTAAATTCTTTCTCCATTGTATTGTTTTGACACCCATGTTAAAAATCAATTGACTATAGATGCATTGGTTTATTTCTGGACTCTTAATTCTATTCCATTGATCCATATGTCTATCTTTATGCTAGTACCACGCTGTCTTGATTACTGTAGCTTTGTTATGAGGCTTGAAATTGGGAAGTGCAGTCTTCTGACTTTCTTATTTTTTTAATAAGTTATTTTGGCTATTCTGAGTCCCTAGAATTTCCATATGAATTATAGGGTCAGTTTGTCAATTTCTGAGGGGGGAAAAAAAAGCAGCTGGAATTTTGATAGGTATCGTACTGAATCTGTTGATCAATTTGGGGAGTATTGCCACTTTAACGTTAAGTCATCAACTCCAACAACATAGATGTATTTCCATTTATTTAGATTTTCTTTAATTTCTCTCAACATTTTGTAGTATAAAAATATCTATACTATAAACTTGATATAATTATATTAATATATAATATCTATTCTAAAACATCCAGTGTTTAAAAATTGGATCTCTTGGATCTATTTTAAAATTTCTTTTATCCTTCCTTTCATAATTTCTATTTATCTTTTTGCTCTGCACTCTGGATGGACTCTTTGGTCTTATAATTTGTGAAGTCAGTTTTTAACAATATCTTTTTTTATTAACTGCTTCTAGTCTTTCAAGTTAAATGTTCATGTGTTTTTAAATTTCCAAGGATATTCTGGTTCTCAGATTTCTCCGTTTTTATGACAACTGCCCTTGTCACTTTTTAAATATCACTAAGAACATCAACAAGAATTTTTAAAAAGTTTTTTCCTATTTCCTGCATTAACTCCATTTTAGTGATTAATATCTGCTCTAACTTAGCCCTCTTCTTTCAAATAGTGGATTTTCTCTTTATGAGTAGTGATATTTTTATCTGTTCATATTTATAAGTGGAGATCTAGATCATTGAATATTGGTAACTGCCATCCTATCTGAATTAGAGAAACCACTGTTCAATTCCCCACAGTGGGTCTGTGGATGGATGTGGTAGGTTGGAGGTTTGTTTTCCCCTCCAGTGAATTGGCTTAGGGGGAAAGTAGTAGCTCCCTGCCTCATAGGAAATAATGGTTGATGGTGCACAGGGTGCTGAGCCACCAAACCTCAAGCCTTAAGTTGAGAGAAAAAGGAATAGGGTGAGGAAGCAAAGAAATAAAGTATCTGAAACTAAGTCCAGGAAAAGAACTTTGGGTGTGACAATCAGCACAGGAAACTCAAAGGAAGCAAATAAATATGAAGTCTACTAAGTGTCTGAAGGGATTTCATGGCCAAACCAGCCCCAAGCCTGGCCTTTAAAAACCTTTAACTGTAAAAGAACTCTCAGGACCCCAAACTTATACCAGCAGGAAATGGGCTGTGAAAACTGTGAAGTCTCCAAGGAGGGCTTACTTCCCAGTGCCGCTTCAAATGTGGCCATGAAGAATAATGAACAAGGAAGAGCCTTCCAGGGTTGGAGCCAAGGGCCACAGAAATTTATGCAAAAGAATGCTTATCCTTGAAAGCAGAACAAAGATGTAATCATAGAATTTCCCCCATTGCTGAGGAGAGGATAGTCACAATAACTACTCAGAATAATACTATTCTATTATTTATAAGGACCCTGACTGCTATGAGTCTCACATTTTCCACTGAACTTGGATTCTAATGCAGGGTATCTATGGAGAAGCACTTAGAAATCATTATGGGGAAGAGTGGAGGGATTTGTAGACAATGGTAGCATTTAACATTTTACAGTGTGCTAGGCAAAATGCATTGTCTCAATTTCACATAGCTACTCCCTGAGGTATGTACTGTTATGAAATTCTACAGATGAGAGTCGAGTAACTTGGTCAGGGATATATAATAGGTAAGTCTTGAAGTCAGGATTCAAAACTATGGGGCTTAACTCCAGAGTGTTCATTCTTATCCCTATCATATTTTATAATCACAGAAGTCTATTGGGCATTTTGAGTGATATGTAAACCCTGAAGGGGAGACAAGACATATACACAAATTTAGGGCAAGGAAATGTATTATCTAAAAAAGGAGACATCAAAATGTTTTCAATATGCTGGAATATAGATTACCATCACTAACTTTTAACCTTCTTAGGGACTTGTCTTGTTTACTGATGAATCACCAGTTCCCACTACACCATCTGGCTCACAGTAGGTGCTCAATAAATATTTGTCGGATGAATAAAGAATGAATACCAGAGTCCTGTAATATTAGTCTAAGGTCCTTGAGCAACTGTGCCAAATTCTGCCTTCACATCTCCAGAGTCTAGTGAGGTTTGCACTCAACAAATGGTCCTTGAGCTAAACTGAGAGAAAACCGAACTGTGGTTTTAAGGCTGTTCATTGTTCCTAGTTTCCTTAACTTTAAAATGGAAGGTGACACCTTCTCTAACTCTACAGACCTTGTGAAGGATTGGATTTTTCAAAAAATTCTCACCTGCTTTAACCTCTTGTGAGCTTAGTTTATATTCACTAGGTGAACTTGAAATCTTAGGTTTCTGCTTCTTTCCACCATATATGTCCAGTTCTTGTGGTGAGTTTGCTGACAATGGATTCCTTTTTTATATGTTGAATTGTACTACTAATCGTCTACACCTTTCTATGTCGTAGTTATTGAAAAACCATATTGATTTCATTTACTAATAAGCCTGTATTGTGGGCAAGATCCAAAACTGGGAATTCAGTTGCGACAGAGAAAGCCATGTTTCCTGCCCTTGTGGCACATAAAAGTGTTTGTGTGTTTTTAAAGACTGGAAATAGGGATTTAATTGTCAAACAAAACAAAACAAAAAATATTTCTGCTCCTTATCCCCAAAAGGAACAAAGCGATTAAAAAAAAAAAAAAAAAAATAGCAGTAGAGCATGTCGTCCCAGGGGAAGATGAAGACAATCTAAACCACAAACAAGTCTCTACTTTTTGCTAGTTACTACTAAACTATGCCTTCAGTTATTTTTCGGAGATTCTAGCCAGACTTGCAGTCAATTCCCTTCCACCAAAAGAGAAAAGGGGGCGAGGGGCGGGGGAAGCAGTTTGGTTCTTAAAAAACAGGCAAGACAAGCAAACAAAACGTACTTAGAGACCATGGGATACCGATTTTAGCTGAAGCTGTCTTTAAACTATAATTGACAAAGATACTTTAACTGTAACAATAGAATGATAACCAACCCACCGGGGACTGGGCGCCGGCGTAGCTTCCTCACTTTCAAGAACATGCTGAGCTACCTGAAACTCTACTAGCCCCAAAGGCACTAAAATTACGTCAACTTTTCTTTACCTAAACTCTTCCACCACACCCAGCATGGAGATGCTTCTTCTAGATTGTGGGCAATCCAGTAAAGGAATCTAGTTGCCTATCTCCCGCAACAATGAGAGTTTAAAACAACGGAGCTACA